>NC_092873.1:500046538-500390913 GCF_028372415.1 Notamacropus eugenii
TTTCCTTGAGGACAAGGACCAAAACATGAATACCAAAGAGGTCAGCATTGAGACTGTAATCCTATTTGAAACTTCAGAAGGGACTATGAACTGGTTGCAAGCACAAAGAGCGTTCTTGGAAGAGCTGAAGAAGGATTTTAAAAGCCAAATTAGAGAAACAGAAGAAAAACTGGTCAATGATTTGAAAAGTATGAAAAAAGAATTCACTGAAGAGAACAGTTCCTTAAGAAGATAAATTGAACAAATGGAAAAAAGGAAGTACAAAAACTAACTGGAGAAAATAATTCCTTAAAAAGAATCATTGGACAGATGGAAAAGGAGATGCAAAAGTTAACTGAAGAAAACAATTTCATAAAAATTAGAATTGGGCAAGTAGAAGTTAATGATTGTATGAGACATCAAGAATCAATCAAACAAAATCTAAAGAATGAAAACATAGAAGAAAATGTAAAATATCTAATTGGAGAAACAAATGACCTGGAAAATAGATCCAGGAGAGAAAAATCTAAGAATTAATTGCCTACCAGAAAGTCATGATGGAAAAAAGAGCCAGGACAATATTTTCCAAGAAATCATCAAGGAAAATTGCCGAGAAATCTTAGGTCCAGAGGGCAAAATAGTCATAAAAAGAATTTACTGTTCACCTCCTGAAAGGGATCTCAAACTAAAAACACCAAGGAATATCACTGCCAAATTCCAGAACTATCAAGTTAAAGAGAAAATACTACAGGTAACCAGAAAGAAACCACTCATATATCAAGGAGTAGCAGTCAGGATCACACAGGACCTTGCAGCTTCTGCATTAAAAGACTGAAGGAATTGGAATATGATATTCCACAAGGTAAAGAAGCTTTGACTACAACCAAGGATCAATTACCCAGTAAAGGTGAGCATAATAGTTCAGGAAAGGAAACAGACATTCAAAGAAATAAGGGATTTCCAGACATTCCTGACAAAAAAGGCCAGAACTCAAGAAAAAATTCAATCTTCAAATGCAAGTCTCAAGAGAGGCAGAAAAAGGTAAACAGGGTAAAGGTAAACCTGTAAAGGTAAAAGGTAAACTAGTTAGTCAATATGGGCAAACTGTTTATATCTCTATAAGAGAAGATGATACTTATTCATCTTGAAAACTGTATATTTACTATGAAAAATAAAAGAGATTTACATAGATAGAAGGAGCAGGTATAAAGTGAAGGATGTGATGACAAAAATGTGATTTAAGGGAGCTAAAGGATTGTAAAAGGAGATGTGAAAAGGAGGAGGCAGAAAATGGTAAATTGCATCACAGGAAGAGGCAAAAAATTACATTAGAGTAGAGGGACAGAGGGGAGAGATATGAGCATTGTTTGAGAGGTACTCTCATCTGATTTGGTTCAAGAAAGGAACAAAAAACTTAATTAAGTATATAAATCTAACTAACTGTTTAGGCAGTAGAAGGGAAGGGGGAAAGAAAGGGGGAGGGGAGGGTAAAAGTGAGAGAAGAAGCAGTTAGGGTAAAGGGGAGTAAAAGGGAGAGAGACTGAAAGAAGGAAGGGAAGATTGAGCGGAGTGGTGGTCAAAAATTAAAACTCTATTGTGGAAGGGAAGGGAAAAGGGAGAACTAAAAGCACAAAGGATGGGAAAGAGGATGGAGGGAAAGACACAGATAGCAATTATAACTGTGAATGTGAATGGAATGAACTCTCCCATAAAATGGAGACAGATAGCAGAATGGATCAAAAGCCATAATCCAACAATATATTGCTTACAAGAAACACATTAGAAATGGGGGAATACACACAGGCTAAAGGTAAAAGGTTGGAGCAGAATATACTGTGTGTCATCTGATGGAAAAAAAACAGGCATAGCAATCCTAATCTCAGTAAAATCAAAAGCAGAAATAGATCTAATTAAAAGAGATAAGGAAGGAAACTATATCCTGCTAAAAGGCACCATAGACAATGAAGCAATATCATTACTAAACATATATACTTCAAGTGGTATAGCATCCAAATTCTTAGAAGAGAAGTTAAAGGAGTTACAGGAAGAAATAGACAACAAACTATACTAGCAGGCTACCTGTACCTCACCCTTTCTGAACTTGATAAATCTAATCTCAAAATAAATAAGAAAGAAGTTAAGGAGGTGTAAGGGAATTGCCAACCCTCAGCTCTCTTGGATGGCGTACACCAATCACGGCTCAGGTAATCTGAGGGGAGACTGGTAAGGGAAGAACAAGATTGCGCTGGGAGGAAGGGTTCCACCCCTGTTCACCACCAGATAGTTCCTGAAATGTGGCTGGAAAGCAGTAGCAAAACCTGCTTAAACTAGTTTAATCTTGCTTGTGCTGCTTATGCAACTAAGGCGTATATGATACTATATAAGTGCCTGAGCTAGTTCAAATAAACGGAGTTGCCTTACATCTTTGCCTCCCACCTAATCATTACTCACAGCGAGCTCCTTCAGGGTCGACAGGCCCTGCTGGTCAGATAAACCTGTCAACTCAGGGTGAATGGCCCCCACTAAATCCAGTTCAAGTGGTGCCCAAACACGGGCCGGTAGATAAGGATTCCTAGCGACCGTAGGAGGTGAAAAGTGGTTGGTAATGGTCACAGGTTATCAAAGACTCGAAAGACAGAAGACTTGAGGGTCTCAACATAACAACAGGAGCGACAGCGCTGGGGCAAAAGCGTGACCTCGTAAGCTCGAGAAAAGACATAGCCTGCATTCCTCACATGGTGCCTCGCGACAAGGGTGGGACGACTCAGTGCTTCAGCCATCTGAGAAAGGAAGAAAAGAGAATTTGAGACTGTGAGTAACCTGCTTTTATATATATACATATATATATATATATATAGGTAGGGAGCTAGGTTTTTTAGCATAATGGGGCTAACAACATCAGCAGAAAAGCTAGAAAAGAAAGCTAAGAGCCAGGGAGTTATAGTGCAGTTAAAATTAATTAGAAAATTCTTAGAAGTCCAAGAAGTCAGTCCCTGGGTGGAGGAGAGACCCCCCCCTTATCTATACATACCTGGCAGATAGTGGGAGAACAGTTAACTGCTTATGACCAGGAAAGTCCTGGAGTTATATCACCACATACTTTTTATCTCTATAACATTGTAAAATATTCTTTCCAAGAAGAAGAGGGAGGTTGTGATAAACAAGTTAGACAATTTTCCACCTCGACACAGACCACTCCTTCAAGCTCTTCAGAGAGCTCAAGAGAACATAGCCCAGAAAGAATGTATCCTGATTTGCAGAAGGAGCTATCAGAGTGGAAAGAAAAAGAAAAAATGAATAATTTGGAGACTGAGCTTCTAAAGATAAGCAAAAAATTGAAGCAATTAGAGTTTAGAAAGAATGTGTCATTTAAGGAGGACATTATAGACTCTCAAGCTGAATATATGGAGCCAACAAGTTTAAAATTACTCTGGAAGGAGATTACTTACTGTGGAAATTTGAATCTTACAAAGTATGTTTGGAACTAAGTAAAAGAAATAAAATCATAGGTCTAATTTGTGCAGAGGATTTCTGACAATCTTTTCTCAGTTTTTGAAATTTTTTATTGTCTGTATATGTATTCAGTCTTTACATGTTCTGTGTGCGTATGTTTGTGAGTTATTATGGCCAACTCCGTTGTAGCTGGAATTCAGAATGTTATCTCTTTCCCTCCCCCTCATCCCTTCTCTCTGATGGCTGCAGCATCAGGGAGGAGAATGGGAGAGAGAAAGAGAGAAACTAATCTTATATTATTTAGTTTATATGACTGCTAAATGCAGTTTTACATAAGAAATACAAGGCAATAACATGTGAAGTTCTAAAGGGGCTTTAATCAAAGCCCACTAGGAGTACAACATGGGTATGAAGTTTAAGGAAAGCGTAAAAGTTTTGGAATTTATTGTTAAATAGTTGGCAAAATTCTCTCTGTCTTTCTACCTTCTAACCCTGGCCAGGTTGTGAAGGTGGAGAGAAAGACAAGAAAAAATTGGGGAAATTTTTCCCCTCCTATCAGAAAGGCAGATTGAATAGCATTTTAATTATCTCATGCCTCACCTAAAAGAGAAAAGTTTTTGTGTATGAGATACAACTAAAAGGTAGTTATTCTGGTCATATTTTAAGTGAAACATGTTACTCCTAATTGGATGTTTAAGACAGGTCAGAATTTATTGTATTATTTGGCACTAAGGCAAATTGAGAATATGCATAAATCTAAAAAATGAAAAAAGACACCTCAGAGATGAAGCTGTGAACTCACAAATGGAAAGGAGGGGACAAAGCACCACTGGACTTTGTTCCAGAGTCTCCCTTACTTCCACTTGCAGTTTTACAACTTTTTCTTTCAAACACATTTTTAAGGAGTAGACATAGATGTGAAATTTTCTTAAGTAAAAATTAGAACCATTGTGATTTTTATTTTACTCTGTAATCCAGAAATGGTGTTAGAGAAAGCAATTTGTAATCTGAATCTTTTTGAAACTAAAAGATGTTGGAAAAATTGTGTGTAGCCATTTATGTTACTTAAAAATTTTATCAGTCCTACTAACCGTATCTTATAATGTTTTGCAATTGCCATTTAGAAAACTAGGTATTTTCACCTTTGCCTGTTAAAGAAGTTACAGCTAAAATAATTTGTTTATCATTTATAAAAGTTGTAAGATTGTTAACTAAGTTTTTGAAGTTGCTGTTTTAATGCTAAACCTAAAATTGTTAATTGATTACTGTGTATAGAAAGAAAAGAATGGAGTAAAAATTTTATTTAGACTGGTTCTGCCCATTCAGAACAGTCCTCCTGTATGTTTGGGGCTTGGCAAGCATGGGATTCATGCCAATTTCTTTTATTTTGTAAAACTACCAAGGCCTCTTTCATGTGGACAAGGTCATCAGTCCCAAGAAAGAAATTTGTTTGGCTTATATAATTCATAAACAATGAATGTGACTTGCTCAATAGTTGTAATAGATAGAAAGGATTTTTAATAATTGACTTTTATATCAGGACAAGTTTTAAATTTGAGAAGGAAGGATCTTAAATGAAATCTCATATGTATGTGAGTCCTGTTAATCTTCATTGCTTATTGCAACTCCATGGGAATACAAATAACTGTATTTGGCTTTAAGTTGTGATTAGTGAAATTTGCTGTTTAAAGTAAAAGCATTTGGGACCATAAATATTTTTGTTTAAGTGTGAATTTGGGTATAGTTGTCTGCATTAGATCAGCATCTGAAAGAATATGCCACAAGTTACTCAGAGGGACTGTGATCCTGCATCCTGTACTGTTATCAAGTGAAATTTGTATCTGGAGAGGAAACAGTGAGGGGACAATTCTAGACTCAATCTAGGATGGGATCCTCCTGGTTAGTTTCCCCATTGTGTCCTTTTATAAAGGAATGTTTCCCACCTGACTATTCCTGAGTCTGGCTATAATACAGATACTGCATGATTGGAAAATTTCACTCCTATCTGAATTCAAACAGAGTCAAATATGTTTTATCCTATCATATTTGCTATATCACATGTCCCTATTTTCTCCTTCTATAGCAAACTTCTATGATCAATTACAAATAGTCAGTATAACATGTGAGTCCTTTTGTATAATCTTACTGGAAAACTTAATATTATTTTTATCTGAAACTGGAACATGTTCAGAAATTTATGTAAATGAGTTAAGACACCTTAAGATGTCCCTATTGTTTAAAGCAGTAATTTTTTTTGTAATCAGTCTCTTGCTGTTACCAATGTGAGATTCTATTATGCACTTTTATTAATACATTTTGTGATATCTAGGAATTCTGGAATACCTAAGAATTTGGTTTGTTATAATATTTTGGGAATTCATATTCCTTAGAACATTTTTATACCAACTAAGTTTTAATAAATTTTAATTTTAAAAGGTTTATTTTTGCTTTAAAGTGAAAAGACAACTGTCATTTTAAAAGGTTTCATCTAATCTTTTTAAAAAAAAAGTTTAGTAACTCTCTTAACATTATGATAAAATTTCAACTGTTTTAAAAAAGAACAAGGAATATTTTTAGAAGAAATATTTTTCAAAATAAGGCTAAAGCCTATTAAAATTTTCATTTTCAAGATAATGTATTGCTACTTAATATGTAATGATCTATAAAGCAGAACAGATCTTGTTTTAATAAGCAAAAGTTAATATTAATGTGTGAACTTATTAACAACTTAATTTCTAAAGTTTTTTCTTCCAGAGTGAATGTAATCAGAAAAAGATAAATAAGCTGATGAAACAACAATGATCATCTATTCAGTTGTGAGATTCAACTTAGAAATCTCTTTTGTTTAAGACAATACAGCTGTGCTAGTTAACAGTAATAACTTATGCACTATCTTGTCTATGGAACATGAAGCAGTCTGAATGATCAGTTCTAGAGATTTGAAAAGCTAAATACAAGCTTCATCAAAATATATAGAAAGCGGATAAGGAGGTTGGAGACAAATGTGAATCATCCAAGCCCCTCCTATCCTAGATGGTTACTAAGTATGTCAAGAGAGTGTGAGGATGTCTGACAGCATTCTCACACCCACCTCACTTCTAGTTATTTTATTCTTACTCCTTTTTGATTCTTGTTTGTTTAATCTCCGTGCCAGATTTGTGTCTCCTAGGTTTTTTTTGTCCAAGACCGTCTCCCATCACCCTCCGAATCGTCAAGTTCCTCATATTGGTTAAAGACACAACCCCTCCAATGTTGGGACCCTGTGAGGCAGGGTCAACTCTACGTCCAATCTCAGCAGGAAGCAATTTCAGAAGTTGAGACCTTTATCCCTTATCCCAAAATATGTTGGGTCCCATATGTTTATAGGGGGACAGGGTGGGGTGCTTGAGTGCCTGTACTTGGGCCCCAGTTCTAATATTGCATTTCTTTTTATAAATCATTCGTATTTCAGGAATACCATATAACTCTACGAGTCAGGCAATAGTATATAGGAAGAATAAAACTCTCAACCTGTTCCTTCAAAAACAAAAAGGGGGAATGTTTGGTAGGTCCCCTCAGGAACAACTGGCACAGACCATATATACAATGAACAACTTAACCTTAGATTATGACTACCTTACTTCTTCACAAACATTCTTTTCATTTTTTGGCTGTAATGATATCAGAATTATTAGTAAAAAGCAGATTGCACCCCAGCAACAACAGGTGTTATGGAAGGATGTCAGAGCACACCTCTTACATTGCTTTGCCCATCATGGTGTGCCAAGAAGTATTAAAACGACAATGGTCCAGCTTATACTAGCAAAGCCATTCAGCAGTTCATGGCAGAATTCTCTATATCACGTTACTAGAATCCCCCATAATCCTACTGGTCAAGCTATAGTAGAGCAGGCGAATTGCTCATTGAAAACTTACTTGCAAAAACAAAAAGGGGGAGCTGGACCAGGAGCTGATGACAAATTACAACTGGCTGTTTGCACATTAAATTATTTGAAATTTGATGATGATGGCTTATCAGCCACTATGAAATTTTTGACATCTCCTACAAAGACTGAGTCTATTAAGACCGAGTCAGTTACAGCAAATGCATTGAATTCCAAAGCCTGTAAAGTGATGTGGCATGATGAGAATAAACAATGGTTTGGTCCTCATGTAGTATTAACTTGAGGAAAAGGATATGTTTGTGTTTTAACAGATGACAACAAAGAAGTGTGGGTTCCAGTGAAACGTATCCGAGTGTTGGAAGACAGCAATCATGATGAAGAAGTCACAGGGGGCACGACAGAGACAACAAAGAAAGTTACAGAAACTTTGTCAGGCCTTTAGCCATCTACAACATAATGGTGCTCCTGATCTTTCTCGCAACACTCCTACTATGCAACCATGCTGCGCCCCTTCTTCAAACACAGGAGAAGGACTCCGGACAGACAGAACAAATGAGATGAGCATTCATCATGGAACCACCATGGCTGAGAGTGATGTCATGGAGTGAGACAATGCCAAAATTCATTCTTCATGGTAACATTTCCCACATGTATGGAAATGATGGTGTTGACACAGAGACAAAGACTATTAATGAGACTATACTTCAGAGACATTTTAATTTTTCAGGCTTAGTTTCAGGTTTTCCATTCTGTCTACAGAAAGGTATTTCAGGGATCTGGAATGGGTCCAGTTTCAATTATACACAGGTGAAGGGGACAGAAAGGTATCCTTGGTGTGCCACCATACTGGATGAAAGAGATGCTTTAGATGAGAAAGATCAGCGACATGCTTATTATTTGTTCACCTGGAGAATAAATGGGACAATAGTAACCTGGTCAAATACAGACTTTGCAGGACTTTCTCAGGGTATGGGATATACACCATTTTGTGATTTGTTTAAAAAGAGAAATATAACCTTATGGCATCTATATACAGGTTTTTTATCGTTTGAAAATTGTCATATCCATACATGTCAACAAACAAAGTTAACATTTGGGAATTACACAGAAATGTTGTATTCATGTCACAATCTTTCATATGCACCAGTTGCAAGATTTGCCCCAGAGTTTCCTAGACAAATATATATCAACTACAAGGGGTATCCTCTGATAGAAAGACCAGTTCAGGGAGTAGACAAAATTATAATGGCTATGGGAGGACAGGCTATACAGCTATTCCTGAAGTTTCAAAAAAGGACAAAAATAATGTCATTTTATTGACAGGGAGAGTATGCTTAGGGAATAAATGTGCAATTCTTTGGGATAGAGACAATAGATCAACATTGGAGACATATAGTAATCGGACAGGAATTTACAATTTCACTTGTCAGCATTGTTCTGTGCAAGAATGTATAAGGCCAAAGATCGATGGGAGAGTATTCATTTTAGCAACACCACACTATGCTTTAACAGCAGTCAAGGCAAAAGGGTGGTATAAGACACCCAGTGATGAAGTAATATATACACTGGACAAACATTGGATGAATTGATGATTAGTGTTAAAAGATGTGTTTCATGTGTAGTTTTAGGAATTACTTTATTAGTTGAAGTCATCTTGGTGTCTACTTCATTGGCTATGTCAATTTCTAGTACCCAAAATGAAATGGTTCAAGCTTCTGAATTACATGCTCTTATGAAAAATTTATTGGCTGGATTTAAACAACAAGCAAAGATAGATAATGAGTTTTATAAGGCTTTATTCTTTACAAAAGGCAACTGAGGTAATTGGAGAAGAAGTTGCAATGATACAACTGCAACAAAAATTACAGTGTGATTACAGGTATAATACATTTTGTCTAACAAAGAAAAAATATAATGAGTCTCAAATGTGATGGGAAGAAATTAGGACACAGTTACATGGGTTAGTTGCCGACAATATTACATTGGAAATTCAACAATTGACAAACTAGCACAAGAGACTGATGAAGAAGCAGATACTGATTTTGTACCTGAAAAAACAGCAGCAAAGATAAATGATTTCTTTAAGCATATTGTTTCATGGGGATCTGTCAAAAATTGGTTTGCACCAAGTGTTATAGACTTCGTAGTGCTGTTTTTAGGATGCACTATTATACCCATATGTATTAAGTTTGCATTGCATAGTTTTTATAATTCTCTACTTTCCAGTAAGCAAAGTGTTCTTATCCTTAAAGATCGGATGTATCAAAACAAAAAGGGGGAATTGTAAGCGAATTGCCAACCCTCAGCTCTCTTGGATGGCGTACACCAATCACAGCTCAGGTAATCTGAGGGGAGATTGGTAAGGCATGAACAAGATGGTGCTGGGAGGAAGGGTTCCACCCCTGTTCACCACCAGATAGTTCCTGAAATATGGCTGGAAAGCAGTAGCAAAACTTGCTTAAACTAGTTTAATTTTGCTTGTGCTGCTTATGTAACTAAGGCGTATATGATACTACATAAGTGCCTGAACTAGTTTGAATAAACGGAGTTGCCTTACATCTTTGCCTCCCGCCTCATCATTACTCACAGTGAGCTCCTTCAGGGTGGACAGGCCTTGCTGGTCAGATAAACCTGTCAGCTCGGGGTGAATGGCCCCCACTTAATCCTGTTCAAGGAGGTGAATAAAAACTCTGGATAAGGTAGATATGATAGATCTCCAGAGAAAATTGAATGGGGATGGGAAAGAATATACCTTTTCCTCAGTGGTACACGGCACATATACAAAAATTGACCATGTCCTAGACCATAAAAACCTCACAATCCAGTGCAGAAATTCAGAGATAGTCAACGCATCCTTGTCAGATCATAATGCAATAAAAATTATATGTAATAAAAGGCCATGGAAACATAAATCAAAACTAATGGAAACCAAACAATGTAATCCTAAAGAATGAGTGGGTTGAACCACAAATCATAGAAACAATCAACAACTTCATTCAAGAGAATGACAATAATGAGACAACCTACAAAATCTTTTAGGATTACAGCAAAAGCAATTCTTAAGAGAAGCTTTATGTCTTTGAATGCCTGCATGAATAAAATAAAGAAAGAGGAGATCAATGAATTGGGCATGCAGCTGAAAAAGTTAGAAAAATAACAAATTGAAAATCTGCAAGTAAATACCAAGTTAGAAATACTGAAAACCAAAGGAGAGATTAATAAAACTGAACTTAATAAAACTATTGAACTAATAAATAAAACTAAGAGTTGGTTTTCTGAAAAAAAACAATAAAATTGATAGACGTTTGGTCAATTTGATTTAAAAAAAGAAAGAAGAAAACCAAATCACCAATACCAAAAATGAAAAGGCCAAACACACGTCTAATGAGGAGGAAATTAAAACAATAGTTTGAAATTATTCTGTCCAACTGTATGCCCATAAATTTGACAATCTAAATGAGATAGATTATTACTTTAAAAATATAAATTGCCCTGATTAACAGAAGAGGAACAACTCCATCTCAGAAAAAGAAATTGAACAAGTCAATAATGAACTCTCTAGGAAAAAATCTCCAGGGGCAAATGGACTTAGAAGTGAATTCTATCAAACATTTAAAGAACAGTTAATTCCAATACTATATGGACTATTTGGGAAAATTGGGGAAGGAGTCCTCCCAAACACTTTTTATAATGCAAATTTGCTTTTGATACCTAAACTAGGAAGATCCAAAACAGAGAAAGAAAATTATAGACCAATTTCTCTAATGAATAAAGATGCAAATATTTTAAATAAGATTTTAGCAAAAAGAATATAGCAATTTATCATGAGAAAAATATATTACGATTAGGTGGGATTCATACCAAGAATACAGGTCTGGTTCAACATTAGGAAAACTATTAGCATTATTGATCATAGCAACAGGAAAACTAACAAAAACCACATGATTATCTCAATAGATCCAGAGAAATCTTTTGACAAAATGCAACACCCATTCTTATTGAAAACACTGGAGAACATGGGAATAAATGGAACTTTCCATAAAATAATAAGCAGTATCTAACTAAAGTCTTCAGCAAGTATTATATGCAATGGAGATAAGCTAGATACATTTCCAATAAGATCAGGGGTGAAACAAGGATGTCCATTATCACCACTATTATTCAGTATGGTACTAGAAATGCTAACTAGCAATAAGAGAACAAAAAGAAATTGAAGGAATTAGAATAGGCAAAGAAGAAATTAAGTTATTACTCTTTGCAGATGATATGATGATATACTTAGAGAATTCCGGAGATTCAAGTAAAAAACTTCTTGAAATAATAAACATCCTTGGCAAAGTTGCAGGTTACAATATAAACCCACACAAATCTTCTGCATTTCTATATATTACTAAAAAAGCCCAACATCAAGAGATAGAAAGAGAAATCTCATTTAAAGCTAGGGTAGACACTATAAAATATTTGGGAACCTACCCGCTAAAACAAATTCAGGGACCATACGAACAAAATTACAAAACACTTTTCACACAAATACATTCTGATCTAAGTAAGCAGAATGCATCAGTTGCTCATGGGAAGGAGGAGCCAATATAATAAAAATCACAACTCTGCCTAAATTACTATACTTATTCAATGCCATACTAATCAAACTATCAGATAATTATTTTCTAGAGCTAGAAATAATAATATCAAGATTCATCTGGAAAAACAACAGGTCCAAAATATCAAGGGAACTAATGAAAAGAAATCCTAGGGAAAGTGGCTTAGCTCTACGAGATGTTAAATTGTATTATAGAACAGCAATTATCAAAATCACTTGGTATTGGCTAAGAAAAAGAAGGGAAGACCAGTGGAATTGGTGAGGTACTCAAGACACAGGAGTCAATGAATATAGCAATCTACTGTTTGATAAACCCATGGACCTCAGCTTCTGGGATAAGAACTCACTGTTTGACAAAAATTACTGGGAAAACTGGATAACAGTGTGGCAGAAACTGAGCATAGACCAATTCCTGGCACTGTATACAAGAATAAAGTCCAAATGGGTACATGACCTACATGTAAAGATTGATACTACAAAAAAATTAGTGGGTCAAGGAATAGTGTATTAATCAGATTTATGAAGAAGGAAAGAATTTTTGACTGAACAAGAGATAGAAAGCATTATGAAGTGCAAAATGGATAATTTTGATTACATTAAACTGAAAAGTTTTTGCAGAACCAAAACCAATGCAACCAACATTAGGAGGGAAGCAGAAAACTGGAAAAGAATTTTTGCAGCTAGTGTCTATGAAAAAGGTCTCATTTCTAAATATAGAGAGAACTGAGTCAAATGTACAAAAATACCAGACATTCCCCAATTGATAAATGGTCAAAGGATATGAATGGGCAGTTTTCAGAGGAAGAAATTAAAGGTATCTATAGTCACATGAAAAAAAAGTACTCTAAATCTCTATTGATTAGAGAGATGCAAATCAAAACAACTCTGAGATACCACATCACACCTACCAGATTGGCTAGCATAACAAAACAGGAAGATGATTAATGTTGGAGAAGATGTGGGAGAGTTGGAACACTAATTCATTGTTGGTGGAGCTGTGAGCTGATCCAACCATTCTGGAGAGCAATTTGGAACTATGTCCATAGGGCTACAGAAATGTGCATACCCTTTGACCCAGCAATACTGCTTCCAGGACTGTATCCCTAAGAGATCATAAAAATGGGAAAGGGTCCCACATATACAAAAATATTTATAGCAGCTCTCTTTGTGGTGGCCAAAAACTAGAAATCAAGGAGATGCCCATTAATTGGGAAATTGCTGAATAAATTATGGTACATGAATGTAATGAAATACTTTTGTGCTATAAGAAATGATGAACAGGAAGACTTCAGAGAGGCCCAGAAAGACTGAAAGGAGCAGAACCAGGAGAACATTGTACACAGCAACAACCACGGTGTGCAAGGAATTTTTTCCAGTAGACTTAGAACTTCTTTACAATGCAGCGACTTTAATAATTCCCAATAGTCACTTAAGGTAAAATGCCTTCCATATCCAGGGAAAGAACTATGGAATTAGATCACAGAATTAAACAGATCATTTTCTTTTGTGTTATATTTTGGTTTGTTTTATGATTTCTCCCATTCATTTTAATTCTTCTATGCAACATGACTAAGGTGAAAATGTGTTTAATAGAAATGTATGTGTAGAACCTGTATAAAACTGTATGCCATCTCAGGGAGGAAGCAGGGAGGTAGGGGGCAAGTGAGGGAGCGAGGGAAAAAATCTAAGATATGTGGAAGTGATTGTAGAACACTGAAAACAAATAAAATAAAATAAAAAACAAAATAAAACTTCCTTCTTTATTACTGAGAACTGGGTCTTTATATAGGTCAAATACAGAGCTCCCGAATGTTTTATCTATCAAACATGCAAGAATTGTAAAATATGAACGTTAGTCCCCGTGTGTATTTGAAGAGTATAGAGGACTTTCTTTAGAGCCAAGAAAACCTGAGTTCAAGTCCTACCCATGCTGGGTATGGACAACTCATTTTACTTCTCAATGTCCTAAACAACTCTCTATAACCGTAAATTGCAGAGAGGATACTGGCCCACTTTTGTAAGGGAACTTTCTCATACAAATGATCCTTTTACTGATTAACTCTTAGTCTGAGAGAGAGAGAGAGAGAGAGAGAGAGAGAGAGACAGAGAGAGAGAGAGAGAGAGAGAGAGAGAGAGAGAGGCAGAGAGAGAGACAGAGAGAGAGACAGAGAGAGAGACAGAAAGAGAGACAGAGAGAGAGACAGAGAGAGACAGAAAGAGACAGAGACAGAGACAGAGAGACAGAGACAGAGACAGGGAGAGAGGGAGGGAGAGCAGACTCTAATTTCCAACATGATGAACAGCTTGGATGATCTCTCCCTTTAATATGCTCATACATGTAATGGGGTTGCTCATGTAAAAGAATAATAACGGTCCTAGGTAAAGCCTCGCTTCTCCAGTTGGATGGAAAATAGTATTTGTTGCTAGACACCTTCCAGGAACCAGGGAAGCCGAAACTGGCCCCAGCATTAGCCATCTCAAATTCCTGCAGCCTCAGTGCCCCAGGACCTCAAAAATAAACCAATGGGAAGCTCCAACCATTTCAATATTCAGTTCCTTAGGCTTCATTTCATCTGGCCTTTTATCTTTGTGGATGCTTTCTGAACTTACTAGATCTCAGGCATAAAGATGATCCCCGGACTTTTTCCCTGGTCAAAATGGATTCAGGGGCATATCCCACCAGACCTCACCTTCTGATGAATGGGTTCAGTGTTTCCTATGTTTCCAGGGGGAAAAACCTCCCTGTTCTCTCACCATCAACTTGAGCCAGAAAATAAAATACTTTAACCCAAGTGGATTTCAAGGGACACTGCTTTATATCAGGATGAAAAGAAAAAAATAATTCAAAAGGGAAATAGTAAGGTAACAAAATGTAGGGAGTGACCAGTCTAGTAAGCGCAGGAGAAACAAACAACTTATCTCTCATTCTTTCTTTTCTCCTCCTCTCCATCACACAAAAGAAACCAGGAAGTAATTGTCCCATGTTTCATCTAGAGGAGGAAAAGAGAAAGCATAAATCACCTGGCTACCTCAGTTTCTTCATTTATACCAGAAGGAGAATATTAGCATCTATTTCTCAGGGTTGTCGTGTAGACAAAAAAAAAAAATAATATGTAGACCATAGAAGGATGCAGAAAGGAGGAAAAAGAGGAAGAGATATAAAAGGAGGAGAAAGAGAAAGAGTAAAAGGAGATAAAAGAGGAGAACAAGATGAAGAAGAGGAGGAGGAGGAGAAAGATTAGTTTGGCAATCAGGTAATTGGCTAGAGTCTCTAAATAGCATAAGGACTAAAGAGCATAGTGACATTTACTTCAGATCACACTGCCACACCTCTTATTTCTGTTTTCTCTCATTCTTTACTTCTAGTAATTGCAAGATAGACATTCCATCCCTGCGAATGATTATTTCATAGCTCTCCTGACTTTTGTGACTAAATTTCATCTCCAGTAGGTGCCTCCACTGCCTCTCCTCACTATCTTCTCAGTTCTCTAGTCTGCCTTCCAATTTCATCATTCAACTAAAAATGTTTTCTCCAAAGTTACAGTGATCTCCTGTCAAACCTGATGACCTTTCTCAGTCCTCAACCCTCTAGATTTGTCTTCAGACTAGATGTAGATCACTCTCCTCTTTTTGATACTCTCTACATTTTCCTGTTTCTTCTCATTTATGTCTGACCACTCTTTATCAGTCTCCTTTGCTGGTTCTTCATCCAGGTTATGCCCACTAAACATGAATGTCCCACTCTGTCCTGACTCCTCTCTTTTCTCTCTATAATCTTTCACTTGGTAATCTCATCAACTCCCATGGATTTAGTAATCATATCTAGCTGATGTATCAAATACAAATGACCTTGTCTAGCCTAAGTTCTCTATTGACCTCTACTCTCACATCTCCAAATGCCAACTAGAAATCTTTAACTAAATGTAGATATGTTCAAATAAATCTATTCAAACTGAATTTGTTATCTTTTCCTCAAAACTCTCTCCCTTTGAAACTTGCCAATTAATTTCCTGGCCAAAACCTTCACAATCCCACAGACTCTCAAACTAAGTGTCATCATCAACACTTCACTCTTTTACACTCCCCCCTAGCCAATCTACTGCCAAAGCCTGTCAATTTTACCTTTGTAACATCTCTCCCATGCACATCCATGTCTCTTCTGACCCTTCTGCATCCCTCATGCAAGCTCTCATCACATCATGCTTTGACTGTTGCAACAGCCTGCTAATGGGTGTGCCTGCCACAAGAATCTCCCTACTCCAGTCCATCCTATACATATTTCACAAAGTAATTTTCTTTTTTTTTTTTATTTAACTTTTAACATTTATTTTCACAAAATTTTGGGTTACAAATTTTCTCCCCTTTTATCCCCTTTCCCCCCCCAAACCCAAGCATTCTAATTGCCCCTGTGACCAATCTGCTCTCCCCTCTATCCTCCCTCCCTGCCCTTGTCTCCATCTTCTCTTTTGTCCTGTAGGGCCAGATAGCTTTCTTGACCCCTTAACCTGTATTTCTTATTTCCCAGTGGTAAGAACATTAAATTTGATCCTAACACTTTGAGTTCCAACTTCTTTAGCTCCCTCCCTCTCAATCTCTTCCCCTTGGAAGACAAGCAATTTAATATAGGCCAAATCTGTGTAGTTTTGCAAATGATTTCCATACTAGTTGTATTGTATAGGACTAACTATATTTCGCTCCATCCTATCCTGTCCCCAATTACTTCTATTCTCTTATGATCCTTTCCCTCCCCATGAGTGTCGACCTCGGATTGCATTCTCCTCCCCATGCCCTCCCCTCCATCCTCCCCCCCACCCTGCTTGTGCCCCTGTCCCCCACTCTCCTGTATTATGAGATAGGTTTTCCTATCAAAATGAGTGTGCATTTTATTCTTTCCTTTAGTGGAATGTGATGAGAGTAGACCTCATGTTTTTCTCTTTCCTCCCCTCTTTATCCCTCCACTAGTAAGTCTTTTGCTTGCCTCTTTTATGAGAGATAATTTGCCCCATTCAACTTCTCCCTTTCTCCTCCGAATATTTCTCTCTCACTGCTTGATTTCATTTTTTTTTTAAGATATGATCCCATCCTCTTCAATTCACTCTGTGCACTCTGTCTCTATGTATGCGTGCATGTGTGCATGTGTGTGTGTGTGTACTCCCACCCAGTACCCAGATACTGAAATGTTTCAAGAGTTACAAATATTGTCTTTCCATGTAGGAATGTAAACAGTTCAACTTTAGTAAGTCCCTTATGACTTCTCTTTGCTGTTCACCTTTTCATGGTTCTCTTCATTCTTGTGTTAGAAAGTCAAATTTTCTTTTCAGCTCTGGTCTTTTCATCAAGAAAATTTGAAAATCCTCTATTTCATTGAAAGACCATTTTTTCTCCTGAAGTATTATACTCAGTTTTGCTGGGTAGGTGATTCTTGGTTTTAGTCCTAGTTCCTTTGACTTCTGGAATATCCTATTCCATTCCCTTCGATCCCTTAATGTAGAGGGTGCTAGATCTTGTGTTATCCTGATTGTATTTCCACAATACTGGAATTGTTTCTTTCTAGCTGCTTGCAATATTTTCTCTTTCACCTGGGAATTCTGGAATTTGGCCACAATGCTCCTAGGAGTTTCTCTTTTTGGATCTCTTTCATGCGGTGTTCTGCGGATTCCTTGAATATTTATTTTGCCCTCTGGTTCTAGAATCTCAGGGCAGTTTTCCTTGATAATTTCATGGAAGATGATGTCTAGGCTCTTCTTTTGATCATGGTTTTCAGGTAGTCCCAGAATTTTTACATTGTCTCTCCTGATTCTATTTTCCAGGTCAGTTGATTTTCCAATAAGATATTTCACATTATCTTCCATTTTTTCCAATCTTCACGCTATGTTCTGTGATATCTGTCTTTCTCATAAAGTCCTTAGCATCCATCTGTGCCATTCCAGTTTTGAAAGATCTATTTTCTTCAGTGAGCTTTTGAATCTCCTTTTCCATTTGGCTAATTCTGCTTTTGAAAGCTTTCTTCTCCTCATTGTCCTTTTGAACCTCTTTTGCCAATTGAGTTAGGCTAGTTTTCAAGGTGTTAATTTCTTCAACATTTTTTTGGTTCTCCTTTAGCAGGGAGCTGATCTGCTTTTCATGCTTCTCTTTCATCCCTCTCATTTCTCTTCCCAGTTTTTCCTCCACCTCTCTAACTTCATTTTCAAAATTCTTTTTGAGCTCTTCCATGGCCTGAGCCCATTGGGTGGGCTGGGACACAGAAGCCTTGATTTCTGTGTCTTTGCCTGATGGTAAGCATTGTTCTTCCTCATCAGAAAGGAAGGGAGGAAGTGTCTTTTCTCCGAGAAAGTACCCTTCAATAGTTTTACTTCTTTTCCCTTTTCTGGGCATTCTCCCCAGCCAGTGGCTTGACCTCCGAATATTCTCCTCACACCCACCTCGCCTCCTGATCCTCCCAGCCAGCATTTGGGGACTGAGATTCAAATGCTGCTTCCCACCTTAGGGCTTTTGGCGGGGTCAGGGCTGCTATTCAGTGTGAGAATTAAGTTCAGGTGGTCAGGTTGGGACAGGGCCGCCTCTCAGGCTCAGTTCCCTCAGGGGGTTTATGCACAGACCTTCCACAATGGATCCAGGCTCCCACCCGCTTGGGGAGCCCCTGTCTGCAGCCACCTCTCAGCTTCTATCTCCCGGGGGGGCCCGAGCCATGGGGGCACCCCACTCCCCTCTCGACCCGCCAAAGAGACTCTCTCACCGACCCTCGTCACCTGTGGGTGAGGGGGCTTGTGCCACCGCTGGAGATCCCGTCCCTGAAGCCTACTCAGATCTGTACCTCTCGGAGCCGCGGCCGCCACAGGTCTGGGCTGGGCTCCGTGTCTGCAGCGCGACAGACCTTTTGCGAGAGGTTTGCAGGTCCCTCTGTGGGTGGAGGGACCCGCGTGGCCGCTGGAGGTCCCGTCCCCGTAGCCCGCTGGGATCTTTTCCTCACGGTGTCGCGTCCGCTGCAGGGCTGCCTTCTGCTCCCAGTCCAGGCACCCAGTCCGCAGCGCGAAGGACCTTTTGCAAGAGGTTTGCAGGTCTCTCCGGAACAGAAATCTCCCTCGCTCCAATATTCCATGGCCTCTGGGTGCATAATTCACGGTGGGTTGGTCCCCTCTAGCCGTTCTGTGGGTTGTGGGTTCAGAGCTATGTGTATGTGCGTCTTTCTACTCCACCATCTACAAAATAATTTTTTTAAAGCGCAAGTCTGACCATGCCACCCCACACTCACTCAGTAAAAACTGCAGTGTTTTCCTATGATCTTCAGGATCAAATATAAAATCCTCCCTTTGGTGGTTAAAGTTCTTTGTAACCTGCTTAACTAGAGGCATCCAAGTGGATCGAAAGCTGGTCCAGGAATCAATCAATCAAATCAATTAATAAACAATAATGAAGCATCTACTCTCTGTCAGGTCCTGTGCTAAGTGATAGACAAAACATAGTCACTGAGGCCCACGAGCTTAAAATTACAATGGGGGTATGAGAATGTCAGCATGTAAGCAAATATATACAAAGTAAGCAACATGCAAGATAAGTAGGAAATAATTAAGGGAAGGCACTGGAATTAAGAGGGGTTACATAAGAATTTAAGTAAAAGAAGGAATTTTATTTGGTACTTAAAGTAAAGCTGTGTATAGGCAGAGAAGAGGAGGGAGAGAATTCTAGGCAGAAAAACTGCCTGAAGTGAGAGATGGAATGTCACATATATAGAATGGCAAAGAGATCAGTGTCTCTGGATGGAAGAGTACATGTCAGGGAGTAAGGTGTAAGATGACTGGAAAGGTAGGAGAGGGATAGGTTAGGAAGGGCTTGGAATGCCAAACAGAGCATTTTGCATTTGATGCTAGAGGCAATAAGGAAGAAAAGGGGACCAAGTCACCAGGCTCAACCTGTCTGCCAAGCCAGCCAATCAGACTGTGAAAGAGAGGTCATAGAGACAGGAAGAGAGCCAGGAGAGGGTAGTGTCACAAAAACCTAGAAAGAAGAAAGGATCAAGTTAAAGAGTTGATCTTTAACTGAAGCAGCAAGGCACCCTTAGGGAGAGACAGGAGGTAGCATGTGCCAGGCAGAACAAACCAGTACCACCACCTTGAACACATCTGTCCTCAATCTCTGAAGGGACAGGCCAGGATCTACACATGGCATCCTTGTGAACATCAGTGCCCCTCAGACTGCCAGACCTGCTTCCAGCCCAGGCCTCATGCCACCATTGAAAAGAGAAGTTGTGGTGGAGACAGAGCTCACCTGCCTCATGAACAGCATCAGCAACTGGTGACTCCCTATTACCAAGAGGCAGATAAGATAGGAATCCCCAGAGTGGCTACCCCTCACTATTACTGCTTTAAGCCCAGCCTTCATAGCCACCAGATGATGGCATCCACCACAATAATTCATTATAGTGGGGTTCTTTTTCTTGTTGGCCCACTCTTCTAAACTACTTCCTTTCTAACCTCTGCCACCTTTCTGGAGGGAAGGTCTGGGCTGGTCCTGTTACAGCTTTCCTGTAGTGTTGAGTGTGTGTTATTCCAGGATCTCATGCACTGGCTGGGGACCTGCAAGCTTCCAGTGCTCCCAAAGTGATGTGATTCAGAAGGAAGTCTCTTTGCTAGCTGCTTCCTGCCCTGTTATATTTCCCCCACCCCACTTTCCTCTCTTGAGGTTTTTAAGTTCCAGACCTTCCTGACCTATTTATCATTTGCAAAAAGTGAAGAAAAGTTAAGTCTGTCAAAGTTGGTCATCGCACAATGTTGCTGTGACTGTGCACAATATTCTCCTGGTTCTGCTTACTTCACTCAGCATCAGTTTATCTGAGTCTTTCTAGGTTTTCCTGAAGTCCACCTGTTTATCATTTCCTATGGAACAATAATATTCTATTATATTCATGTATCACATCTCGTTCAGCCATTCCCCAACTGATAGATATCCCCTCAATTTCCAGTTCTTTGCCACCACAGAGGTGCTATTTTTATACATTTGAGTCCTTTTCTCTTTTTTATGATCTTTTTGGAATACTGACCTAGTAGTGGTATTGCTGGATCAAAGAGTGTGCACAGTTTTATAGCCCTTTGGGTATAGTTCCAGATTGCTCTCCAGAATGGTTAGATCAATTCACAATTTCACCAGCAATGCATTAGTGTTTCAATTTTCCCACATCCTCTCCAACATTTATCATTTTCCTGTTTTGTCACATTAGCTAATCTGATCAATGAGATGTGGTACTTCAGAGTTGTTTTAAATTGTACTTCTCTAATCAATAGTGATAGAGCATTTTTTCATGACTATAAATAGTTTTAATTTCTTCATCTGAAACCTGCCTGTTTATATCCTTTAACCATTTATCAACTGGGGAGTGATTTGTAGTCTTTTAATTTTATTCAGTTCTCTACATATTTTGAAAATGAAGCCTTGATCAGAGAGACTGGCTGTGAAAATTGTATTTCAGGTTACTGCTTTCCTTCTAATCTTGGGTGCATTGGCTTTGTTTTTGTAAAAAATGTGTTTGACATAATGTAATCAAAATCATTCATTTAGCATTTCTTAATGTTCTCTAACTCTTGTTTGGTCATAAGTTCGTCCATTCTACATAAATCTGACAGGTAAACTATTCCTTCCTCTCCTAATTTGCTTATAGTATTATCCTTTATGTTTAAATCATGTACCCATTTTGACCTTATCTTGGTATAAAATGTAAGATGTTGGTCTATGCCTAGTTTCTGCCATACTATTTTCTCGTTTTCCGAGCAAATTTGCCTAATAATGAGCTCTTTTCCAAGAAGCTAGATCTATCAAACAGTAGATTACTATGGTCATTGATTACTCTGTCTTGTGTACCTAACATGTCCCACTGATTCACCATTCTATTTCTTACCAGGACTAAATAATTTTGATGATTGCTACTTTGTAATAAAGTTTTGGATCTGGTACAGCTAAGTCACCTTCCCTTGAATTTCTTTTCATTAATCCCCTTGGTATTCTGTACCTTTTGTTTTCCCAGATGAATTCTATTATTTTTTTCTAGCTCTACAAAATAAAGTTCGGTTCTTTGATTGGCATGACATTGAATAAGTAAATTAATTTGGATAAAATTGCCATTTTTATTATGTCAACATAGCCCACCCATGAGCAACTGATATTTTTCCAATTACTTAGATCTGCCTTTATTTGTCTGAAAAGTGTTTTGTAATTGTGTTCAGATAGTTCCCAGGTTTCTCTTGGCAGGTAGATTACCAAATATTTTCTATTATCCACAGTTACTTGAAATGGAATTTCTCTTTCTACCCCCTGCTGCTGGATTTTGTTAATAATATGTAGAAATGCTTATGACTTATGTGTGTTTTTTATTTCCTGCCACTTTGCTAAAGTTGTTAACTATTTCACATAGTTTTTTAGCTGATTCTCTAGGATTCTCTAAGTATATCATCATATCATTTGTAAAGAGTGAGAGCTTTGTTTCTTCTTTGCCTATTCGAATTCCTTCCATTTCTCTTTCTTCTCTTATTGCTAACATTTATAGCACAATATTGAATAATAGTGGAGGTAATTGAAATCTCTTGTTTCACCCCCAATCTTTTTGGAAATGCTTCTAGCTTATGCCCATTACATATGATGCTTGGTGATGGTTTTTGATAGATGTTACTTATCATTTTAAGGAAAATTCTATTTATTTCTATGCTCTCCAGTGTTTTTAAAGGGAATGTGTAGTGCATTTTGTCAAAAGTTCTTTCTACATCCATTGAGATAATCATATGATTTCGATTTTGTTACTGATATGGTCCATTATGCTGATAGTTTTCTTGATATTGAACAAGTCCTGCATTTGTTGTATAAATCCCACTTGGTCATAGTACATATCCTTGTGATAAATTGCTCTGATGTCTTTGCTAACATTTTATTTACAATTTTGCATCATTATTCATTAGGAAAATTGGTTTATAATTTTCTTTCTCTTTTTTTTCTCTTCTTGATTTAGATATCAGCGCCATATTTGTATCACAAAAAAGGACTGGGTAGTACTTCTTCTTTGCCTATTTTTCCAAACAGTTTGGGTACTATTGGAATTAATTGTTCTTTAAATGTTTGATAGAATTCACTTGTAAACTATCTGGCCCTGGTAATTTTTTCTTAGGGAGTTCATTAGTGATTTTTTTAATTTCCTTTTGGTGTTATTTAAGTATTTTATTTCTTCTATTAATGTTCCATTAATCTGGGCAATTTGTATTTTTGTAAATATTCATCCATTTCACTTAGATTGTTGGATTTATTGGCATACAGTTGGGTGAAATAGCTCATAATTATTGTTTAAATTTCCTCTTCATTGACAGTGAACTCACTGTTTTCATTTTTTGATGCTGGTAATTTGACTTTCTTCTTTCTTTTTTTAATCAAATTAACCAAATTTATATCTATTTTATTGTTTTCATAAAACCTACTCTTGGTTTTATTTAGTAGTTCAATAGTTTTCTTAATTTCAATTTTATCAATCTCTCCCTTGATTTCAGAATTTCTAAGTTAGTACTTAATTGAGCATTTTTAATTTGTAATTTTTCTAGATTTTTTAGTTGCATGAGATTCCATAATTTTTTTCTCTATTTTATTCATGTAAGCATTAAGAGACATAAAATGTCCCCTAAGGACTGCTTTGGCTGCACCCCGTAAGTTTTGTTATGTCTCTCATCATTATTGTTCTCATTGATGAAGTTATTGATTCTTTCTATAATTTGTTTTTTTCTTATTTTTAAATTTTTTTTAGTTTCCAATTAATTTTTTGTCTATCTTTCCATGTTCCTTTATTACATATACTTTTTACTGTATCTTGATCTGAAAAGAATGCATTTAATATTTTTGTGTTTCTGCATTGGATTGTGGGGTTTTTATGACCTAGTACATGGTCAATTTTTATATAGGTGCCATGTACCCCTGATAAAAATATATATTTCTCTCTATCCCCATTCAGTTTTCTCAATAAGTCTACCATATCTAACTTTTCTCAAATTCTATTTACCTCCTTAATTTCTTTTTTATTTTATGGTTAGATTTATCTAGTGTTGAGAGGGGGAGGTACTATAGTTTTGCTATTTCTTCTTGTAAATCATTTCACTTTTCTTCTAAGAATCTGGATGCTACACCACTTGGTCCATATATGTTTATTACTGATATTATTTCATTGTCTGTGGTACCTTTTAGCAGGATGTAGTTTCCTTTTTTTTATCTTTTTATTGCATCTATTTTTGCTTTTGTTTTGTCTGAGATCAGGATTGCTACCTTAATTCAGCTGAGGGTTAATATATTCTGCTCCAACCTTTTACATTTACTCTGTGTATATTTCTCTGCTTCAGATAGGTTTCTCATAAACAACATATTGCTGGATTATGGTTTTTAATCTGCTCTACTATCTCCTTCCATTTTGTGGGAGAGTTCATCTCATTTACGTTCATTTTAATGACAACTAATTATGTCTTTCTCTCCATCTTATTTTCCCCTCTGTTTATGCTTTCCTCTCTCCTTTCTCCCTTTTCCTCCTTAATAGTGTTTTGCTTCTGACCACCATCTACCTCAATCTGAACTCCTGTCCATCAGCCCCCTCCATTTTCTTTCCCATTTCCTCTACTATTTCTTCCTTCACTTCTGCCCTCCCTTCGATACACTCCCTACATTTTCTTTCCTCTTTACTCTTCGTCTTCCTATAGGGTAAAATAGATTTCTATTGTGTATGTTGTTCCCTCTTAAAGCCAAATCCAATGAGAATAAGTTTCAAATAATGCACGCCTCCCTCCCTTCTTTACCTCTGCTATAATAGGTCTTTGCACCTCTTCATGTGATGTAATGTACCTTTTTCTGCCTCCTCCTTTCCTCTTCACCCAGTACAATACTATTTTTGGCCAGTTTATCATTTTTATCATTGTATCAATTAGACATATACCCACCTATGTACACGCCTATGTACACGCCTTCTAAATTCTGTGAGAAAGAAACAGTTCTCAAGAATTACAAGTATCATCTGCTTATCTAGTTTAACCTTATTGAATAATATGGGGTTTTTTCTTGTTTGCCTCTTTATGCTTCTCTTGAGCATTATATTTGAAGATCAAATTTTCTGTTCAGCTCTGTTTCTTTCATCAGGAAAAATTGAAAGCCCCTTATTTCATTGAATATTCATATTTTTCACTGAAAGATTATGCTTAATTTTTCTGGGTAGTTGATTCTTAGTTGTAATCCAAATGCTTTACCACCCTGGAAAATTATATTCAAAGTCATCCTTGGTTCTCCATATTCTTAGCTGTGGTTCCACAATATCTAAATTATTTATTTCTGGCTGGTTGCAGTATTTTCTCCTTGACCTCATAATTCTGGAATTTGACTACAATATTCCTCAGAGTTTTCATTTTGAGATCTCTTTCAGGAGGTGATGGGTGGATTCCTTCAATTACTATTTTGCCATCTGTTACTAGAATATCAGGACAATTTCCTGTGATAATTTCTTGAAAGATGTTGCCTAGGCTCTTTTTTTGATCTTGGCTTTCAGATAGACTAATAAATCTTAAATTATTTCTCCTGGATCTATTTTCCATGTCACTTGTTTTTCCATTGAGGTATTTTATGTTTTCTTCTACTTTTTTTCATTCTTTTAATTGTATTTTTACTGATTCTCAATGTCTCATAAAGTCATTAGCTTCCATTTGTCCAATTCTAATTTTTCAGTAATTGTTTTCTTCAGTTAGCTTTTGCACTTCTTTTTCCATTTGGCCAATTCTACTTTCTAAGGAGTTTTTCTCTTCAGTGAATTTTTGTGCCCCCTTTTCCATTTGGCCAATTGCATTTCTCAAGGATTTGTTTTCTTTGGTGAATTTTTGTCCTCCCTTTTCCTTGCTGTTCACTCTCTTGCACACTTCTCATTTCTTTTCACAATTTTTCTCCTACCTCTCTTATTTGACTTTTAAAATCTTTCTTGATCTCTTCCAAGATTTTTTTAGGTTAGAGACCAATTCATGTTCCCCACTGAGTTTTCAGATGGAGGTATATTGATGATGTTGTCCTCTTCTAAGTTTGTGTTTTGACCTTCCCTCTCACCATAATCATTTTCTATATTCAATGTTCATTTTTGTTTGTTGCTCATCTTATTTGCCTATTTCCTGGCTTTTAAAATTGAGTTCTCACCTGGAGCATAGGGGGCACTGTCTCAAGCTTCTTGTGATGGGGGCCTGTTCATAACAGAAACAAGAACAATAATAATGATAATAAATAGCATGTATATAGTGCTTTAAGCTCTGGAAAGCATTTTGACAAATTTCATCTCATTTTATCCTCACAACAATCCTGGGGTTAGGTGCTATGATTGTCCCCATTTTGCAGATGAGTAAACTGACACAGAAAAGGGAACATGACTTGTCCAGGGTCACACAACTCATAAATGTCTGAGTCTGGATTTGAATTCAGTCCTTTCTGACTCCAGTTCTTATACTCTAAAATATTCCTTTTGAACACCTGTTTTCCTGCCTCCTAGAACTGAATAGTCATCCCCAGAGTTCAGCCATTAGGAGGAAAAGAGGAAGTCAGGTGGCTATTCAAATTTTTTTCTAATTTATTACTCTTCAGCTATGTACAGAGCACTTACTGTGCTAGTGGTCTGATGTTATATTCTATATTCAGTACCTACACACAGACACATGAGACCCACAAATGTTAGGGCAGCAAGTTTACTCAAAGACTCAAATAGGTCTGTGATCTCATTGATTGATAAATCCCTCCAGGTATGTAGGTTCTGGAGTTCCTTCCACTGATTCAGACTGCAATTCATCCATGCTTGCCCATCCTGTGTGACTCTCATCCATTCTTTCCCAAGTGTTCACCACAGGCTGAATGCCTAATATACTTGAGGCTTTCTATATTTTCTCCAACATCTTGAGGGAACCGGCAGAGCACTGTGGTCACCCAACTGTTAATTTGCAGATCCTCAGATTCATTCTTGACCACTACCCACATGGCTACCTTCACTCTGGCAACACACTCTTCTTCAGTGCCCTCCTTTGATTCCATCCCAAAACTCCTTTGGGGGAAGCATCGATGCCAGTCATGCTTACTCCAAACCAAGGGCAGCCCAGGACTCTTTCTGAACTTGCTCCCATTCAGGTTCCTGTCCCCCCCCCCCCTTTTCAGCTTCCTTTTATTTCTTGCTTTCTCTCTGTAAGCCTCAGAGGTGTAAGGTTCACAAGTTATGCTCATTATATGTTTTCAGTTTTTTTAATTGAATTAATCGTATGCTGATTTTTTCTCCTTCTTTATTTTGGCATTAAAAAACACAATTTATTATATGAGTGGCTATGTAGGAGGGGAAGGAGAGATAATGGGAGTAAACTATTATGACATAAAAACACAAAAGTCAATAAAAATTTATTTTAAAAAAAAGATGTAAGCTCCCTGAGGTCAGGGACTATGTTGCTTTTTTGCATGTGTTTGTATTCTCAGTGCTTAGCAGAGTACCTGGTACATAGTAAGTGCTGTGAGCATCCAATTTTCTCTTCCTGCCGTACAATTCTTTCAATAACTTCCTTTACAGCTGTGGTTCTTCAGGTTTCTTCATTGGTTTTGTGCTGCAGGCTCTCAAAATCCTCACCCACATAGTTCTCCATCGCCCTCCATGTGATGATGACCTTTAGGTTACGGAAACAGTAGCATTTTGAGTCTCTCTGTTATGTAGTAACGTCAGTGAAGTGCTAGCATTGAAAAAAATGCTCCCTTGTTGTTCTGGGAGGTTTGGAGGAAATAAACATCTTTCTCAATTTCTCAAAAGCAATCTAACCCCTCTACCCTTTCTTTTCAAGTGTTGGTCCAGGTCACTGTCCATACTGCCTGTTCCAAATCTACATACTGTGGAATAAGCACAATAGGATGTCCATTCAGGTGCTTGTTGAAATCTGTGCGATAGATATTCTTCAGTTACTTGGTTTCTTTTGTGTGGGTGCCTAGGTCAAACAAAGATTACAAATCCTGTCCACATGGCTATGGAAAGCTTTGAAACTGAATGCAATCCACAGAGCATTATGAGCAAATAGGAACTTGTGAAGGACTTCACCATGCACAAAGCATCCCACCTAAATCTGGAATCTACACTGAATCCCTTCCCATCAAAGTACAAATATTTTTTGGAAGGCATGAAGCCTGACCTGATGTTTGTTTTCAGGGGGTCATTGAAATCACTGGCCTAATTCTGTGAGTTTGTAAGTACAAATATTTATGTATGTGTGTGTACACAGAAATATATGCATATATATGCAAATGTATACATACATACATATATGTATATGTGTACATATGTATATATATATGTATATATGTATGTATGTATATTTCATTCAGTTGTGTCTCACTCTTCATGACACTTCCTGGGGTTTTCTTGGCAAAGATACAGGAGTGGATTGACATTTCTTTCTCCAGGGAATTAAGACAAACAGAGCGGTTAAGTGAATTGCTCTGGGTCACACAGCTAGTGAGTGTCTAAGGTGACATTTGAACTCACATCTTCCCAACTCCAGGCCCAGCATTCTATCGATTAAGCCACGTAGTTTCCACACACACATACATATACCACACATACAAACTATGTATATTTCATATATATGTATAAATATACATATACACATTATCTTGAATGGTATTGAGATATAACAGGAGAAACCTTGTTATAAAAAATCCTGTAAGACATCATTACATTCTACCAAGCTGAATGTCATTGGGGTTTTTTCAATCAACCAACCAGCAGCACAATGATAATTCATATTCTCTACATCTTTCAATCTGTTGTGAGACAGTAAAGAGATGGTGCATTATGAAATATTTTTTGGGAAACCTTACTTCTTCCCTATTAAAACCATCTCTGCGTGTGTACGGATGAATCTCACAAACATTTTGGATAGCTATGACATGAGGTATAGAGGTCAGTGTTGCCTTAGTCATCTCTTTTGATATCATCAGGTCTTAAGGTTTTGTTTTTTTTTTTTCCAAAATCTTTGGTATTTTCCCATGATGACAGTACTGGAGAGCCCTGGACATAGAATCAGGAAGATCTGCGTTTGAGATCCATCTCTCTGTGTGTCCCTAACAGAATCCCGTAACCTGCCTAGGTCTCTTTTTCCTCATAGACTCAATGGCCTTTAAGGCCCCTTCCAGGTCTGCACCTCTGATCCTGTGACCCCACAGGTTTCTCCCTTCCTTCATGCACCATGTCCAGGGACTGGCTCCATCTCCAATGTGCCCTTGATCTGGCCCAGCAGACTTTCTGGGCTGTGTTCTCTTTAGTGCTATTTCTGCTTCTTTTGCAAATACCTCAAGGCCTGGACTACTGGGGTCCTTGCAGCTGGAAACCAGGAACAACTTTGTTTGCTGTCTGCATTTGCACCCCACCTGTCACCTCTTGCTCTGGAAATGGAGCTCAAATTCTTATCTCCTTTGTTAAGGAAAAACATGACAATCAATTTCTCTGTGGCTAATCTCCCCATCTCTGAAAATCTATCCTTTTCTACTTGGCTTCAGATGGTGAGATTGCAAATAAAGTAATGGGTGGAAGTTGCCAAGAGCAGATTTTGGCTCATTGTAAAAGAAAATGTCCTAATAATTTGAACCACCTCAAAGTGGAATTAGACATTTCCATCAGAGGTAGTGAGTTCTCTCCTCAAAAACTAGGTTATCATTTTCAGGTGCATTGGAGGAGGGGGGAATGGATTCATCTGATCAGAGTTATACTATCTAGTCTTCTGTGGTTCATTCATGTCCAACTCTTCAACACCCTGGGGACCATGGGGTTTTCTTGACAAAGATCCTGGAGTGATTTGACATTTCTTTTTTTTTTTTTTTTTTTTTTTTTTTTTTTTTTTTGACATTTAGGATGGCTTTATTAATTTTAGAGAAGAGAAATTTAATTAGATTAGTTGGAAGCAGAACCAAGGGGTTGAGGAGAGAGTGGGTTATGAGCAGAGGCATGTATAGATTTCTTTTTCAATAAATCAGAGGGCCTTGAAAACAACATTAAGATGATTTCATTTTTTCTCACAGGGTTGTGATGATCAAGTGGAATAATTTGTAAAGTACTTAACAGTGCTAGCACATAGTTGGTGCTTTATAAATTCTTATTCTGTCTTGTAGTCAGTAGGGAACTGGGGAAGGTTTTTGACAGGGGGAGTAACGTGGTCTGATTTATACATTAAAATGGTTATTTGTTATCATTTAAATAATGAATTGGAGTTGTAAACTGTTCCCACAAAATATGGGCTTATGGTAATTGTTGTCATCTTTTAACCTCATCCAGATTGCTCCTGGCTCCACATCCTTTGAAACATAAAAACTGCCTACTCAAAACATTGTGGCCAAGGTCACAAAGGAAGTTAGTGGCAGAGGCAAGGAAACTCCTGCTTAGAACATAGAAAAAGAATTCCTTAGCCTAGTCAGAACATGGTTCTCAGGAGGTTCAAGGCTCAAACACCTGATGTGCTAGCTAGCTATATTCTTAGCCTGTGGCCATGGATCAACCTACACATGATCTTAGCTGACTGAGTTATGACTCATGAGTTATGACATATATGCCATGAGCCAAGAATAGGAATCTGGAAGATAAGCTCTGATGAGGTCAGCGTTAATCCTTTTTTTTTTTTTTTTTTTTAATTTAGCTTTTAACATTCATTTTCACAAAATTTTGGGTTACAAATTTTCTCCCCTTTTCTCCCCTCCCCCCCCAAATGCCAAGCATTCTAATTGCCCCTATGACCAATCTGCTCTCTCTTCTATCATCCCTCTCTGCCCTTGTCTCTGTCTTCTCTTTTGTCCTGTAGGGCCAGATAGCTTTCTATACCCCTTTACCTGTATTTCTTATTTCCTAGTGGTAAGAACATTACAGTTGATCCTAACACTTTGAGTTCCAACTTCTTCAGCTCCCTCCCTCTCCACCCCTTCCCTTTGGAAGGCAAGCAATTCAATATAGGCCAAATCTGTGTAGTTTTGCAAATGACTTCCATAATAGTTGTGTTGTATAGGACTAACTATATTTCCCTCCATCCTATCCTGTCCCCCATTACTTCTATTCTCTTTTGATCCTATCCCTCCCCATGAGTGTTGACCTCAAATTGCACTCTCCTCCCCATGCCCTCCCTTCTATCATTCCCCCCCCACTCTGCTTATCCCCTTATCCTCCACTTTCCTGTATTGTAAGATAGGTTTTCATACCAAAATGAGTAGGCATTTTATTCTTTCCTTTAGTGGAATGTGATGAGAGTAGACTTCATGTTTTTCTCTCACCTCCCCTCTTTATCCCTCCACTAATGAGTTTTTTGCTTGCCTCTTTTATGAGAGATAATTTGCCCCATTCAATTCTCCCTTTCTCCTCCCAATATCTTTCTCTCTCACTGCTTGATTTCATTTTTTTTTTTAAGATATGATCCCATCCTCTTCAATTCACTCTGTGCACTCTGTCTCTATGTGTGTGTGCGTGTGTGCATGTGTGTGTGTGTACTCCCACCCAGTACCCAGATACTGAAATGTTTCAAGAGTTACAAATATTGTCTTTCCATGTAGGAATGTAAACAGTTCAACTTTAGTAAGTCCCTTATGACTTCTCTTTGCTGTTCACCTTTTCATGGTTCTCTTCATTCTTGTGTTTGAAAGTCAAATTTTCTTTTCAGCTCTGGTCTTTTCATCAAGAATGCTTGAAAATCCTCTATTTCATTGAAAGACCAATTTTTCCCCTGAAGTATTATACTCAGTTTTGCTGGGTAGGTGATTCTTGGTTTTAGTCCTAGTTCCTTTGACTTCTGGAATATCCTATTCCATGCCCTTCGATCCCTTAATGTAGAAGCTGCTAGATCTTGTGTTATCCTGATTGTATTTCCACAATACTTGAATTGTTTCTTTCTAGCTGCTTGCAATATTTTCTCTTTCACCTGGGAGTTCTGGAATTTGGCCACAATGTTCCTAGGAGTTTCTCTTTTTGGATCTCTTTCATGTGGTGTTCTGTGGATTCCTTGAATATTTATTTTGCCCTCTGGTTCTAGAATCTCAGGGCAGTTTTCATTGATAATTTCATGAAAGATGATGTCTAGGCTCTTCTTTTGATCATGGCTTTCAGGTAGTCCCATAATTTTTAAATTGTCTCTCCTGGATCTATTTTCAAGGTCAGTTGTTTTTCCAATGAGATATTTCACATTATCTTCCATTTTTCCATTCCTCTGGCTTTGTTCTGTGATTTCTTGCTTTCTCATAGAGTCCTTAGCCTCCATCTGTGCCATTCTAATTTTGAAAGAACTATTTTCTTCAGTGAGCTTTTGAATCTCCTTTTCCATTTGGCTAATTCTGCTTTTGAAAGCATTCTTCTCCTCATTGGCTTTTTGAACCTCTTTTGCCAATTGAGTTAGGCTAGTTTTCAAGGTGTTATTTTCTTCAACATTTTTTTGGGTCTCCTTTAGCAGGGAGCTGATTTGCTGTTCATGCTTTGACTTCATGTCTCTCATTTCTCTTCCCAGCTTTTCCTCCACCTCTCTAACTTGATTTTCAAAATTCTTTTTGAGCTCTTCCATGGCCTGAGCCCATTGAGTGGGCTGAGACACAGAAGCCTTGATTTCTGTGTCTTTGCCTGATGGTAAGCATTGTTCTTCCTCATCAGAAAGGAAGGGAGGAAATGCCTGTTCACCAAGAAAGTAACCTTCTATAGTCTTATTTCTTTTCCCTTTTCTGGGCATTTTCCCAGCCAGTGACTTGACCTCTGAATATTTTCCTCACACCCACCTCACCTCCTGATCCTCCCAGCCAGTGTTTGGGGTCTGAGATTCAAATGCTACTTCCAGCCTCAGGGCTTTGGGCGGGGGCAGGGCTGCTATTCAGTGTGAGATTAAATTCAGATGCTCAGGTGAGGGCAGGGCTGCCTCTCAGGCTCAGTTCCCTCAGGGAGTTTATGCACAGACCTTCAACAATGGATCCAGGCTCCTGCCTGCTTGGGGAGCCCTGGTCTGCCGCTGCCCCTCCGCTTCTGTCTCCCGAGGGGGCCCGAGCCATGGGGGCACCCCACTCCCCCCTCGACCCGCCAAAGGGACTCTCTCACCGACCCCCGTCACCTGTGGGTGGAGGTACTTGTGCGGCCGCTGGAGATCCCGTCCCTGAAGCCCGCTCGGATCTGTTCCTCTCGGTGCCGCAGCCACGGCAGGGCTGTACTCAGCTCCTAGCCCCGGCGCCCAGTCCGCAGCACGAAGGACCTTTTACGAGAGGTTTGCAGGTCTCTCCGGAACAGAAATCTCCCTCGCTCCAATGTTGTGGCCTCTGGGTGCAGAATTCGCCCGTGAGTTACTTCTTTGTAGTTGTTCTATGGGTTGTGGGTTCGGAGCTATGTGTATGTGCGTCTTTCTACTACGCCATCTTGGCTCCGCCTCGATTTGACATTTCTTTCTGCAGTGGATGAAGTAAAACACAGGTTAAGTCACTTGTCCAGGGTCACCCAGTAAGTATCTGAGGTCATATTTGAACCCAAATCTTCTGATTGGACACAGCACTCTATTCCCTACTGCAGCAGACACTTTCTGAGATCCCTTTAAATTCTGACTAGGCTGTGATTCTCTAGTACCCTTTAGCTCTGCCTTTTTCTCAATTCCTTTTCTCTAATAGCACTCAAGCATTCCACCTCTTGTCCTTTCAAGCCATCTTTCATGCCCTATCTCCACCAAAATACATTCCCCACTAGTCTCTTCTGCTCTATTAGCTTCCCAGTTTGCTCTTTCCTTGTCCCACATTACCAAGACTCAGTTCTCAGGTCACATTATCCCTCCCCACCACCATCAAACCATGCCCCTTCCTGATCTAGAATGAACCTTCCTACCCACTCAATCCAAGTCCCTCTCTCCTGGTCTCATCTTAAACCCTCCATCCTCTTCCTCCTCATCCAAATCCAGGCCAGACACCTACCTTTGCAGCCACAGGCTCTCTTCCCTCAAACTATCACTCAGATTAGACTGTCCTCTCTCAGGTGTAACCCCAGTTCTTTCCTCACCTTTTACCCCGATGTTATTAGTCCAGAAATCACAACCTCTTGACTTACTCTGATGTAAAATGCCAGGAAACAACCCAGTCAAAAACATCCTTGAAAACTCAAAATTTTAAGAGTAGACACTGGGGTACTTTGATAGTGCAGTGATGTTTTTTGTTCCCAGAAAAGAGTAAGAGAGTAAGGGATGCAGATGGTATAAATGGACAATATCCTTCAACTGTGTTGTCTTTTTTTTTTTGAATAATTTATTTATTTATTTAACTTTTAACATTCATTTTCACAGAATTTTGGGTTCCAAATTTTCTCCCCCCATGTCCCCTCCTCCCACCCCAAAACACTGAGCATTCCAACTGCCCCCATCACCAATATGCTCTCTCCTCTACCATCCCTCTCTACCCTTGTCTCCATCCTCTCCTCTGTCCTGTAGGGCCAAATAACTTTCTATACCCCTTTTCCTGTATTTCTTATTTCCAAGCGGCAAGAACAGTACTTGACAGTTGTTCCTAAAACTTTGAGTTCCAACTTCTTTTCCTCCCTCCCTCCCCACCCCTTCCCTTTGGAAGGCAAGCAATTCAATATAGGCCAAATGTGAGTAGTTTTGCAAATGACTTCCATAATAGTCGTGTTGTATAAGACTCACTATATTTCCCTCCATCCTATCCTGTCCCCCATTACTTCTGTACTCTCTTTTGATCTTGTCCCTCCCCATGAGTGTTGACCTCAAATTGCTCCCTCCTCCCCATGTCCTCCCTTCCATCGTCCCCCCCCACCCTGTTTATCCCCTTGTTCCCCACTTTCCTGTACTGTAAGATAGGTTTTCATACCAAAATGAGTGTGCATTTTATTACTTCCTTTAGTGGAAGGTTATGAGAGTAAACATGTTTTTCTCTCACCTCCCCTCTTTTTCCATAAACTAAAAAAGTCTTTTGCTTGCCTCTTTTATGAGAGATAATTTGCCTCACTCCATTTCTCCCTTTCTCCTCCCACATATTTCTCTCTCACTGCTTGATTTCATTTTTTTAAAGATATGATCCCATCCTCTTCAATTCACTCTGTCTCTATGTGTGTGTGCATGTGTGTGTGCATGTGTGTGTGTGTGTGTGTAATCCCACCCAGTACCCAGATACTGAATAGTTTCAAGAGTTACAAATATTGTCTTTCCATGTAGGAATGTAAACAGTTCAACTTTTATAAGTCCCTTATGACTTCTCTTTGCTGTTTACTTTTTCATGCTTCTCTTCATTCTTGTGATTGAAAGTCAAATTTTCTTTTCAACTCTGGTCTTTTCATCAAGAATGCTTGAAAGTCCTCTATTTCATTGAAAGACCAATTTTTCCCCTGAATTATTATACTCAGTTTTGCTGGGTAGGTGATTCTTGGTTTTAGTCCTAGTTCCTTTGACTTCTGGAATATCCTATTCCATGCCTTTCGATCCCTTAATGTAGAAGCTGCTAGATCTTGTGTTGTCCTCATTGTATTTCCACAATACTTGAATTGTTTCTTTTTAGCTGCTTGCAATATTTTCTCCTTGACCTGGGAACTCTGGAATTTGGCCACAATGTTCCTAGGAGTTTCTCTTTTTGGATCTCTTTCATGCGGTGTTCTGTGGATTCCTTGAATATTTATTTTGCCCTCTGGTTCTAGAATCTCAGGGCAGTTTTCCTTGATAATTTCATGAAAGATGATGTCTAGGCTCTTTTTTTGATCATGGCTTTCAGGTAGTCCCATAATTTTTAAATTGTCTCTCCTGGATCTATTCTCCAGGTCAGTTGATTTTCCTATGAAATATTTCACATTATCTTCCATTTTTTCATTCTTTTGGTTTTGTTTTGTGATTTCTTGGTTTCTCATAAAGTCATTAGCCTCCATCTGCTCCATTCTCATTTTGAAAGAACTATTTTCTTCAGTGAGCTTTTGAACTTCCTTTCCGTGTGGCTAATTCTGCTTTTGAAAGCATTCTTCTCATCATTGGCTTTTTGAACCTCTTTTGCCAATTGAGTTAGCCTATTTTTCAGGGTGTTATTTTGTTCAGCATTTTTTTGGGTTTCCTTTAGCAGGGTGCTGACCTGCTGTTCATACTTTGCTTGCATGTCTCTCATTGCTCTTCCCAGTTTTTCCTCCACCTCTCTAACTTGATTTTCAAAATTTTTTGAGCTCTTTTTGAGCTCTTCCATTGTCTGAGCCCATTGGTTGGGCTGGGATACAGATACCTTGACTTCTGTGTCTTTCCCTGATGGTGAGCATTGTTCTTCCTCATCAGAAAGGCAGGGAGGAAAAACCTGTTCACCAAGAAAGCAACCTTCTATAGTCTTGGTTTTTTTCCCTTTTCTGGGCATTTTCCTAGCCAGTGACCTGACTTCTGAATATCCTCTTCACACCCACTTCGCCTCCAGATCCACCCAGCCAGCACTTGGGGTCTGAGATTCAAATGCTGCTCCCCAGCCGCAGGGCTTCAGCAGGGGCGGGGCTGCTATTCAGTGTGAGATCAAGTTCAGGGTCTCAAGTGGTGGCAGGGCCGCCTCCCAGGCTCAGTTCCCTCAGGGGGTTTATGCACAGACCTTCAACAATGGATCCAGGCTCCTGCCTGCTTGTGGAGCCCTGGTCTGCTCCCACCTCCGCTGCTGCCTCCCAAGGGGGCCTGAGTTATGGAGACACCCCACTCCCCTCTCGACCCACCAAACACACCCTCTCACCGACCCCCATCACCTGTGGGTAGAGGGACCCCCGTGGCTTCTGGAGATTCTGTCCCTGAAGCCTGCTCGGATCTCCTCCCCTCTTGGCTCTGCTCCTCTGGTGCCAGGCAGCCAACACAGGGCTGGGCTCTGCTCCACCTCCGCAGCATGAAGAACGTTTTGCGAGACATTTTCAGGCTCTCTGGAACAGAAATCTCGACCGCTCCATTGTTCTGTGGCTTCTGCTGCTCCAGAATTTATTGGCAGTTCTTTTTTACAGATATATTATGGGCTGTGGGTTCGGAGCTAGCATATGTGTGTGTTTCTACTCCGCCATCTTGGCTCCGCCACTTTTCAACTGTGTTGTCTTTTGTTAGAAATTAATTCCAAAAAGCACAAATTTTAAAATCACAAAAATTCCAAGTTATGTGTGAATTTGTTTTAGACCAGTCTATGTTCCATCCTTCCTGAAATTTTGTAAGGCAGGAAAAATCCTGGCAGGCAATCAGCATCCCCGGCCTGACCGCACCCCAAATCCCTCCCCCAACACCTTTTACAGCTTCTCAGGTCACTGAGCGACTCAGAGGGAAAGCTCTTTTCTTTCTCTTTCACTTCTTGTTTGCTTTGCTTTTGGACGCTCATTTTTTTTAAATCTTTAACTGTATTGTGAAAGCCCAGAAACGCCCAGCGATCAGAAGCTGAGGCATCAGAATAAAAACCGACAGTCACGAAGCAGAGGGGGAAAACGAGAGCAGAGGAAACAGAAGTTCCTCCCTCAGACTCAGCGGGGCAGGTAAGGATTTGTCCTGTCTTTCCTCTTCCATGGGGGCTTTCTTCTAATGCCCCTTTATTACCTGTTTGAGAGCCCCGCAGCAGGGAGCCCCATTGTTGCCCCATTTGGTCCCTTTGCGCTGCTTGGCTCTGTAGCTGAAGTGTCCTCTCTCACGTCTGGCGGGCAGAGGACTCCCCAGCCTCCTGCCAGCAAGGCTCCAGCATCACCTCCTACAGGACGCCTTGGCTGCCCTCCTAGTGGCCACTGCCTGCTCCCCAAAGTCTCCGCTTCTGTTTGATCTTCTCCCCAAACCTCTGCTGAGCTGTAAGGTGTGCCAGGGAGGGCTGTTTTCCCTGCTCTCTGTATTCCTAGCTCTCATCCAGGTGGTCTGCATGACAAACGTTGGCTTATTAAGGGGTGTCAGGGATTCCGGGAAAATGACCAGCACCAAGAAAAGGCTGGCCGCTCTAATGGAGAACATTAGGGATGAGCCAATTTTAAGTCCTGAAGGAGTGCCCGCTGCAGGCTGAGCGCTCACTAGCTCCTCACTGTCTGACGGACTGTTTCTGATCTCCGCTCCTCTCCCCTGCTTTTTTACAACTTGGGTGATTGAAGGGATCTTTCCTCCCTTTCATCTCATTTTCGTGCGCAAGCTCACCTATTCACATCGTTCCTATAGCCTTGAACTTTAGGGTTCTAACGAGAGAGGTTCTTAACTTGGGATCAACGGGCATCCATAGGGTTCACCGAGAGTTTTTAGGGGGTCTGTGATCTTGCATGGGAAAAATTTCATTTTTACTTCAATAGAATTAGTTTCCTTTCAAATCCCATTCTATTTTGCACAATAGAAAACATTATGTGAAAGGATCCACAGGCTTTCCCGGTGTCCAAGGGGTCCAGGACACAAAAACGTTAAGAACTCCTGTTCTCTTAGTTAAAAAGTCATCAGTATTTACTAAGCACCTCCTGTGAGCCAGCGCTGCCCTAAGAGATGTAGACACAAAAAGATCTTTGAGGCAGAAAAGCCTCAGCTGGTGAAGAGGAGCTAGAGAAGTTGTGGTAGGAAAATGTGGCCAAACCCAATGCAACTCTGCCAAGGCTGTTGAGGATGAAACTGCTTTAGATAACTGTAGTCAGAGAATTTAACAGTGAACAATCTCGTGCTTTTCAGAACTAGCATGTGTGTAAAAGTGTTAGCATTCCTATAGCCCTTTAAGGTTTGTAAAACATTTCAAAATATCTCATTTTTTCTCACAACTCTGGGAGGTAGGTGCTATTTATTGTCCCCATTTTTACAGATGGGGAAATTAAGGCAAATAGAGGTGAAAGGACATACCCAGGATAAGTGTCTGAGGTTGCATTTGAACTCAGGTTTTCCTGACTTCCAGGCCCAGCACTCTCTCTCCATTGCATCACCTAGCTGCTTTTCAGAACAGAAAGGGAAGAGGATGAGGCAATTAGACCAAGAACATTGACAAGGTACTACTAACTTTACTTTAAAATTTGTGTGACTTATGTTGTGGAGGCAGCAGTGTCACAGTCCAGAGAATAGTGGACTGGGAGTCAGAAGACATTAGTTTGAGCCCTCCTGCAGAACCCCTTACTAGCTACAGAATCCTTCTCATCCTCCATTTACTCATCTGTAAAATGGGTGTCATGGAAGCGTCATTGTGAGGATGCAGTGACATAATACATTAAAGCTCTTTGCATGCCTTAAAGCCTGTAGAAGCCCTAACTACTGTGCTCAAAAATACTATTTAATTTGTGCCCCAGAACTCACTCTGACAAATAATTAGGCATCATCCTTGTTTTATAAACAGGGAAACTGAGAACTGAGCAGTCCAAGAGTTTTGCCCAAAGTCACTGTGGGAAGTAAGCTGCAGAGCTCAAACTCAAAACATGACTGGGGGTTTTCTTTCCCTCCATAGTGCTGTCTCTTCTTTGCTGCTAGAGGAACTAGAGGGCAACTCAGATGTTAGAGTCAGAGTACTCCCTCTCAGTTAGGAATTAACCAATAGGAGCAGGGAGGAAGAGAATCTACATAGGAAAACTAGGGGGCACCACAGGGCAAGACGCCCTGGACCTGGAGTGAGGGAGACCTGAATTCAAGTGTAGCTCCAGATATTCACTAACTGTGGGATCATGGGCAAGTCACTGAACCGCTGTCTGCCTCAGTTTCCTCCCCTATAAAGTGAAGCTAATACCACCTCCCTCTCAGAGTTGCTGTAAAGACAAAATGAGATTTAAAAAGCTCTGAGCTCAGTGCCTGGCACAAAGTATTAAATAAGTCAAAAAGAGCAACCTTCTAATTACTAGCATTGAGGAATAAAAACAGATCTAGGCTCACTAAAGGGGTCCTGGAGGATGCCTAGCACAGAGGCTGAATCCAGGCTTCTTAATCTGGTATCCATCACTTCCCTCAAGAGAGTTCAGAGGACCCTGTAACCACAAAGGGGAAAATATTTTGATAACTGTATCTCACAGAATTGGCTTCTTTTGTAACATCTGTATTTTATTTTGTGCATCTAAAGAGCATTATCTGAGCAAGGATCCATAGACTTCACCAGACTGTTACCAGGAGTCCAGACACACAAAAGTGCATCCCTGTTCTAAATGGAAGAGGGACCCCCTGCAGAGGAGGAGACTTACTTCAGTTTGCCTCAACTCCACGCAACTGTAGGGCCAGCAGAAAGAGACTTAAAATCACTCAAGGATTTGACCTAAATAGCCACACAGGAAAAATTGAGTAGATGAAAGACACCTAGTGATCACTAGACAAATGTATCTTGAGAAGATGATGTCAGTGGACATTGAGCTGGTCTTGAAAGGAACAGTAAAAAGAGCATGGTTTGTATGACTTTAGGACAAAAGCAAAATTCTTGTTGTTATTTCAGGGTCCTCCCTGAAAGAATAATGCTTTTAACACCAAGATTTTTCTGATGATTTATAACTAACTACAAATCAAGGGACAGTACAAGTTTTGGAAGAATGGGAGTTAAGCATCATCTGCAGGGTAGTAACGAACTACATGGTGGATGTGGACAGGCTGCAAACCAGTACAAATGAGGATCTCTGTGGGAGAGGCAATTTAAGGCATTTATTCAGAGAAAGTTACAGCTGAAAACAAACTGATGGTTTGACCACAGGAGCTCCAAACTAAGCAGGAATCATAGCAGCATGCAGAAGTACAGAAAGGAGATGGAGCTGCCTCAGAGCCAGGGAGACCTGGGTTCAGGTCCTACCTGACACATACTGGCAGACCTCTTAAGCCCCAAGTATCCCAGAAAGCTCTTTAAGGCTATGAGTTATGGAGAGGGTGCCTGTCTGCCCCAAGAGGGGGAGATTCTCTGTTGAGAGTTCTCACATCAAGGAAATGACAGGTCTAGTATCTACCTTCCCTTTCACCTCTCCCCCACCAAAGAACAAACAAATACACACCTGGGCTTACCTCCTGACCATGACAAGCAGCTTTGGAGTCAGAGACCCTGAAATTAAATCATGCCTCTGGCATTCGTCACCTACGTGACTCTGGAGAATCACTTCCCATGGCTGGGCCTCATTTAATTATCTATGAAATGAAAGGGTTGGACAAGTCTAAGGTCCTTCTAGTTCCAAAGCTAAGATTCAAGGATCTGATGACAACTTATCTCAGTTATGCCTCTTTTTTGACTCTCAACATATACAACACATTCATAACCCCAGCCAGGCAGCTCCCTTCCAAACACAAATAAAATTGACTGAAAAGGTCTTTCAGCCATCTTCTATGACAGGTACTTTGTGTTACTGAGTCTTAGGCTTGTCCAGGTTTTCATAAGTCTACTAAAAAAACATTTTTGTGCAGAAGGAAAAGACACTGAAAATGAAAGCGAAGTTGAACTCTTTATTGGGTAAACAGACATGTGTGACATGCACACAGAAGTGGTGGCTGCATAATTACAAGATCCTCAATTTTGAGCTGGCAAGAAGCCAAGTTGTCATTGAGTCCAAGTCCACCTCCCCCCATTTTTCAGGTGAGATCACTGAAGCCAGAATGGAAGGAATGCCCAAGGTCACAGTGCCAGTAACTATATGAGGTTGAATTTCAAATCAAATCTTTTTGTCTCTGAGTCTAGCACTGTATTCACTATGGAACTGTCTTCCATACAGAAATATCAGCAATATGCAGTTACTGTTCTTATGTCTTCTTTAGTGGAACACTTCTTCCATTCTAAGCAGAGCTTTTCTATTAAAAAAAATCCATATTAAAAGAAACAAAAGCTGCCTTGAGCCCCTTCATCTGGCTAGATCCCCAATCAGTTTACCAGTGACCTTATTTTGCCTTTTTGTAATCAGCTTCATACTTCCTTCCCCTCCTTGGTCCACTCCTCTATTCTCTGTACTGTCTTTTTGGCCTCTCATTCCACTCAACAGATGACAATATCTTCATGTTGAAAGGGGCATCAGGGTCCTATGAAACTGGGTTCAGATAGAAAGGGGAGAAGTAGAAAGGATCAAACATTTACAGTTTGGTTAAGTGTATCAGTAAGCACCCCAACGTACACAGGGGGGCCTGTTATCACAGGTTCTTAGGTCTGCATTCATAAAAGGAAAGGGAGTCTTTGAGGGCTTAACAATCACTTTAATTAAGCACATATATCATTCACCTAATTCAAGGGAGTCAACAGTCTAAACTTTAAAGAAAACACAGGGAAATTAAAGATGAACAGACGTGGCTTCCTCTGCCTGAATTCAACAGACAGTTGGACCCCAAGAGTCTGATCATAGTTACCAGAGAGGGAAGCATCTACATCTGGTTTTTTAAAACCCTGGGTTCCCAAAGTCCTCATCTGGCCAAACAAACACTTCCAGTCAGTAAGCCCAAAAGTAATCAATAGGCATGGCTTCCTCTGTCTGAGCATAATTTAACAGACTGGTACAGCTGCTGTTTGACCATAGTTACCAGAGAGGGAAGCACTGACATCTGGGTTTTCAAAATCAAAGGGCTCTTTAAAGCAGCTTCCCAGAGTCCTCATCTGGCATTCAAACTTTCTTAGGAAAACTAAACGCCAAAGTAAAATCTCAATGTTGAGTATTTATACACTTTTTGAGCCAGGGGGCATAACCCTCTGACCAGTGCCTCAACAGAAAAAACAAAAGGTGCTTGGAACCCTCCTACAAAACAACTCCCCTAATCAAGCCTTCTACAATGGGCAGACCCATCAATGGGAGGTAGGGGGTAGAAGATCTTCTTTAATCACATTGTTTAATCAGAGGAACTTTTAGTAAAACAAAAACAACAAAAGATCTTAATTTTATTGCCATCACACTAAGGAATGCAGACAACAGTCAGTTATGGGGCCCAATAATGGCTAAAGACTGCACAAACCCAAAAGATGCTCAGGAGGTCACCTAATGGCCTCTGGCAGATGAAGGAGAATACCTTTTTCTTCTTTTCTAATGACAACCCGAAAAAGGAAAGGCTTTGGAGGCAACCATATATATGTGAAAGACGCAGAAGACACAGGGGCAATCAGGGTCTTTTTCTAACTTCCCAGTTCCAAGTTACAAGATCCAAGATGGCCTTAAAAGGTCCACCCTCTGAATTTAACAGAAGGAAAATGTGAATCACAGATAATTTAAATGACTTGTCCATGATGACAAATCCAGCCTTCTTTCTACTGTACCACACTGCTTTATATTTCTATCCCTCTAATAATACACAATGCAGAGTAACCCAAAAGTCTTAGTGCAATTTTACATTTCAGTAACTTGAAAGTGTGCTAATACTTTGAAGACATTCTGTGTATGTATGTAGGTACATATACACATATATACACATATGTGTGTGTGTGTATATATATATATATCTTGACCATCTGCATAGTTGTACATACATTGCAGGTTCATCTAAACTTACATCTACACATGTATATGTGAGATGTGGATATATCTGTATATTGTGTGTGTGTTCATCCTTCATTGCCAAAGAAGATCATGCCACCACAGAAATGATGACAAGTCTTGCACTTGACTTTGTTTTGAGTGAGGGAGGGCTGTACAGGTCATCAACCTCACTTCTCCAGAGCCATCTGAATCCAGTGACGAGATATTCATCAGGACGACGGGAGATGACCCAGGATGAGACAACTGGGGTTAAGTGATTTACCCAAGGTCAAACAACTAGTGAATGTCAAGTGTCTGAAGTGAGATTTGAACTCAGGTCCTCCTGACTCCTGCACTGGTGCTCTATCCACTGCACCACGTAGCTGCCCCTATACCTCTATATATGTACTTCATGTATATATATGTATATATATATATACATATATATATGTGTGTGTGTGTGTGTGTGTGTGTGTGTGCATACATGCAAAGATATGTATGCTAAAACTCAGTTGGGAGCAAATTATTGTATAATATGGGATAAGCCAAAGAAAAAAACCCACCAAAGACACTTCACAGAATCTCAGAATTGGAACAGACCTTAAGGACCGCCTAATCCAACTGAAACTTGAACCAAACTTTCAATCACATACTCAATAAATGGTCATCTATCTACTTGAATACAGTTAGTAAAGAGGAATGTACTACCCAAGGCAACCCATTCTACTTTTGGACAGTTCCAATTGGGCAGGCAGGTGGCACCATGGATACAATGTCAGGCCTAGAGTCAGAAAGATTTATCTGTCTGAGTTCAAGTCGTGGCTCAGACACTTACCAGCTGTGTGACCCTCAGCAAGTCACTGAGCCTTGTTAGCCTCAGTTTCCTCATCTGTAAAATGAGCTGGAGAAGGAAATGGCAAACCACTTTCAGTATCATGAAAACCCCAAATGGGGTCATGAAGACCCAGCCATGACTGAAATGACTGAGCAACAACTGCAAGGAAAATTTGCACATAGTAGCTTGCATGTTGCCTCTGCCAACAGACTGGGAGATCATTGTGAGCAAAGACCGTTTTTACCATTCTTTGTAGTCTCAGTGATAGCACAATGCTTGGCACACAGTAGGTTCATAATAGATACTTGCTGACTACTTCTTATACCAAACTTAGATGTGCTTGTCCTATAACTTCTTCCCACTGCTCCCAGTTCAACACTGTAGGGCAAGGCAGACTATCTAAAATACTTAAAAGCAGCCTGTACAATATCCCTCTGGGTCTTCCTTGAATTAGACAAAACTTACTAGGTCCTCCAACTAACCATCACACAGCAGGAGGTGAATCTAGGTATGCTAGACAAGTAATCTTGCAAAACTTTCTATACCATCTCAGGCTTGAATAAATAGAGAATGAAGGATGACCATGGCATTCCTTGGGCCCGCCTTAGTCAAATACATCTTGAGTCTTGTATTCAGTTCTGGGAGGTTTAGGTTTAGGTCAACCATGTTTTAAGACAAACTTGGAATATCCATTCACAGGACTCTCAACAGAGCTGTGAGATGGCTGGTACCAGTCATTGGAATCAGTTGAAGGAAGTAAGGATGTTGGGCCTGCAAAGAAGGGTTAGTTGTCTTGAAGTATTTGATGGGCTGTTAAGTAGAAGAGAAATTGAATTTGTTCTGGATGGTCTGCAATGATTAAGGGTAGAAATGGCAAGAGGCAAAATTGGACTTGATGTTCTGAAAATCTTCACAACAATTAGAGCTGCCCTGAAATGCAATGGGCTACTTTGGGAGATAGTAGGTTCCCCTGCATGGGAGATTTTCCAGCAAAAACTGGATGATCATTGTCAGTGATATTATAAGAAAGATTCCTGCTGAAGTACTAGCTGGGCTCAATGGCAAGGGAGTTATCTGGCAACTATGAAATTCTGTGACATTTATTTCTACTCTTCCAAACAGTCATAATATCCTAAAACCCCAGAGCAAAGTTGACAATCCAGTGCAATGGTCTTAGAAAAACTGGGTTTACCACAGTAAAGAATCATGGTGCACTGAGAGATGTCACCTCATAGGTCTAGCCAGGGTCAAGGCAACAGGATACCTTGACTTTCAGCAGAATCTGGATCAGAAAAACAGAGGGGCATTAGACAAAACCCAGAAGAACAGAGATAGGAAGCAAAACCAAAGCAGAAGAAGAAAAGAGAGGGTGAAGCATCTGAAATGAGGAGAAAAAGACTGAGTCAAGAATTCAGGAAGTCTCAAGATATGTTGTGCCAAAGGCCTATTAGGGAGTCTAGTGAAGGCTATGCTTCCCATTTAAGAAATGCTTTAAATACGTAAATTAAAAAAAACATACTATCTTCAAAAATATCAATTATGTTGAAATACATTATCGATCTACTAAAGAAAGACCCCCAAATTAGGAATACCTCATAGATAGCAGGTCAGGTTTAGGATATGAGACAAGGAGGTCTAGATTTCATGAATGAATTCTTGGACTTCTTTGTAACTCCCAAAGCAATTCAATCAGTATTACATGTGCAATGGCCACCCATTTGTTGAAGGAAAGAAGGAAGGAAGGAAAGAGGGAGGAAGGAAGGAAGGAAGGAAGGAAGGAAGGAAGGAAAGAAGGAAGGAAGGAAGGAAGGAAGGAAAGAATGCAAAATCAATATAACCAGTAAATCTGTGTTCCCCACTGACTCCCTGCAAGGGCCCTGTTGGGTCCTCAGTTATTATCATTAAGTATTAGAGGACAGGGGCAAAAGATAACAGGACAACAATACTCTCAGAATTCTGCTTAGACAAAAGTTCTTAACCTGCGGTCTAGGAGCTTTTTTTGTGTGTCAATAATTTGAGCACTCTTCTACAATATAATATTTTCTTCATAATTCTATGCATTTTATTTTATACATTTTACTTTGAGAATAAATCCATAGTCTTAAACAGAATAATAGTAGCAACTTTCACACAATGAAGAACAATTTCTATAAAATTGACCATTCTAGTTTAAGGGTGAACAAAAGGGGTGCTGCTCTTCACGAAACTAATAAAAATATGTTCTGCCTCTTTGTTGAATTATGGTCCTTATCGATTTCAGGGACCCTTGGTTTTCCTTAAGTCAGTCAAGGCCCTCCCTTTGAGAAAATGTCACACTTTTTGTAAGAATGAAGGAAAAAGGTTTCAGTGCAGGACGTTACTCCTTAGAATCTGCTCAAATACAGATTAGGTTGTCTATCAAAGTGAGACTAAGGAATTTAGGACAGGACACTATCCTAATATTATTTCTTAATATTTTAAAAGAAATAAGAATCCTTCATAGTTATGCTTCCATAACACTATCTTCAAAACCTTAAATAAATCATTGACCCTCACTGAGACTCATAGTTGTCATACATACTGTGACAGTGGATTGGACTCTCCACATTGTAAAATTCCTTCTACTTTTCAACTCTCCAGGCCTATGTTTCATATTCACACAAACTGAGAAAAATAGACACATCACTGCTTTCTTTTTTAGATTGAAGTAGGGCTGATTAGATCAGAAAAGTCTCTGGATTTACTTACTCTGTGCTATATCAATCAAACTACTAGACAATTATTTTCTAGAGCTAGAAAAAATAGTATCAGAATTCATCTGGAAGAACAAAAGGTCCAGAATATCAAGGGAACTAGCGAAAAGAAATGGTAGAGAAGGTGACCTAGCCCTACCAGATCTCAAATTGTATTATAAAGCAGCAATTATCAAAACCACTTGGTACTGGCTAGGAAAGAGGAGTAGACCAGTGGAGTAGTTTAAGTACTCAAGACACAGTAGTCAATGAATATAGCAATCTACTGTTTGATAAACCCAAGGACTCCAGCTTCTGGGATAAGAACTCACTGTTTGACAAAAATTGCTGGGAAAACTGGATAACAGTGTGGCAGAAACTGGGCACAGACCAATGCCTGTCACCAGACACAAGAATAAAGTCCAAATGGATATATATGATCTAGGTATAAAGAATGATACTATAAACAAATTAGGTGAGCAAGGAATAGTGCATTTGTCAGATTTATGAAGAATGGAGAAATTTTTGACCAAACAAGAGATAGGGAACATTACAAAACGCAAAATGGATAATATTGATTACATTAAATTGAAAAGATTTTGCCCAAATCAACCCAATGCAACCAAGATGAGGGGAAGCAGAAAACTGGGAAAGAATTTTTGCAACTAGTATCCATGATAAAGGCATAATTTCTAAAATTTATAGAGAATTAAATCAAATGTACAAGAATACAAGTCATTCCCCAATTGATAAATGGTCAAAGGATATGAACAGGCAATTTTCAGAGAAAGAAAATAAAGTTATCTATAGTCATATAAAAAAATGCTCTAAATCACTATTGATTAGGGAGATGCAAATCAAAACAACTCTGAGGTGCTTCATCACACCTATCAGATTGGTTAACATTACGAAACAGACAAATGATTAATGTTGGAGAAGATGTGGGAGAGTTGGAACACTGATTCGTTGTTGGTGGAGCTGTGAACTGCTCCAACCATTCTAGAAGAACAATTTGGAACTATGCCCAAAGGGCTACAAACATGGTCATGCCCTTTGCAATATCACTTCTAGTACAGTATCTCAAAGAGATCATAAAAATGGGAAAGGGTCCCACATGTACAAAAATATTTATGGCAGCTCTCTTTGTGGTGGCCAAGAACTGGAAATCGAGGGGATGCCCATTAACTGAGGAATGGCTGAACAAGTTGTGGTGTATGAATGTAATGGAACACTACTGTGCTATAAGAAATGATGAACAGGAAGACTTCAGAGAAGCCTGGAAAGATTTATATGAAATGATGCTGACTGAAAGGAGCAGAGCCAGGAGAACTTTGTGCGCAGCAGCAACCACAGTGTGAAAATAATTTTTCGGGTAGACTTAGCCCTTCACAGCAATGCAAGGATCTAAAAAATTCCCAATGGGCTCTTGAGGCAAAATCCCTTCCACATCCAGAGAAAGAACTATGGAATTGGATCACAGAATGAAGCAGACCATTTTCTCTTGTGTTATGTTTTGTTTTGTTTTGTGTTCATGGTTTCTCCCATTCATTTTAATTTTCCTATGCAACATGACTAAAGTGAAAAATATTTGATAAGACTGTATGTGTAGAACTTATAAAAGATTGCATGCTATCTTGGAGAGGGATAAGGAAGGGATGAGGGAAAAAGGGGAGGGAGGGGGAAAAATCTAAGATATATGGAAGTGATTGTAGAAAACTTAAAACAAATAAATTAATTAAAAATAATGATAATAATAAAAGTCTCTGGATCTTAAAGGAAACAAGAGGCTCCTATCACAGATATGGGGAGTCCCAAACAAGAACAAGAGATCAGTCCTATTGGTGCTTCATCCTGGCTCCGTATTTAGAAATAACAATTGGGCATCACAGTGCCTATTTGACCAGACTTTCCATTTGCAGGTAACAACACTTTCAACATGGCCTCTGATGTCCTGATGCCAGCCCCAGTGTGTCTAATTGAGAATGACAAAGCAGAACTGATAGTGAACCAGAAATCACTGGACATTCTTTGTTCAATAACCGAATTGATGGTGGTGGTGGCTATTGTGGGCCTGTATTGCACTGGCAAGTCCTATCGGATGAATAAGCTGCCAAGAAAAAAATCAGGCACATGAGGTCAGTAAGCATACCAGCATGGTATACATGGGTTAGCCCTTTAACACATTTAACATACACATTTTTCATTTTGGTGACTTCTCTTTAACAAGCAGGGACAGACCTGGAAAGTCAAAGTCTCATTCTGACCTCTGCTTTAGACCCCTTCAGGCAGTCTGAAAGACCAAAGGGAGGCTTCTTCTACTTTGCCTTAATAATATCTGAGATATAGACATGCATGTAATGTTGTGTATGTATCTTACATGTATAATAAGTACGTTTATAATAATATGCACTTGTACAAGTTATATGTGCTGTATATACTGCATATATGTGGTAAATTATAAAATTGTGCATCGATGTGCATATGTGTGATATAATTCGTACATTATGTAATATTCATATAACATAGAGCCTATGATAGAATATGTGTACCATTTACATACCTTATGTAAAAATATGTAAATTCCATGTATAAATATTTATTTATATATCCATACACCACTTTAAAATTTGCAAAGCATTTTACATACTTTATTCCATTAGAACTCAACTACAATCCTATGAGACAGGTACTACTGGTCTTATCAACATTTTACAGATGAAGAAACTGAGTCATAAGATCCTTGCCAATATTCTCAGAGGGAGCAAGTAATATAGGTAGGATTTGAATCCAGGTCTTCCCATATGGAGGCCTCATACCCTCTGACCTATGCCACAATAACATAGTTTTATCTTAGAAGAAAACTCAAGATGCCCTTTAGGAATAGGACAACTGTGATTTATGTGAGCATTCTAATAAACTTTATGACTAAGGCTGTGTGTTTTTTTTCCATCCTTGGGGCTCTTCTGTTTCTTCAGTGAACTAATTATGTACATTCTTTTCTTTAGATATCTCTTCTCTCACCTCTGGTGCTGATTCCTTTGCTTTTTTCTTTCTTCTCTTGTTCTGAGAGCTGAACCAGACACTGTACGGTGACTGTATAACTCTGAATGAGGGTAATAATCTCATAATCCCTCCATGTCTTAGTTTCCTCGTATATAAGATGGGCAAATCATTTCATGACCTACTTCACTGGGGTGGGGTGAGTAAAGTGCTTTGCAGACTTCCAAGTGCTATGTAAATGATCGTTAATAGGTAATATTGTAGAACTTAATTGCATTGGAGTTTATATTTGACTTATTCTTCATGTGTCAGATAATCTTTACTTCTATCCCTTGTACTTCTATGAAAATTTTTTAGCCAACTTCAGAGACAGTTGCCCCTGGATTTAGAACACTCAGTTCCTCTTCCCGAAGGAGAAGGCAGGCACAAGGGGCTGACATCTAGCCTGTAATCCGTTCCAAACCAGCTGCTTCTGCCAGAGGCCACAGTCTCGATTAGCTTTTAGAGATGCTGGTGTGGATGTTCAACCTGTGTACTTCTGACTTGACTTCTCAGCTGACTGCCTTCTGCTACCTCCTCACATCCTACTCTAACCCTCTGTGCCACGCAGCTGGTGGCAGAAGCTGCCACTCTGGCACTTCCTCCAGCCCTTTTCACTCCTGGCCATAGCCTTGGACAAACATTCTATAGGTCATTTAGAGACTCAGGAGATCTTACTTGGATCAGGTGAACAGTATTCCCAGAATTCTGAGTGGTCCCTTTTGGTTCCATGCTCTTAAATTCTATTTGTTTCTCTTCAGGAATAGGAACATTAACTAAAAGGATTCTTTTTTTTTTTTTAATTTTTTTTTTATTTAACTTTTAACATTCATTTTCACAAAATTTTGGGTTACAAATTTTCTCCCCTTTTATCCCCTCCCCCCCCAAACACCAAGCATTCTAATTGCCCCTATGACCAATCTGCTCTCTCTTCTGTCATCCCTCTCTGCCCTTGTCTCCATATTTTGTCCTGTAGGGCCAGATAGCTTTCTATACCCATTTACCTGTATTTCTTATTTCCTAGTGGCAAGAACATTACTCGACGGTTGATCCTAACACTTTGAGTTCCAACTTCTTTACCTCCCTCCCTCTCCACCCCTTCCCTTTGGAAGGCAAGGAATTCAATATAGGCCAAATCTGTGTAGTTTTGCAAATGACTTCCATAATAGTTGTGTTGTTCAGGACTAACTATATTTCCCTCCATCCTATCCTGTCCCCCATTACTTCTATTCTCTTTTGATCCTGTCCCTCCCCATGAGTGTCGACCTCAAATTGCACTCTCCTCCCCATGCCCTCCCTTCTATCATCCCCCCCACCCTGCTTATCCTCTTATCCCCCACTTTCCTGTATTGTAAGATAGGTTTTCATACCAAAATGAGAGTGCATTTTATTCCTTCCTTTAGTCGAATGTGATGAGAGTAAACTTCATGTTTTTCTCTCACCTCCCCTCTTTATCCCTCCACTAATAAGTCTTTTGCTTGCCTCTTTTATGAGAAATAATTTGCCCCATTCCATTTCTCCCTTTCTCCTCCCAATATATTTCTCTCTCATTGCTTGATTTCATTTTTGTAAGATATGATCACATCCTCTTCAATTCACTCTGTGCACGCTGTCTCTATGTGTATGTGCATGTGTGTGTGTGTAATCCCACCCAGTACCCAGATACTGAAAAGTTTCAAGAGTTACAAATATTGTCTTTTCATGTAGGAATGCAAACAGTTCAACTCTAGTAAGTCCCTTATGACTTCTCCTTGCTGTTCACCTTTTCATGGTTCTCTTCATTCTTGTGTTTGGAAGTCAAATTTTCTTATCAGCTCTGGTCTTTTCATCAAGAATGCTTGAAAATCCTCTATTTCATTGAAAGACCAATTTTTCCCCTGAAGTATTATACTCAGTTTTGCTGGGTAGGTGATTCTTGGTTTTAGTCCTAGTTCCTTTGACTACTGGAATATCCTATTCCATGCCCTTCGATCCCTTAATGTAGAAGCTGCTAGATCTTGTGTTATCCTGATTGTATTTCCACAATACTTGAATTGTTTCTTTCTAGCTGCTTGCAATATTTTCTCCTTGACCTGGGAACTCTGGAATTTGGCCACAATGTTCCTAGGAGTTTCTCTTTTTGGATCTCTTTCAGGTGGTGATGTGTGGATTCCTTGAATACTTATTTTGCCGTCTGGTTCTAGAATCTCAGGGCAGTTTTCCTTGATAATTTCATGAAAGATGATGTCTAGGCTCTTTTTTTGATCATGGCTTTCAGGCAGTCCCATAATTTTTAAATTGTCTCTCCTGGATCTATTTTCCAGGTCTGTTGTTTTTCCAGTGAGATATTTCACATTATCTTCCATTTTTCCATTCTTCTCTCTCTGACCTGAAAATAGACCCGGGGTGAGGGAGAATTTAAAAATTATGGGACTACCTGGAAGCCATGATCAAAAAAAGAGCCTAAACATCATCATTCACGAAATTATCAAGGAAAACTGCCCTGATATTCTAGAACCAGAGGGCAAAATAAATATTGAAAGAATCCACCAATCACCTCCTGAAAGAGATCTGAAAAGAAAAACTCCAAGAAATATTGTAGCCAAATTCCAGAGTTCCCAGATGAAGGAGAAAATATTGCAAATAAACAATTTGAGAATTGTGGAAATACAGTCAGGATAACACAAGGTCTAACAGCTATTACATTAAGGGATCACAGGGTTTGGAATATGACATTCCAGAAGTCAAAGGAACTAGGATTAAAGCCAAGAATGACCTACCCAGCAAAACTGAATAATAACACTTCTAGGGAAAAAATGGTCATTCAATGAAATAGAGGACTTTCAAGAATTCTTGATGAAAAGAACAAAGCTGAATAGAAAATTTGACTTTCAAACACAAGAATCAAGAGAAGCATGAAAAGGTAAATAGGTAAGAGAAACGATAAGGAACTTATTAAAGTGGAACTGTTTACATTCCTACATGGAAAGATAATATTGGTAACTCTTGAAACTTTCCTCAGTATTTGGGTAGTTGCAGGGATTATGAATATATGCATATATGTGTGTATATATACATATATTATATATGTAATATATATACACACAGAGGGCACAGGGTGAGTTGAATAGGAAGGGATTATATACAAAATAAAAATAAAATTAAGGAGTGAGGGAGGAATGTATTGGGAGGAGAAAGGGAGAAATGGAATGGAGCAAATTATCTCTCATAAAACAGGCAAGAAAAAGTTTTTTCAATGGAGGGAAAAGGGAGGGAATAATATGCACACTCAATTTGGTATGAAAATCTATTTTACACAATGGGAAAGTAGGGAAGAAAGGGACAAGTGGGGTGGGGGGATGATAGGAGGGAAGGTAAATGGGAGGAGGGAGTAATTAGAAGTAAACACTTTAGGCAAAAGACAAGGTCTAAAGAGAAAACAGAATAAATGGGGTGTGGGATAGGATGGAGGGAAATATAGTTAGTCTTTCACAACATGACTATTATGGAAGTCTTTTGCATAACTACACATGTATTGCCTGTATTGAATTGCTTGCCTTCTCAGTAGGGATGAGTGGGGAGGGAAGAAGGGAAAGAAGTTAGAACTCAAAGTTTAAATAAGGAATATTGAGAATTGTTTTTGCATGCAACTGGGAAATAATACAGGTAAGGGGGTATATAAATCAATCTTGACCTACAAGAAAAGAGAGAAAATGGAGATAAGGGAAGGGATGGGGTGTGATAGAAGGGAGGGCAGATTGGGGAAGGGGTAATCAGAATTCATGGTGCTTTGGGATGGGGGGAGGGGATAGATGGGGAGAAAATTTGGAATTCAAATTCCTGTGCAAATGAATGTGGAAAACTAAAAATAAATAAATAAATTTGAAATTTAAAAAAAAAAAAAGGTTTTCTCTCACTTCCTTGCATCTTTTCTCTGGACCTTGAAAGTTTGTCTCAGAATTAAAACCTGGTGAGAAGGGACAAGGAGGCAGTTTAAATAACACGTATTTGCTTGGCATTGATTTATCCAAACAGCTTCCTCTGGCCTTAGCTACTTACTCAAAAGTCTGACAGTGGCCTCTGGCTTTGTGTTCTGGAGACACAGAAATTCATCCCCATTAAGGCAGTGGGCACTGCTGAGGGTGACAAGCCCATTCTACTACTGTCATTCTTTAGAAGACAGAGTAAGACAAGCTTAAAGAAAAAAGAGTGTAGCCATGATATGGGAGACCTCGTTTCGGGCCAGGTCTAGCCCTATTCCTCATAATGGTGAGATCCGGGCTAAAATCCTTTTACCTCTGTGAGCCACAGTTTTCTCACCAGCAAAAGTAGAGATGAAATAATGTGTGTACAGGCAGGGGATGCCACTACATGAATTTTTTGAGGTCTCCTACAGACGTGGAATCAATGATTCTCAGTCTAGTGGAGGAGTAACCACACTGGAACTGGATTTCAAGCATGCAAGGCCTGTTCCTCTATCACCTAAACAATCTTAGTGGCAGGGGCATTTGTTCTTGCTGGGAGAAGACAGAATCTAGAAAGTTTGCAAATGTCCCTGAGTCGACCTCAGCCTAGAATTGTACTGCTCAGGAACAGGGCAGTGTGAATTCCCAGAATACTCTAGTGGGGGCTGCTGCTGACAGTTTGGAGATAGATACATAGGGAAGGCAACATATCTTCTTTAACCCCACTGTTAGCTGAGACTCTCTGAGAATGGCCCTGCTCCTTGCTAGGTGGAGCCTGTGGCATGGGCAGCAGGGATGGCCCTGGTTCTGGGTTCCCTTGGGCTTTGTGGACTCTGTGCTATTCAGGAGAGTACTGGGAGGACTGCCAGGACTCGGCTCCAAGGAAAGGTTGGATTATTCATGGGGAAATTGCTGGTAGAGCAATAGTTGTTGTTGTTGCTGAGTCATTCATTTGTGTCTGACTCTTCATGTTCCCGTAGATTACTTGTCCATAGGGTTTTCTCACCAAAGATACTAGACTGGTTTGCCATTTCCTTCTCCAGTGGACCATCTATTTCCAGCCAGTGCTCACTACAACAACCATAAGACAGTGATTCATGAGGCAAAGAGTAGATTGAGCATTAGGAGCAGTCCAAGCTGAACCTTAAAAGAATGAGTAGGGAAAGCAGAAAGAGGAATGAAATTAGCTGGTGTCTGAATTACCCTTTAAAGTTCACTAAGAGCTTTAGAAAAAATTCTCCTTTAAACCACACAACAACCTAGTGAAGTAGACACTTTGCTATTGTGCCCATTGCACAGATGAGGAACTTGAGGTGCAGAGACATTGGGTCCATGGTGACCCAGCTGGAATGTGTGGTTGACAGGATGTGTGCCCAGTTCGTCCTGACTCCAGGTCCAGCCCTATAGCCAACTTGCCCCATTGCCTCAACAAATCTCATGTTAGGGGATGGCATATCTTGTCACTTTTCCTTGTTCTCTCCTAAACCGGAATATCCAGTTGCTAGTTTTTTCTAATCCAAGAGAAATGGGGAAAGTCTCCTTGCACTGCTCCACATTATCTAATAGGCAATATATCTTAGGAAGTCAGGGCAGATACACGGGGCAGCCTGTCCTCCAGGTTAAGCACAGTGAAGGCTATATTGGTCCAAGTTCTGAGATGGTCTCAGGAGTAAGGCGTTGACACTGGACCAGAAACCCAAGGAAATAATTAACAAACCAGGAAATAAGTATCCCTAGTGACCCTGGAAAGCAGAGAATGTGACTGTCCACACTCTTGACCTCATTTCCTGGTTCCCATAAAAGCTTCTAAAGTTCTTTGTGGCTCAAATAGTTCCATAAAGTTTGGGTTCAACTGGAGCTCTGGCCTTGAGGTCTGGTTTCCCAGCCCAGAACCCTTACCAGCAGTGACTGAGGGTTGCTAGAGTTTCAGGCATTGTCTTAGCAGCCACAGAGTGGCTGGCTCTGGAAACCTGTCATGAGGTAAGAATTTGGGGTCCTGGTTCCTTATCTGAAAAGGGATGACATCCACCAAGGATTATTTGGATTGTTTTTTTGGTAAAGACTTAAGGTTTCATTGGTGTAATAATGTCCCAGGATAAAATTTTTACCAACTATTAATTCTTTTATGGTGCAATTTTTAAAACAGTTCAAATCACTGATCTATTTGGGAACATGTGCAGTACAATATGCAATAATATATCTCCATCTCTTGCCAAATCAGTATCCCTCCCTGGTGGGACTCCATTTCTACCAAAGCTCCCCATGAAAAGAGAAAGCACTCAGGGTAACTGGATGGTCAAGCAGGCCTCCCTTTCAAGGGAACCCCACCAAGGACTAGGAGCATTCACATCACCTCAAGTCATATTGCCTTCTTCTAGCACTAAACATTATCAGTGAGAGAAGGGCCTCAACTTATCACCTCATCAACCTAGGTAACAAGATCATCTTAGCTAGGCTGGCCCTGAGCTAACCTTCCATAAGCTTCCACAACTTACTCTCCCAAAGAGAAACACATAGTCCCCAGAAATTACAGCAGGGTGTCATCAGTCACAGCAGCCTGCTTTCTGCTCCCTGGATTTCTTTCTGGGAATCTGATGAAGTTGCCTGCTGTCAGGAAGCTCTCATAGGGCCCCAGGGGCATTGTTTTCTTTCCAGAAAACTCTACCTGACACCCCTAATGCTTCTTGCTGTATGTCAAGACCTTGCATTGGTGTCTCCACATAGCAACTACACATTCCCACACCAGCATCCTTTGTAAGGGTTCAAATCAACAGCCCTGGGGTACTTCTGGTGGTCACACTCAAGTCTAACAAATGATGGCACAAGGCTCCTCTAGACTCACCCCTGCTTTGCTACTGGCAAAATTAAGGCAAACTGGCCATCCAATGAGAAAATGTGGATCTACAGAAAATGTAGACCTAAAACAACAGCAATATGTAAAATTATACAAATAGGAGTAATAAAATAAATTCCAATGAACCAATACCTACCAAAAATTAATGAGAGAAAATAGTGGGAAGAAAGATAATTTTCCTCCAGGAGAAAACATGACCCTAAATAAAACTTGACCTTAGGAAATGAAAAAGGGACCCTCAGGATCTCAAATATACGCCTTCTTCTTCATCATAGCTAACACTGATATATAATTGCAAAACATTTTATGTAGGTTGTCTCATTTGACCCTCACAACATCCCTGTGAACAATATATTCTTATTATCCCCATTGTACAGATGAAGAAATTGAGGTTGAGGTAGCTTATATGACCTGCCCTGAGTCACACAATAAGTTGCAACCTAATTGTACACAGGGATAATACTAGATGTCAGAAACCTCTGCACACTGCAAGTGCTCAATAAATATCCTTGATCTCCTTTAGAAGACAAGATTTTGTCTAGAAGAGACAATATATTAAGTTACTGTTAAAGATAATTTAAAACAGATGAGGAAAAGGGGGAAACTTTGTTTCCTCACAATTCAATGTTATAAAAAAAAGGTTAGACTGTCTTCAGAAGCCTGTAGATAGAGGATCAATAGAAGCCCGGAAGAGTGTCTGAGTGTCTGAAGCAGGATTTGAACTCAGATCTTTCTGTTTCCAAGCTGAGGACTCTAGACAATCATTAAGTCACACAGCTGCTTTAAAAATTACACAAGTAAGTAATTAAAGGGAGTAAATGATTTAGAACTAAATATATATGTGTATATCTCAGTGGTATAATGACAACAGCTAGCACTTACATAGCCCTTCAAGGTTTACAAAATGTAGGACATGTGTTCTATCATTTGTTCCTCACAAGAAGCCTGAGAGGTAGGTGCAATTATTGAACCTCTTTTACAGAGGAGGAAACCCAGGAGGAGAAAAAGTGACTTGCCCAGAGTCACAAAGCTGGTAACACTGAAGTACAATCAGTTCTTCCACACTCCAAGGCCAGGACTCTCACTCACTGTGCTACCCAGGTGCCTTTAGGATAAATAAGTCCACTAGGTGAGGGGCAGCAATGTAAACAGCACTGGGTTTGGACGCAGAGGACCTGAATCCAAGCCTGGGCTCTGCCATCAGCTCTCTCTGAGACTTTACAAGAGTCACCTAAGTGTGCTGCTTCTGAATCTTCTGAGAGACTTGGACTAGATGACCTGTGAAGTCTCTGAATGATGAATCTATATAAAAAGGGAGGAAATAATGGGAAAAGAATTTGTTATTCGACAAAATCTCCAGTGAAAACTAGATCCTTTGGTGATGATGCATGGAGACAAGTCTGAATCGATTCTACATACTACAACCATTTCAAAATGTTCCCATGATCTAAATATACTTAAAGTGATACCATAAAAGAAATTATAGTAAACTGAGAGTTCTATTTTTCACAACTGTGGACAGGAAAAAATTCTTAATCAACTAGGTCTTGAAGGAAATTACAAGGTTAGATGGCAAACCATGGAGAGGAATAAACATTTTTTCTGATCGCCACACAATCTCTGAAACTGCTCCAGAACAGAAACTATGCATCAAAAATAAAGCAACTTCTACATTCTACATGGTCTAGGACACCTAGAAACCAGAAAAAGGTAAAAACACACAAAACAAAAATCCATGAACTGACCCCTATCCTTACCTCACTCAGCACCCCTCCCCCATGGCCCTCATTGTTGGATCTCATCACAAAATGCAACACCACACCCATTTCCCCTCCCCTCCTTTCAGTGCCATGGAGATCCTGATTCCAAGTTTGCTTAAGCCTTGAGAGCCAGCCAGTGTTGGTCAGGCTACAGAAGCTTCCTTGACCATGACACACAGCCATACAAGCCAACAGACTGTACCATGAAGGCAGGGTTGTGTGCTGCACAAGATCTGAGAAGGACTTCCAGCAGCAATGCCTCCATTTCCTTTCCTCTCACTCTCATCTTAACTCTCTGTGTCCTGGCTTCTGGCCTCATCATTCAGCTAAAACTGTTCTCTCCAAAATGGCCAATGATCTCACATTCAACAAATCCAATGACCTTTTCTCAGGCCTTATCTCTCTGGTACTCTCTGTAGTCTTTGAATGAATGAAGCATTAAGTGCCTACTAAGTGCTAAGCACTGAGGATGCAAGTAGAAAACCAAAGATAGCCCCTTATCTTAAGGATGTAGTGGAAACAAAGTAAATGCAAGATTTTTATCCCAAGTAAGATGCAAAACTCCCAAGGTCACAGGTACAACTAAGGTGATAGAGTGATAGGAAGCAGTGAGGTGAGGTCCCTCCACAGACTCCTCCAAACAGATCTAGAAAATGTACCAGACCAATCCCCCTTGTGGGGAAATTCAGAAAAAATATCTCAGTGAGTCATTTGACCAGCCTAGCACAGAATGAGAGAGGGTTATGGGAACTCCAGACCCCAGAGAAAGACTGTGTCCCAGGGCAAGAAGGGGTCTGAGACAAATACAAGACACCACCAGATCAATACCAGGGAATTCTAATGTGGACAGGTATAAATAGCAGCTCTGTCACCCCTATCCTTTTCTGAGTCATGAATTCATGGGGACTGAGAAAGGGAACTAACTGTTCATGGTAGTGGAGTTCCCACATATAGAACCAATAATGTCATACAAAATAATATTGTGCAAAGAGATTACAGAAGGGCCTTCTTGGTTCTAAAAACAGTTTAAGTGGCATCAGAATTAATTATTCTTTGAATTTTTCATAGAATTCATGTGTAAATAAACTGTTCCTTGATTTTTATTTCTTTGATAATTTTTTTTTCTGATTATAGGTTATATAAACAGTTTCTTCTTTTTTTAAAAATTAATTTATTTTTTTAACTTTTAACATTCATTTTCACAAAATTTTGGGTTCCAAATTGTCTCCCCTTTTGTCCCCTTCCCCCCACCCCAAAACACTGAGCGTTCTAATTGCCCCTGTCTGCCAATCTGCCCTCCCTCCCTCCCTCCCCTCTCCTTCGCTTTGGAGGGCAAGCAATTCAATATAGGCCAAATCTGTGTAGTTTTGCAAATGACTTCCATAATAGTAGTGTTGTGTAAGAACTAATTATATTTCCCTTCATCCTATCCTGTCTCCCCATTACTTCTGTTCTCTCTTTGATCCTGTCCCTCCCCATGAGTGTTGACCTCAAATTGCTCCCTCCTCCCCATGCCCTCCCTTCCATCATCCCCCCCACCCTGCTTATCCCTTTATCCCCCACTTTCCTGTATTGTAAGATAGGTTTTCATACCAAAATGAGTGTGCATTTTATTCCTTCCTTTAGTCAAATGTGATGAGAGTAAACTTCATGTTTTTCTCTCACCTCCCCTCTTCATCCCTCCACTAATAAGTCTTTTGCTTGCCTCTTTTATGAGAGATAATTTGCCCCATTCCATTTCTCCCTTTCTCCTCCCAATATATTTCTCTCTCACTGCTTGATTTCATTTTTTTAAGATATGATCCCATCCTCTTCAATTCACTCTGTGCACTGTCTCTATGTGTGTGTGCATGTGTGTGTGCATGTGTGTCTGTGTGTAATCCCACCCAGTACCCAGATACTGAATAGTTTCAAGAGTTACAAATATTGTCTTTCCATGTAGGAATATAAACAGTTCAACTTTAGTAAAGTCCCTTATGACTTCTCTTTGCTATTTACTTTTTCATGCTTCTCTTCATTCTTGTGTTTGAAAGTCAAATTTTCTTTTCATCTCTGGTCTTTTCATCAAGAATGCTAGAAAGTCCTCTATTTCATTGAAAGACCAATTTTTCCCCTGAAGTATTATACTCAGTTTTGCTGGGTAGGTGATTCTTGGTTTTAGTCCTAGTTTCTTTGACTTCTGGAATGTCCTATTCCACGCCCTTCGATCCCTTAATGTGGAAGCTGCTAGATCTTGTGTTATCCTGATTGTGTCTCCACAATACTTGAATTGTTTCTTTCTAGCTGCTTGCAATATTTTCTCCTTGACCTGGGAACTCTGGTATTTGGCCACAATGTTCCTAGGAGTTTCTCTTTTTGGATCTCTTTCAGGCAGTGATCTGTGGATTCCTTGAATACTTATTTTGCCCTCTGGTTCTAGAATATCAGGGCAGTTTTCCTTGATAATTTCATGAAAGATAATGTCTAGGCTCTTTTTTTGATCATGGCTTTCAGGTAGTCCCATAATTTTTAAATTGCCTCTCCTGGATCTATTCTCCAGGTCAGTTGTTTTTCCAATGAGATATTTCACATTATCTTCCATTTTTTCATTCTTTCGGTTTTGTTTTGTGATTTCTTGGTTTCTCATAAAGTCATTGGACTCTATCTGTTCCATTCTAATTTTGAAAGAACTATTTTCTTCAGTGAGCTTTTGAATCTCCTTTTCCATGTGGCTAATTCTGCTTTTGAAAGCATTCTTCTCCTCATTGACTTTTTGAACCTCTTTTGCCAATTGAGTTAGCCTATTTTTCAAGTAGTTATTTTCTTCAGCATTTTTTTGGGTCTCCTTTAGCAGGGTGTTTACTTGTTTTTCATGCTTTGCTTGCACGTCACTCAATTCTCTTCCCAGTTTTTCCTTCACCTCTCTAACTTGATTTTCAAAATCCTTTTTGAGCTCTTCCACGGCCTGAGCCCATTTGGTGGGCTGGGATACAGAAGCCTTGACTTCTGCGTTTTTTTCTGATGATAAGCATTGTTCTTCCTCATAAGAAAGGAAGGGAGGAAATGCCTGTTCACCAAGAAAGTAACCTTCTTTAGTCTTATTTTTTTTCCCTTTTCTGGGCATTTTCCCAGTCAGTCACTTGATTTCTGAGTGTCCTCTCCACCCCCACCTTGCCTCCAGATCCACCCAGCCAGCACTTGGGGTCTGAGATTCAAATGCTGCTTCCCAGCCTCAGGGCTTTGGGCGGGGGCAGGGCTGCTGTTCAGTGTGAGATTAAGTTCAGTTGCTCAGGTGAGGGCAGGGCTGCGTCACGGTCTCCGTTCCCTCAGGGGGTTTATGCAGAGACCTTCAACAATGGATCCAGGCTCCTGCCTGCTTGGGGAGCCCCGGTCTGCTCCAGCCTCCACTGATGCCTCCCGAGGGGGCCTGGGTTATGGGGGCACACCACTCCCCTCTCGACCCGCCAAAGAGACCCTCTCACTGACCCTTGTCACCTCTGGGTGGAGGGACCTGCGCGGCTGCTGGAAATTCTGTCCCTGAAGCCTGCTCGGATCTGCTCCTTTCAGCGCTGTGCCTCCGAGGCAGGGTTGGGCTCTGCTCCAGGTCCGGGGCACGAGGGACTTTTTTGCGAGAGGTTTTCAGGCTCTCTGGAGCAGAAATCTCGTCTGCTCCGTTCTGTGGCTTCTCCTGCTCCAGAATTCACTGGTGGTCCTTTTTTTTTACAGGTATTTTATGGGCAGTGGGTTCAGAGGTAGCGTATGTGCGTCTTTCTTCTCTGCCATCTTGGCTCCGCCCCCTCTTTTTTTTCATTATGGTATTTTATATTTTTGTAAGTATCCATCTCTTCCCTCTAAGTTTTCAGTTTTGCTAGCTATAACTCAGCATTATTTTTACTTACAATTTTTGTTTTTCTCTTCTAGAATTATTGTGAGTTTTCCTTTACCACTTTTTATACAATTTTTTTTTTCTCCTTTTTCATCAGAATAGCTAACTGTATATATTTCACTGGGTTTTTATAAAACCAGTTTCTAATTTTATTTGGTGTAATAGGTGGCATAGTGGACAGAGTACTGGTTTGGACTCAACAACAACTCGTACTCTACCAGCAATTTCTCAATGTAAAATCCAAGCTTTATGTGGGGCTGAGATCTGGCAATCCTCCCAACATTCTCCTAGCACCCTCCTGACTGTTAGTGAGCACACAGAGTCCAAGGGAACCCAGAGCAAGGGCAGGTCCTGCAACTCATGGCCCAGGATCCAACTAGGAAGGAACAGTGCCATCCTCAGAGAGGTTCATTCAGCACTGGTGCTAAAGAGAATGTGTTGCACTCCCTCTGTACCCGTCTCTAGGCTGAAAATGGCAGCTCCTTTTCTTCCCCCTCTCCCACACACCCAAGTATTCTGAGAACTCACACTGCCCTGTTACTGAGCAGTACAATTCCAGGCTGAGGCAGACTCAGGGGCCTTTGCAAACTTCATAGATTCAATCTTCTCTCAGTAAGAACAAATGCCTCTGCCACTAAGTTTGCTTAGGTGACAGAGGACCAGGCCCTGCATGCTTGAAATCCAGTTCCAGTGTGGTTACTCCTCCACTAGACTGAGAATCATTGATTCCACATCTGTAGGAGACCCCCAAACACCATGTGGTTGTTTCCTGTGCCTTTACACCCATATCATTTCATCTCTACTTTTGCTGATGAGAAAACTGTAGCTCACAGAGGTAAAAGGATTTAGCCTAGATCACGCAACTAGAAGGAATAGGTCTAGGGTCAGAAGCCAGGTCTCCCTATCATGGCTACATTCTTTTCCCTTTAAGCTTGTCTTACTCTGTCTTCTGAGACATGGCACCAGTGGAATGGACCTGCCCCTTCAACAGTTCCCTCTGCCTTAAGGGGGATGAGTTGCAGTGTCTCCAGAACACAAAGCCAGGGGCCAGTGTCAGACCTTTTACGAAGTAGCTAAGACCAGAGAAAGCTGTTTGGATGAATCAATGCCAAACAAATGTGTATGATTCAACCTGCCCCCTTGTCCCTTTTCACCAGGTTTTAATTCTGAGACAAACTTCCAAGGTCCTGGGAAATGAGGCAAGGAAAGGAAGAGAAACTTTGGAAATAACCATTACCTTTTTCAGGAGACTTCAAGCCAATCTGCTCATAATGCGCTCACAAGTCTCCTCTTTCTCTCATCTCTTCCCTTACTTTCTCATCCTTCTCATCTCCTCTCTTCCTTCTACGTCTTTTCAAAATGCTTTTATGGAAACTCTTGCTGTTTCTAACTGCCTGAGTCTAGAACTGGAGACTAAAGCACATGTGTGGGTATAATGTTTGAGAAATGAGGAAGGTGCCTAAATATTCCCCAGATGTGAGGGCTTCAACAGAAGCGTTTTCTATTGAGAACCTCAAAAGCCACCTAAACATCCTTTATACCTTCCAGGATAAATAAAGAGCCCAGGGTCTCACATTGCAAATCCTTCAGGTAGATGACCCAGGTCACTCCACTAGGTCAGTGGAGTGACCCTGACTGCTGGCATTAAAGAAAGGTTAAGACTTCAACACCTTTCATCTGCTCCCATTTACCCTCATCTTTCTGAGGTCACATCTGGCCTCAGGCTCTTCTAGCTGTGAGACTCTGGTGAACTCACTTCACCCTGTTTGCCTCATTTTCTTCATCTGTAAAAGGAGATGGAGAAGGAGATGACAAACCACTATAATATTTTTCCTAAAAAATCCCCAAATTGGGGTTTTGAAGAGTCCAAAATGACTGAACAACAGCAAAATCTTCTTAAATATGCCAACTTATTTACATACATGTTTTATGTATGTATGCATGTGAATATGTGTAAAGGTATATATATGCCCATTCCAATTTATATTTATATATCCCTGTCCAATATCACAGACTCTCAGAAATATGAGGGACATCAAAAGCCATATTGTTGAACCCTCTCATTTTACACATGAGAAAAGTGAGATCTAGGGAAGTAATATGACTTGCCTCAGGTCACTCAAACAGCATAAAAGATAGAGTTTGCTTTTTTTTTAATTTAATGTATACACATATATGCATATTTTTGCATTTAAAAGTATTAGTCTGAGGAATCCCTAGATTTTTACCAGACTGTCAAAGGGAACCATAACATACAAAAGATTAGGAATCACTGAGGTAGAGAGAGAAATAGCTTTCTCTTACTTGCTGGGAGTACTAACAAGGGATTCAGGATGACTAAAAGAGCTTTTATTTGTGCACATTGTGATAGTTCCCCTCAAAGAAGGATGAAAAAGTGAATCCAGACCACACTGGACATAGGAAGAGCTACTCTCCCAGCTCTTCCTATGTCCATTTTATGGTAGAAGGAAGTTTGGAGAGTGAGTGGAAGTCTGCCTCCTGGACCCTCTCCTCATTGCCACCAAAGGGTAAAGTGATATTCACAGGAATGGATGAGGTGGGAATGACCATGCCAGGATGGGGCTAGAGAGAGATAGTGTCTGGGTCTGGGCTCTTCCTTGCACCCCCCAACCGACATCACACTGAGAATCAGAGTGGATAGGTAACCAACCTCTTCCCAGCCATCATACTCTCACCTTGAAATAACCCTTCTCACACTCATTTGGAGACCAAACTTTTCACAATTGACCATTATTCATAAGAAATTGTTTTATTTCTGAATATAGTTCTACATGGGATATGCATATAAATACCAAGAGCCCTACTTTAATTGAGAAAAATGGAGAAAAGTTGACAGAGACAGTATAAATTGCAATCAAACACACAAAAAAACAGTCATATACTTTTTCCCTATTTTGAAGTCATCTTTAGGTCTTTAGGGAAGATCACTAGGTTTTTAAATGTGGTACTGGTTACATCTGGACAGAAAACTAAGTAAATCATAACTTCAGCTTTGTAAATCTTGCATTTCAATAGCCCTCACACAACAAGGGTTCCATAAATCACAGGGATCCTGAACTCTCCATCAAGTTATGTTGTGGGTGAACAAGAAGGAGAAGACCCCAGTCTTCAGCATATGACACAGCCACGTCTCCTTTTTTGGGATTCACTCAGTCTGTTCTCCAGAGCCTTGATTTGGTTTTTAAGCTCCTCTGATTCATTTTGGAATCCAAATGTTATTAATTGTTCCTGTTGCTGAAAAGAAAGAAATAGAATTTAAGAGCATGGAATCCAAAAGGACCATGCAGGATTCTGAGAATACTGTTCACCTGATCCAAGTAAGTACATCTTCAAAGCCTCTAAATGACCTGTGGAATGTTTGTCCAAGGGTATGGACAGGAGTAAAAAGGGCTGGAGCAGGGGCCAGAGTGGTAGCTTCTGCCACCAGCTGCTTGGCACAGATGCATAGGATGTATGGAGGTAGCAGAATACAATCAGCTGAAAAGCCAAGTCAGAAGTTCACAGGCTGAACATCCACACCAGCATCTCTAAAAGCTAATGGAAACTGTGGCCTCTGGCAGAAGCAGCTGGTTTGGAACAGATTACAGGCTAGATGTCAGCCCCTTGTGCCTGCCTTCTCCTTCGGGAAGAGGAACTGAGTGTTCTAAATCCAGGGGCAACTGTCTCTGAAGTTGGCTAAAAAATTTTCATAGAAGTACAAGGGATAGAAGTAAAGATTATCTGACACATGAAGAATAAGTCAAATAAAAACCCCAATGCAATTAAGTTCTACAATATTATATATTAACTGTCATTTACATAGTACTTGGAGGTTCGCAAAGTAATGTACTCCCCCCATCCCAGTGAAGTAGGTCATTAAATGAACTGACCATTTTATATATGAGGAACTTAAGACATGGAGGGATTATTAGCCTTATTCAGAGCTATGTAGTCACTGTATACTGTCTGGTTCAGCTCTCAGACCAAGAAAGGAAAGAATAAACCAAAGGGATCATCACCAGAGGTGAGAGAAGAGATACCAAGAGAAAAGAATGTACATAATTAGTTCACTGAAGAAACAGAAGAGCCTCAACGAGGGAAAAAAAGAACAAGGGAAGACAGAAAGGAACAACCAATGAGAATACAGAGTAACAGAAAACTAAAAACATCCAGGGCAGCAGGAAAAAACCTAATGAAGAGGGTGGAACAAAATGAAAAAGATAATGAACAAGGCAATGGAGAGCAAACCTAGATGTTCCCCAATGAAAATCAATATTGACCACAATAGGATAAAGATAATGGAAAAAATATCAAGAAGATCAAGGATTTAACTGGGATTCTAGAGGGTATTGACAAAAATGAAAATTCAACTCCATAATGAAGGTGTATGTGAGTAGAGATTTCCCACAGTAAATCAGGACTGACAACATCCCACAAGTGGAAAAAATTCATGGGATTTCAGCATGAAGAAATCAGAAACTCCAATCTCCAAGATCGACCATTATCAAATTTCAGAATGATAGAGACAAACATCAAATAATCAAGTAAGAAAACTGAAATTAAGATAAAATGATATTACACATTTCCCCAGAGTTCTTAGGTATGTCAAGAAACAACCCCAACAACTACAGTTTGCTTTTTACATACACAGATACATATAATTAAGTTCTGGGAATATTTAACTTCCTGTTGCAATTATTTCCCCTTCAAGAGTAAAGTGTGTATATATGTATATGGATGTAAATGTAGATACTATATATAAAAATATAGTATGAATCAAGTACATATGCTGACACATACACACACATTGACATACATATATATATACACACACACTTCTACAGAAACTTTACTTTTGACAGGAAATAATTACCACGGAAAATTATATATACATTTATTTATATAAACTTTATACATATTATATACTTTGAACAATATAGCGTGTATATATTCTATATAGTTTATAAAGTATGTGTGTATGAATTATGTGTGTATGTATTTTCATCTTGAAGGGAAATAATTGTAGTTGAAAATTAAATATTCCTTGAATTTCGTCATTTTACCTGGATATAGAAAATGACATTCAAAATGCAAAGTGACCTCAAAGAATTTCTTTATCAAAAGCCTAAACTTAAGTAGATCTGGGGAGAGTCTGGTCCAGGGAAACCAAAGATGCTCTAGGGAGAGTTCCTGGTCCATAAACCAATCATTTCTCCACAAAAATAATAGGATACTTTAACCATGTCATTAGATATGCTGTGAATTAGGGCATTTGATCTTTTGTAAGAGAAATAGAAACAATTTAAGATGAGATAAAAATTGTGTTACAATTTTAAAAACATGTTAAGCAAAATAAAAATAAGCTTGTTGATAAAAATATTATTTAAAAATGATGAAGTAATGAAAAGGGATGTAAGGAAAGGAATTGGCAATTCTGAAATAAAAATGTTTATTTCTAACAAAAATGGAGTGATAACCATATAGCAGGAAAGACTGAAACAGTAGCATATGAAATCTAAATTTAATTTATTTCATTAATTGATCAACCTGGAAAAGGTAAGGATCAGCCACAGGGCAAGAGAGAAGCACATGATGGATGTAAGTAGGTACATTACCAATTATGATTTACTCAAGACAATCAGGGTGAAGGATGCTATTAAACAGAGCAGCTTGTTTTGAAAAGATCTATGGCAAGAGTGAGCAGTTACCAGTAGACACTTCACATACTCCACTAGGGTCTTTATCAAGAAAAGTCAAGGAAGGTACCCAGCATGTTGGCTGACTCCTCTATGAAGGATATATAGGAGACCATTGTCAAGAGTAGACTCATGAGAGGGAAAGGCTTAGATTATCTCTGAAGTCCCTTCATGCTCCAAAGTTTTTTGAATCTCGTTTTATACAGCATTTTAAAGATTAGAAACCACGTCTTAGACATGAATTCCTGGATTTACATACCTGGAGTTTCAGAGCTAGGTTATTCTTCTGTTCTTCAATTAACTGTTTCCTTTCTGTTTCCATCTTTTGAGTCAACTGGTTTATATGCTCCCGGTGGCTTCTTTCATTCTGCTCTATAATCTCCAGGGTCTTCTTTTGCATTTCCTCCAACTGCCTTGCAGCAGCCTCTGCAGCCTGAGTTTTCACACGCTCCACTGAGGATAATGAAAAATTGGAGAAAACTAAAGAGAGGTGAAGGATCACTGGTTCCCAGAGCAGCATTTTGCCTTGGTTTCTTATCTCAATTTAAATGACTTAACTTCTTGGTGTTGATCAAAGACATTTTCCAACATACAAGTGTACATACATGCCTACAGACAGGGGAGATGTAGTTAACAAAAAAGAACTCTTTCTTCATATTAACGGCCAAGTCATGTTAAAGTTATCTGCTGAGGGCTTGCCAGATGATCTAGGACCATGTTCATGGATTTCTCACCTTCAATATCCCATTCCTTTGCTGAGAGTGAGTGGTCTGCCTGCAGTATTGCATCAGCAACGCCTTCCTTGGACTTCAAGTATTCTTGCAGAATCTCCTCAGCCTGGCAAAGGGAAGACAATGAATTAGCAAAAGGAAATAAAGCTATTGGGGTAAAAGGTTGGCTGTTCACAGGATGCTGGCCTTGACACTGGGCCATTACATTTAGCATTACTTTGATTCATGTCAGGGCTTGGTAATGACTCCCAAACTTCCCTCCTCACCTCCTCCCTGAATCTACTGCTCATCGGAAGGTTCACCTGTATCCCCTTCCTGGGTTGCTGGTAGTATTTCTGTTTCAACTCCTTGGTCTTCTGCAGAAAGAGACCATAGTCCCCTGGTTTAGAGAAGTCCCCATTCTTCACTGCTTCCTCCAGAGGACTGAAAATATCCTGAAGCAAAGCTCTACACTGTTTTGTTGACTCGTTCTGGTTCTGCTGACAAAAGGCATCACGCTTGGCTTCTAGCTGGCTCTTTAAGCAATATAAAGTAAATGAGGTGTAAAAGGTACAGCTGGGAGAATTTATCAGAAACTTACCAGAATTTCTAGAGATGAATTCTTCAAAAATCCCTTACCCCCTTCCACCTATGTATCTAAGCAGCATCATGCCCTCATTCTAGAAATAATTTTATAAGTTCTCCTGGTGTATCTATCCTAAAAGATCTTAAAGATGATATGAAGAGGACAAATCACTATGGACAATATGTAATTTCCTAAAGCCCCTTTCCCTTACTATCTTTACCTTAGATCACAATCCTCAATTCTTCAAACTCTTTCATGTGCAGTTTTCAATGTCTCAAAATTAATAATATGTGTATTACAATATCATAGTCAACCACCGTCTTTTAGAAAACATTTGCCATGTGATTTTTTACTTAAAGGAGGTGACAAATGGACTTTCAGGATCACATGACTGACTGAAGATTATGACCTTAGACTCTAGTAAGCTGTTGTTCTCAGGAAGAGCCTCCTTTTTCTTTCCAGACCTGCCCTCCTTAATGTAGACCCTTCCTTTCCCATGAATAGGAGTAGCCAAAGTATCGCCAATTCCTTTTGGAATTTCTGGTCCACATCTTTGAAAGAATTCTTGATAAATACTTCAATGGCTTCACTCTCACAGATGGCATGTATATCCAACAACTCCTGAAGGGTTTCTGTATGGAACTGGACTCTTTTTATCATTATCTCTTCATAGTGTGTCAGGGCCCTTTGAACTATAGCTGAGTTCTCCATTTGAGCTAGTGCCAGGACTGCGTTTTCCATACAGGGCATTTCTCCACTGGTGATGGCCTCAACATAGGTCAGAATCAGATTCTCTAGACCTGTAGAGAAAACAAAAATGGAAGAGGTCAGAACCATCAGGAGAATAGTCAGAACCTGTCATGCCAAGTAATGGGTATATACACTTGACTTTTCATTACATCTTAATTCATTTATATCTTAATTCTTGTACCATTGGGAAAGTCTTGGACATAGAGTCTTGAAAGGTTTCAAATTAATCCTTTCATACTCTAACATTTTATGATTCTGTTAAACTTCTAGGAAGTTTTTTGATATGGGAGCAAGATGTGTCCCAAATGGTAATAATGAGAAGCAATGGATAGAATAGATAAAGGTACAGCCTCTTTCCTAAACAGGGTAGCTCTGGCTATTCTCTAGATAACTCCACTTGTCTTCCGTCTTTTGGGCATGGTTAGAATGCATCATGGTAAATAATAGGCATAAACATTTCATTATCTTAACTATTGCATCATTGGTGAAGAATTGGGTATAGTTTAAAGAAGGGTAATTTTCAGGTTAGTCTTTTCTAGCTCTAACTTTTTATAATATTTTAAGGAATTTATTTAGCCTTTTAGAGATTTTCTGACAGAGGAGGAGCAAGGAGGGCACATCATGAGAGACTACGTAAATGAGAGAATATGGACAGGAAACCGGAAAGGCCTTTTTTTATCAAGTCTAGCAGACTATATCTTTATGAGGGGTTCTCCTGTGAGGGTGCTTCCTTCTACATTCCTCTCCTGTTCTCTTAAAGACAGCCAAAGAAAGGTACTGGAAGTGGATAGGAGGGATAAAAGACTCATGGGGCCCATTGACTGTGATGCCTCCCTGGAGAGTTTTCACATTGGAATGCTGGAAGATATAGGAGCAGAAACTTTCCACTTGTTCCACAAATTCAGGTTCCAATTCACTGTCATGAAGTTTCTCGAGCTGAGAAAGCTTCTTTCGTTCTGTTGGTCGATCAAAGATAAAGCATTTCTTCTTGGGGAAGAACTGGCAGATACACTGACGAGGTAGGTTGAACATTCTAACTTCCTCTGGTTTGCCTGAGGGAAGAGAGGAAGGGTCTTGTAATAGACAATAGAGCCTGGACTTCAGAGAGACTCTGTAAAGTGATGCCCCTTTCAAGAACCTATCTTTCTGTGGATATAAGCTTATTAGTGCTAGGTCTTTGCATGTTGACTCTCCCCATTAGAATAGCGACTTCTTGAAGATAGGGACTATTCTCCCACACACCCTTCTTTGTACATCCAGTGCTTAGCACTGTAGTTGGCACAATAAAGATGGATAATAAAACCTTGTTGATGGTAATGATGATGATGATGATGGTGATGATGGTGATGAAAAAAGACAAAGGAATTGTTCCTAAGATAGAAGAGGGATTCAGTTTTTCACTGAAGGCAACAGTCTAGATTCAGCCAAAAAGGAATAACTTTCCTTGTCTTCAAATAGGCAGGGAACCATAACTAGAGAAGTTTGTATTCAGAATATTAAATAATTCCAGGAGGTTTCACCTTCACCCCTGCCCTTACTCCCCACATCACTGCCCAAGTCTCAAGCCCTGGAACCTTTCTTAGGCTTCAATGCGATCTCCAGGTACTCATCAGAGGTGATGGGTTTCCCATTCATTTCCAGCTCCAAGGTGAAATCACGCACAGTCCACACAAAGTCTGGAAAGAATGTGACAAAGTCTGAGGAGTTTTCTGCCTCATCAATGTTGGGGGCAGATTTGCTCTTGATGCGCTCTGATAATTCAGTCACATAGCTAGGAAATTAATTAAGGAAATATGGCAGAAAAAAGTGTCAGCCCTTGTTCCACAATTCCTTCATTTCTCTGAAAACTTTTACTTGCACTTGGCCCTGAGCCAGCTGATTACTTTTTTGCCATGAAACATGACTATTTTCTCTAAAATCTGTGATATGTGTATATGTGTATGTATATATGTGTTTATGTATATACACACAAGACACACACACACACTCTTATACCCGTCATTGGAACATGAGGAACAGAACACGGGCTTCAGAGAGATACTGGGGAAAGTAGTGCCCTGCCCTCCTCCCTTCCCCAACTGTCCTCTTCTCCTAAATCCCAGAAAGGATACTGCAGCTGGTCCATGGCCTGCTGGTTGATGGTGCCCATGCTGTTATAGACTAAGGTGCTGCTCAGTAGCACAGCCAGGGTAAATATCCACGTGTCATTCTTGTTGTCACCCTAGGAATCAGAACACATTTCCTGACGATATTGCATGATACTTTTCCACTCCCATTACCGCTCCTAGACCAGCATACCTGTATACTAGGTGACAATTCAACTCCCTTGGGTTTTTTCAGGTCTAAAAGTTATAATAGTCATGTTATGCTCTCTTTCATAATCAGTCATTAACAGTGTCCTCCATTCTTACCTTCTCCACATCACCTAGGCCTTCTGTATCCAGGAGAACAAGGGTGTGATTTGGTTTCGTGGGATGAGGAACACACCACATCCAGATGCCCTTGGTGTGAGACTGCACTGTGGAGCCAAGGGAGAAGCCTGCAGAAAAGTTTGGAGAGATAAGCATGGAGCAATCTGGGGACTCATATTTGGTGAGTGTCTTGGAAATTAGTACAGCTGTTTAATGTTAATCCTTCACTGCAAGAAAGTTGGCTCTTTTCCCATACACAGTGAAGAGGAGAGGAGATGACATAAAACAGGATCTGTATTTTAGATCTAATTTTTAAATTACCACAAGAGAGATACAGGATAAACTAGTTGCCTGATCACCGCAAGTGGGAACATTTTCTTATATTTCAGAGACCAGTAGAGATACCTAGGAAGTTTTCCCTTATTAACTTCCTCTTCATTCATTCATTTTTCACTCATTAATGCATCCATTTATCCATCCATCTATTCATTCATTTCATTGATTTATTTACTTTCTGCAGGGCACTGTCCTAGAAGCTATGAGTGATACTGTGATAAACAGGACATGGCCTCTTCTTTCAGTAACATCTGTCTTCTTAGGAGATATAAGATATGCATAGAAAACTACATTTAAAAACCAAATATGTCGTAGGCAAGCAAAAAATATGAATAGGAATTCAGGGGAGGGACATTTCATTGCTTGGCTTAAGGGCCTGGGATGTCTTCAGAGAGGAAGAGGCACACCTAAACTGGGCTTTGAAGATTAAGTAGGATTTTAACCTGTGGAAATATGGTCAGGAGGAATAGGAAATAGTGTCAATGAAGGCATACAAACAGGTAATGAATGGTTCAACCAGTTTGGGAATTAGTTCCTTCTCCAGTTTGCCTGAATTCTAGCATATGTGAAAGGGAATAGTGTAAAATATGTCTGAAAACATAGAAGGGAGCCCATGAGTTACTGGATCTTTGACTTAGAGCCAGAAGGGGCTTTTGACATCCTCCAATTTTCTTCTCCCATTTTGTAGATGAAGTCAGAGAGACAAAGTGATGTGTCCAATTTACTTAGCAAATATGAGAATTGAGTCCTAAGCCCAGATTCTTTGACTACTTTTGGTTTTCCCTCAGTACCACACAGTCTTTGTCATAAAGTTTATTAGAATGCTCACATAAAATCACCATCACAGTTATCCTATTTCCAAAGGGTATCTTGAGTTTTCTTCTAAGGTGAAACTAAGTCAGTGTGGTGTAAATTAAAAGGGATAAGGCCAGCATTTGGGAAGACCTGGGTTCACTTCTCAACTCTAATATTTGCTTGATCTGTGATTATGGGCAAGGATCTTATGACTCAGTTTCTTCATATGCAAAATGTTGATAAGGCCTGTAGTACCTACCTCACAGCTTTGTTATCAGGTTCTAATGGAATAAGGTATGGAAAATGCTTTGTAAATTTTAAAGTGGTGTATATATGGATATATAAATAAATATTCATACATGGAAGTTGCATATTTGTACATAAGATATGTAATGGGTACATATATTCTATCATAGGCTCTATTTGATATGAATATTACATAATGTATATATTATATCACACATGCACATCAATGCACAATTGTACAATTTATTACATTATATACATAGAGTATACAGCACATACAACTTATACATGTGCACATTATTATATAAGTACTTATTATGCATGTAAAATACATACACAACATACATGCATGCTTATATGTCAGGTATTGTTAAGGCAAAGTGGAAGAAACCTTCCTTTGGTTTTCCAGATTGCCCCAAGGGGTCTAAGTCAGAGGTCAGAAGGAGACCTTGACTTTCCAGATCTATCCCTTGTTGATGAATAGCAGTCACCAAAATGAATAACGTATATATTAAATGTGCTAAAGGGCTAACCCATGCAAACCATTAAATTACTGACCTCACATACCTGATTTTTTCCCTGCCAGCTTATTCACCAGGTAAGACTTGCCAGTGTGATACGGGCCCACAATAGCCACCACCACCACAGGCTCAGTTATTGACGAAAGAATCTCCAGTGATTTGTGGTTCACTCTCAGTTCTCCTTTGTCATTCTCAATTAGACACACTGGGGCTGGCATCAGGACATCAGAGGCCATGTGGAAAGTGTTTTGTTACCTGCAAATGGAAAGTTAAGCACTGTGATGCCAAATTTTTATTTGTAAATATGGAGCCAGGATGAAGCACCCATAAGACTGCTCTCCTGCCATCATTTGTGACTCCCCATGTCTGTGATAGGAGCCTTCTGTTCCTTTAACATCCAGAGACTTTTATGTTATAATCATTATTAATTTATTTAAGTTTTCTACAATCATTTCCATATATCTTAGATTTTTTTCCTCTTTCCTCCCCCTTTCTCTCCCTCTCTTCCCCATCTCTCCCCAGGACAGAATGCAATCTCATATAAGTTCTACACATACATTCTTATTAAATACAGACTTTGAAGTGATAGCTCAGATAACTTCTTCCAAAACCCCTGGGACGAGGAGCACCCTTAACTTCTAACCTTGATCATCCACCTTGCTTTTAGCCTGGCTGTTGCAGCCACTGTCCTGGGGAACAGTACCTTTGAGATGGGGGAATCTGTCCCTACCACCACCAACAGCTGACCAACAGCCACTTACTGGCATCACTTTTTGGCAGCAGGTAAGTCTCAGAGGCCTGAAAACAACAGTTTACCCTTCATCCTGACTGGCAGTCCTGAATCCAGCCCATTTCAGGCAGCTGTGGTCCAGGGGGACATTAACTCAGGCCTCTATTTGTTCAGTAGCCACAGCAGCAAGTGAGGACTCCCAAAGCAATCCTTTGCAAGCTGGGTTTTAATCAAGAGAAGAGACAATAGAGGAGATATATTATTATCTGGTTTCCTGCTGAACCCCTAGTATCAGGGGGCTTTTCCATGACTTCAAGCTGAACCCTTCTGTGTATTTTCTCCTCATTATAATGAGTTTCTTGAGAATAGGAGCTATCTTGATTTTGTAATGGCATTGTCTGTACTTAGAGCAGTAGATGGCATGCGGTGCTGAATAAATTCATTCCTTTGTTAGTGGAAGAAAGTTAGGGGGAAAGATTCTAAAGGTAAACATGTTGGTATTCTCCAAGGCTCAGTTAGAATGCGCAACAAACTAAGTAAGTTCTAGATACATTTCAGAACATAAGCCACAAGGTTGTGTAGTGCAGAAAGCCCTGACTGGAGCCCTGACCTGGGTTCAAATCTTGCCTCTGTTGTTTGTTACCTGTAAACAATAATAAGTAGGCCTCTCTGGGGCTCAGTTTCCTCAATCATAAAAAGGGGGGGTTGAATTAGATGTCCTCTATGTCCCTTCCAGCTCTGTCTGGATCCCACGAGAACCATTGGTATGATGACAATGTTTCGATCTTGTGATTTGGCTGCTCTGATTAATCACAGAAGTAACTGACAACTACATTCTCAGACTAATGTAATGTAGAGGCGATAATCCTGAGCAGACTCAGGCTAGCAGTAGGTAAGATAGACAGCCATTAGGAGACAAGCAGCCAGGGGACAGCAACCAGGGACAGGACATGTTTCCATTTTTAAAGAAATTCCAACACTTTTAACACTACAACATTTGGCTCTTCCTGTCATGCAGATATTTGTTGTGGGGTAATTTAATTCACAAGTTTTACAGCACACGATCCAAGTCTTTGATGAACGCTCCATCACCTGACTCAGTCTCTCCTGCCTGGAATGCTCCCCTCCTCCTCTCTGCATTTTGGCTTCTCTGTTTTCCTTCAGTTCACAGCTAAACTGAAGTGAGAAACTTTTCTAGCTCCCTTTAGTGCTAGTGCCTTTCCTCTAATGTTTATCTCCAATGTATCTTGCATAGATCTCATTTGCACACAGGTATTTGCATGTTCTCTCCCCCTTGAGACTGTGTGGTCCTTGAGAGCAGGGACTGAATTTTCCTTTCTTTGTTTCCTCAGCACTTAATGGAGTTTCTAACATACAGTAGGCACTTAATAAATGCTTGTTGACCAACTGGAAGGTAACAGTAAACCAGAGGCCAACTTTTAAACCTTCATTAAGTCTTAGACATTTCTTGTAGTAACTCTAATCCTGTGGCACAATGTCCCTGAAATTTAGATTCCAGGTTTCCAGAACTGCACTTACTTTTGTTCTTTCCTGCCACTTTGTCCATCAGCTATGATTTTCCAGTACAATTCATGCCAATGAAGGCTACCACCACCACTGGTTTGGTAATGGAAGTAAGAATCTGTAGGGCTTGCTGGTTTACCATCAACTCTCTATTGCTGTTTTCTACTAGACATATGGGGGCCTCCATGAGCACTGCGGATGCACCTGCAAATTCAGAGGAGCCGCTTATACGTAAACTGAGAAGCAGAATTCACATAATCCTCAGCTGAGACTGCCTAGGTGAGTCAGATATTAGTAACAGAAGAAGGGAGGATGCTCTGTGCTTGAGGAATTCTGTTTTTAGGAAGACAGAACTGTCAATGGCAGATAATGTTGATAATAGTAATGGCAACGATGATAATTACCTTTGTGTAGTGCCTTAAACGTTAAGAAGCACTTTACAAATATTGCCTTGTGATAAGTCTGGGAGTTATGTACAATTACTTTACCCATTCTTACAGATGATGAAACTGGGGCAGTTTCCAGGGTTTAAACACAGACTTCATGACTCCTGGAGCAGCTCTCTATCCGCTGCACCACTGAGCTGTCTTGAGCAGATATCCTGTCAGTTCATTCTTGATTCCTAGGGCTGTCACCTAGGGAAAACATTCCCAGTATTTGAAAATCCCTCCTTGCAGTTTTCTGTCTCGTATAATAATCATATCTCTTTCCATTATGTTGGTCCAGGTTCATAGTTGCCATGGCCGTGAATTGGTGGAAGGGAGGAATAATATGGGGAACTGTCTTGTACAAACACTTTGAGATAAATAGTGTTTTCATTAATCTCTGGTGCCAGTCCCTTCTTAGTCATGCCTGAGTCTCTTCTTAGTCATGCCTGAGTGACTTGAGGATGATTTCTGTCCATCCTTCCCTTCTCCCATTCCACCCTGAAATTTCTCATTACTGCTTCAATTGCTGTTTCCTGCCTCCTGCTCTTGCACTGAATTTGTGGAAACCAAGGAGCACTTTGATTTGACTGTGGCATTGCACTGTCTTTAATCGTTAGCATCATGGAAGAGTGGATAGAGAGTTTGTTTGGGAGTCAAGAGGATACAACCTGAATTTGTGACCCTAGGAAAATCACTTAATCTGCCAATGGCTGCTGGATCTCTCAAAAATTATAAATTGCAGAGCAGTTGTAGGCCTACATTGGTAGAAGAACTTTCATCCCTAGGACATCATTACACCAATGAAACCTTAGGTTCAGACAAACAAAAGTCATTGCTGCAAGGCAGCCCCTTTCCAGATAGGGAACAAGGATCCTAAATTCTGACCTCCTTGCAGAAATCCAGAACCATCCCCTCAGTGGCTGCTCAAACAATGCCTTAGACTCTGGCCACCCTGAATCCCTCCAGGTGAGGGCTCTGGGGTGGTACAGCCCCAGTCACCCACCCAGGATCTGAGCCCTAGTTGAAGTCAACCCTTACAGAAATGGTTGAGCCATAAATAATTTTAGATGCCGTTTTGGGATTCAGGAAATGAGCCCAGGAGTGTGAACAGTCACCCTCTCTGTTTCCCAGTGTCACTAGGGATTCTTTCTGCCTGGTGATTATTTTTTTCCCTGGATTTCTTGTCTAATATAGATAGCCTGGGCATCTTTATTCCTGGGAACATCCCAGAGTTTGGGCCAAGCTAACCTTCACTGTGTCATACCTGGAGAGCAGGCTGCTCCTTATATCAGCTCTGACCTCATAAGGAGACTTTCCCCATTTCTCTTGGATTCAAAATAGCCAGCAACTGGATATTCCAGGTCAGGAGAAGATATGGAAAAGTGATAAGATGTGCCATTTCCTAACAGGGGACTTGTTGAGGCCATGGGGCAAGTTGGATATAGGGCTGAATTTGGAATCAGGAGGAGCTGAGCTTCTATCCTGTCAGACACACATCCCAGCTGCGTGACCATGGACTTAATGTCTCTGCACTTCATGTTCTTCATCTGTGCAATGGGCACAGTAACAAAGTGCCCACTTCACTGGGTTGTTGTGTGGCTTATATGAGATACTTTCTCTAAAGCACTTAGTGAACCAGTAGTGTTACTCCTCTTTGTGCTTTCCTACTTATTCTTTTAGAATTCATCTTGGACAGCTCCTAAGGAATGAGCTCAATCCAATCTTTGTCTCCTGGATCACTGTCTTGTTCCGCTGGTAGTGAGCACTGGCTGACAAGAGATGATCCACTAGAGAAGGAAATGGCAAACCAGCCTAGTGACTTTGCCTCTTACTGGGTTTGAATCCTGAGACACACTTTCAAGCTCCAGGGAAAAGATGCAAGGAAGACAAGAGAAACCCTTACCTGTTTCACGAGGCTTCAAGTTAAATCATTCACAAATGCTCTCACAAGTTTACTCTTTCTCTCAGTTCTTCCCTTATTTGATCTTCCTTTCCGTGTCCTCTCTTTGTGGGCTGTCCAAGTGCTTCTGTTATTTATAGTGGGAAGGAAAGGGTGGGAGTGACAAGAGAAATTGAAACCAAAAGCAGATCTTTCTGTTCCTAACTCCCTAAGCCTAGAATGGGAAACTAAATGTATGCATGGGTGTAGCGTCTGAGAAATGTAGCAAAGGCTTCATCCTTCACCAGATGTGAGAGCTTCAACGAAAGCATTTTCTAAAGCCAACCTCAAAAACAGCCAATATATCCTTTGTACTTCCCGGGATAAACAGAGAACCCAGAGCCTCACAGAACACATTCTTCAAGGAGATGACCTATGTCCCTGATGGTGGGCATTAAAGAAGTGTTAAAATATCAAACCTCTTGTCTATTGGCATTTGTTTTAATGCCATATATACCATACCAAGGGCAGCTATGGGGCACATTGGATAGAGTATCAGCTTGCAATCAGGAAGACTCATTTTCTTGAGTTCAAATCTGGTCATGTCACAGGACTGCTCAAAATATGCCAAAGGCTCTCTATTGCTTCTAGGATCAAATGGAAGTCTCTCTCTAGGCTTCCCCTGCTTTAGACACACTCTTACTTCCTGCCTGGTTCCTTGAGGACAGGGACTCTTGTTTTTGTCTCTGTATCCAGCGCTATGCCAGGTAGTAGCAGTGCCATAGTAGTTGTTTAGTAGATGTAGGTTGAGTGAATGTATGAATGTATGAGTGACCTACTTGTCTATTTTCTGGAAACTCACTGTATCTAGAATCCTACATGATGGAAATTTCCAGCTTCCTTCCTTGACATACCACTGAGGTGCAATGTCCAGCCCTTCCCTCTCAAATGCCTGGCCCTCCTCTGCTTTACAGGGAATACAGGGTGACACACACTGAATGGAGGACCTGGAGGGAGATGGAGAACAGATAGTTAGATAAGAGCTTGACACAAACTGGGCTACAGCTCTTTTTTTCCCTTTTTTTTAAGATTGTAATTTTCTTAGTGAACAAAATTCTGTTTTCTCCTCCTTTCACTTTAGACTGTTAGGAGGCACAGTAGATAAAGCAGAAAATGCTCTGGGCTTGGGAAAGTCAGGAAAGCCAGAGTTCAATCCTGGTCTGATATACTTAGCAGCTTTGAGACCCTGTCCAAGTCACTTCTCCTCTGCTTGCCTCAGTATTTTCATCTGTAAAATGGGTGCAACATTAACATCTACCTCCCAGGATTGTAATGAGGACTAAATGAGATAATATTTGTAAAGTACTTGGCACGGTGCCTGGCACACAGCAGGCCCTTCATAAATGCTCATTTCCTTCCTTCTTTTCTTTCCTCCCATGGGGAAAAAGAGAAAAACAAAACTCCTGTAAGAAACATATAGAGTCAAAGAAGACAAAACCCCACACTGGCCCGGTCAAAATGGGCTACAGTTCTGGAGGGCACCTCTTGTGTGGTCATCTGCTCCATTCCCCCTCCTTCCCTGGATTCAAGATAACCACACCCATGGCCATCTGCCCTGCCTGCTTAGACAAGGAAGGCTCTGGGGAGCCCTCAGAAGGCAAGGAAGTAATCTACCAGAACAGGTTCTATTTGGGTGTGTGGTGGGGGTGGGGTTTCTTTCTGCTGGGTGGTGATTCCTTAAAGAGGAGAGAAATAATGCTATCAGGAGAAAGCCTCAGGGCCATCCCAGTGAAGATCAACATGTCACCCATGAGTGTAGACCATGGTTCTTTGCTTCTGTCTCAAGTATAAGAGATTGTATCTTATGATCTTTTGAATTTCAAAAGGGCAGGATACTGAACCATCAGGTTATCCAGGTACATATAGCACACCATGGGCTTTGCAGCCAGCTTGTCCGGGTTTGAGAGCCCTTGGAGTGAGGAGTGGTCATCAAGACATAGCCCAACAGTAGCTGAGACCAGGGCTCACCTTGTAGTCCTGCCATATTTGGCCATGAACTTGGTAGGCCCAATGCTATATAGAAAGAGTGTGAAGTGTCACCGCATTCTTCAAAGGTGGAGGTGGTAGAAGGGTGATTGTGACCCTGCAATATTGGAGGTGCGTGGGAAATATTTACATTTCAGTTTCTGCCTTATCTTTGATACAAATGTCCCTTTCTCAAATCAACTTATAAAATGGGCTAGATGGAACTGGAGTGCTGCTAGTCAGTGGTGGCTAGCAGTGGAGGGACCACATCAGAATGGCTGAGGGGACCCCTAGTATCCTGAGGGGGAGATGCAACTGGCTTTGTTCTGGGAGGGTGAGGCTAGTCTTTTTCCTTGAAAAAGAAGGGAAAAAAGCAGTTCCACAAAACTGATTAATAGAAGAACAACATCTGATAGTATCAGGCTTTAGTTCATAGCTAGTATCAGATTCAGTGTACATTACTGCCATGAGAGATCCAGATAAGAATAGCCATAGCCAGGTCTGGAAGTAATACCTTCGAGACTGCTTGTGCTACCTACATACTACTTGGGGGATGGATTGGGTGAGGGACAGGGCAATATCCCAGTATTTAAGATCCATGTTTTTTTTTGAGGTTTTCTATCTTGTGTAGTATTCCTCTCTTATGGATTCATATTTAATTATTCTGTATTTGTTTCTTCTCTGGCTCTTTATAGCAGAAGTTCTTCTTTTAATATTTTGGGTGCTGTTGGTGAAGGAGTCAGGTGAAACCTTGGAATCCCTTCTCAGTATAATATGTTGAAAGGCATCAAATAAAATACATAGGGTTAGAAAGGAAACTGACTGTATTGAAATCTAGTTATCAAAATATTTATTGAAAAAGTTCAGTTATTCTAGGTGAAAACCTCTATTTCATGGAATACTGTAGTTATTCTATATCTGCTCCAATTTCCTTTTTTTTCTGAGTTTTGTAATTGCAGAGGGCTGTAGAAGTCAACTCTGTGGTTTTTGAATGTCCTTGATTGAGGTTTCTGGTTGTGCCTTGAGTCAGGATGACCTCAGTTCAAATATAACTTCAGATATTTACTAGTTGTGTAACCCTGGGCAAGTCAGTTAATCTATGTGTGCCTCAGTTTATTCCACTGTAAAATGGCATAACCTTTTACTTTTAGAGTTAGTCTTTTTTCCCTTACAGATGGCTCTAATTGTGAGAGTCTTTCCTTGTAGGAAATAGATAATCGTTTTCCCTGGTGCTTCTACTCACTGTTCCTAGATCTTGCCCTCTCAGCTGAGAAGCCCGATGGTTATTTGTTGGTTAGGCTGTATAGGGATTCCTCTTCAGATGCAGAGAGGACTAGATGCTGCTGGCATTCCTTCGAATTCTAAAATTCTATGATTCCGGGCTATTTTAGAGAGGGACCTCTTTTTTAGTTATGCGTTAAGATCAGGTGACCTTTGCAGTCCCAACCAACTCTATGATTCTATGCTCCTGCTGTAGCATAAGAGGAGTCTTCTAGGGAAACAACTGAGGTAGAGATGTCAGCAAGGAGAAAAGCTGTGCTTTGTTCCCCCACAACACTCTGAGAGGTGGAAGGAAAGCTGAGAATGAAGCCTTGCTTTTCAAGTCCAGGAAAACTCGAGTTCAAATTGTATTTCAGATACTTTTGAAAGACACATCACCACTTTCTGCCTCAACTTCCTCACCTGTAAAATGGGGATAATATTACCTACCTCCCAGAGTTCTTTTGAGAATCCAATGAGATAACATATGGTAAGTGCTTTACAAACTTTGAAGTAGCCATATAGCTATAGAAATGCTAGTTTTTTATTATTATCCTCATCATCATCACCATCACCACCTCCAAAATACAGACCCCATATTAATGGATAATGTTCATGGCATGTAGAAGGGTTGCGTCTTGGCCTTTACTAATGCACTTACTTGACTCTTGCCCTGCCAGCTTGTTCATCGGCCAGGACTTGCCAGGGCAGCAGAGACCCACAGTCACCACCACTACCATAGGCTGGAGAATTGTAGCAAGCACTGGCATTGTTTCTTGCTTCACTGTCAATTGCTCCTTATTGTCCTCAATTAGGCAGATTGGGGTTGGAAGTCAGAGATCAGTGGCCATGTTTGGTGTGTTATCTCAAAAAATTATTTGTTTGGTCTCCTGGGGCCACTGAGAGCCTATATTATCTTCCCATGTCATGTAACTAGCAGGTGTTGATGAAGGCCTTCAATCCAGGCCTTCCTGACTCTAAGGCTGACTCTCTATCTTTGACCACCTGCTGCCTCTCCAAGCACAGTATACAATTCCAAGTACTGAAGCATTGCAACCAGGCACAAGATCACTCTCTCATTACTTGTGCTTTTCCCCATGGTCTATGATAACAGCATCTTGCCTCTCTGTTTAGAACTTTGCTGCTCTTATCAAAATAAACACCCAAACATTTGAGAGTAAACAGTCTCCACCTCTTCAAATTCACAATCCAATCTTTAAGAGTAGTCAGTGACAGTGTTCTCTGTATTTCTGTGACTCTGAATTATTTGGCTCATACTTTATTTCAACTCCTTTTTTTTTCAGTTGACAAGAATTTATTTTCTTTCCTCTCGTTTTCCACCAATTGACAAAAAGAAACAAATGTCCCATCAAGCAAAAGAAATTTTCATTGCCCATATCCCCAAATGTGTGTTTCATTATGCATATTTGTTCTGATGAGGGCTGTAGAGATAGGAGTCTAGGTAACCCAAGGCTGGAGGTCCTTGCATGGGCCACCTGGAGAAGAATTCATGGACTCAACCATTCTTGAGGTCGAGGTGGTAAAGATTTATTATGCTTTTCAGTGGTCAGGAATTACACCTTAGAGGGGTACAGGTAAAGTTTATATAGGGTATTCTAGAGTAAGACATGTGCCAAATATGCTAACTAGGTGATTCAGGGAGTGGTTAATTCTTTAAAAAATATGTATTTTTGGTATCTACTGCACGGGATTTTCACCTAGATTTCATCAGAAAATAGCCCAAGGGAGATCTACATGGAGCTGTGGTTTTAGACATGAAACGTCATTAAGTCAACTAACAGTCAGGACTGACTAAGGAATACCAGGCTGCTCTCATAAAGATCTTATTGAACAAGGTAAATGTAAGGGAGTATACATATGTCTAAGTCTAGGATATATATGAATAGTCTGAGTAGTAAATGTTGTCATGACCCAGTACACAGACAACTCAGTCAGTACACACCTGGTTCAGACTAAAAAGTTCCATAGGTACAGCTGATTACTGTATCAGGAAGAGAGATAGCACTTGTTGCTAGGGCAGCCTCTGTCCTTGCACTGGGGAGCAACTGCTTGAGATAGTATTTTGAGGATAGGAAGAAATGTGTTTTCTAAAGAGAAATGTGGTTTTAGAATTGGGGTCCAAGTAATTGCACATAAGCATTTCATCAGATCCATCACCTCTATAACAGGATGTGGATAGTATTCTTCATTATTTGTCTTAGAATCATGGTTTATCAGTGTGTTAATCAAAGTTCTTAAGTCTTTTAAAGGTTTGCATTTTTCTAGTTTTCTTCTTATAAACTGACCTCCTGATTTCCTTTATTTTTCTTTGCATCACTTGACAGAATACTGTCTCTGAAACCATAATTTCTTACCTCACAGTAATATTTTGTTATACTCATAGACCATAAATTCTTCAACTGTCCGCAATTGATGGGCACTCCTTTAAGTCTCCAGTTCTTTGTCATTACAATAAGCGTTGCTACAAATATTTCTTTACATATGGGTCCTTTTCCTCTTTCTTTGATTTCTTTGGGGTATAGACCTAGCAGTGGTATTGTTGGGTCAAATGGTACACATTTCATTAACGTTTTGAGGCATAATTCCACATTGCTTTCCAGAAATGGCTGGACCTAGTCACAGCTCCCCCAACAGTGCATTAATATGCCTATTTTCCTGTAGCCTCTCAAACATTTGTCATTTTGCTGTTTTATCAATTTGCAAATCTGATATTTGCAAGGCAGAACCTGAGATTTGCTTTAATTTGCATTTCTCTAATTATTAGTGAGTGGGAGCATTTTTTCCTTTGGTTTTTGGTAGCTCGGTTTTCATCCCTCAAGAACTTTGTTTATATTCTTTGATCAGTTGTCAATTGGAAAGTGGTTCTTATTTTTATAAATTTGAATTAGCTTCTTATATTTCTTAGAAATGAGGCTTTTATTAGAGAAACCTTGGGTAGGGGCCATTGAGCTCCCTAAGAGGAGTGAATTAGCAAATGAGTCAGGTCAATGTTGTCTCTGAGCTGATCTACAGTAGGAATAAGCTTGTGAATGGCCACTTGACTTCCAGCCTAGGCAAACTAGTGAGACCCAGCCTCAAAAGGAAAGAAAAAGGGAAAAGAAAAAGACTCCCTGTAGTAGTATAAGAATACCTGCTGCACTACTCAGGACGAGAAGCCTGAGCATTCATAAGTGAGAGAAGGCCTCTGAGGAAATGCCCCATGCTTCTCTGTACTCACCACTGTCATCATTTTTTACAGAACAGTAACATTTTCAGGTCAAAGTTTGTTTATTCACTCCTCAGTTATGAGGTGTTTACTTTGTTTCCAGTCCTTTGCTACTACAAAAATACTACATTTTAATATGTATAAGCTATTTAAATGTGTTATTTTATTTGAGCCTCAACACCCCCCCTCCCCACAATGTAGTATAAAATTATTATCTCTATTTTTCCATGTAAGAGTTGGAAAGTCCCCAAGGGGCAGCCATCTAGTCAAATCTAGACATGACAAGAATTCCCATCATAACATAGCTGACTGATATACATCAGGTCTCAGCCTAAAGACCTCAAAGGAGGGGACACCCCATATCTCCATGAAGCCTATTCCCCTTTTGGATGGCTTTGATTGTTATATTAGAAAGCTGCTCCTGACATCAAGTCAAAATTTTTCTTTTTGTGACTTATAGTCATTATTCCTACTTGTCTCTTCCTGGGCATTCTGAGCAAGTGTCATCTGTCTTCCTCATGGGCCGCTCCTCAGGCTTTTGTTTATATCCAAAAGTGGGTTCAGTTTCCTTGGAATGGCTTATCTCAGTTGTTACATTTTCATTGTAAGCATTTATATCTTAGAATCAGGGCTGAATTTATTGTTTTGTTTATTGTCTAGACTTAAGAAACTGATGAAGAAAATTCTTGACAGTGCACGTTAAACTTAAAAATATGTGGCACACACATCCCCGCCACCCCCCCGAGTCGTTGTTAAACGTTTGTCAGCATACGACTGAGATAGCTGCCCTATGTTCTCTTTCTCCTGAGTGAGAAGGGAGCGGGGTCCTCCCCTAGTCCCTGCCCCAGGCAGTGGCAGCAGCAATGTCCATTTTTGGAGACCTCAGCCTAAAGACCCTGGGGTAATTGAATTGCTGATCTGGTCTCAGGCTTGAGTGATGGTCCTGGTGTGAGAAGGGGTACTTGGCTGGTGGAGTGTTGGTGGATCTAGAGAGGAAACTGTACTCGCAGAACCTGGGCAGAAAAGCTTGTGATAACTCCCAGAGCAGAGCACAGGCCAAGAGGGGAGTCCTTGATTGTGCCACCTTGGAGGAGCTGAGAACCTACAGATCCCCAGAGTATACCCTTGTCTTGAAAAACGACTCAAAATCAAGTAACTGCCTGTGGAAATACCCCAAAAAGGGAAAAAAATAAGACTACAGAGGACTACATTCTTGATGAACAGGTATTTTCTTCCATCCTTTCAGATGAGGAAGAACAATGTATACCATCAGAAGAAAACAGAAAAGTCAAGGCTTCTGCATCCAAAACCTCCAAAATAAATATGCAGTGTTCTAAGACCATGAAAGAGCTCAAAAGAAATTTTGAAAACCAAGTAAGAGAGGTGGAGGAAAAATTGGGAAGAAAGATGAAAGTGATTCAAGAAAATCATAAAAAGTGAGTCAACAGCTTGCTAAGGGACATCCAAAAAATGCTGAAGAAAATAATACCTTTAAAAATAGGCTAACTCAATTGGAAAAAGAGGTTCAAAAAGCCAATGAGGAGAAGAATGCTTTAACCAAACCAAAAGCATAAAAAATGGAAGATAATGTGAATATATCATTGGAAAAACAACTGACCTGGAAAATAGATCCAGGAGAGACAATTTAAAGATTATGGTACTACCTAAAAGTCATGATCAAAAAAAGAGCCCTGACATAATCTTTCATGAAATTATCAAGGAAAATTTTCCTGATATTCTAGATCCAGAGGGCAAAATAAATGTTGAAAGAATCCACCAATCGCCTCTTGAAAGAGATTCAGAAATAGAAATTCCTAGGAACATTGTAGCCAAATTCCAGAGTTCCCATGTCAAGGAGAAAATATTGCAAGCAGGTAGAAAGAAACATTTTAAGTATTGTGGAAACACAATCTGGATAACACAAGATCTAGCATCATCCACCTTAAGGGGACTGAAGGGCATGGAATATGATATTCCAGAAATCAAAGGAACTAGGATTAAAACCAAGAATCATCTATCCAGCAAAACTAAGTATAATACTTCAGGGGAAAACAGTCTTTCAATAAAATAGAGGACTTTCAAGCATTCTTGATGAAAAGACCAGAGTTGAAAAGAAAATTTGACTTTCAAGCACAAGAATCAAGAGATGCATGAAAAGGTAAACAAGAAAGAGAAATCATAATGGACTTATTAAAGTTGAATCATTTACATTCCTACATAAAAAGATCATATTTGTAACTCTTGAAACTTTTCTCAGTATCGGGGTAGTTGGTGAGATTACACACATCAACACACACACACATACACACACATATATATATATATATAGATAGATAGATATAGATATATAGAGGGAGAGAGAGATACAGAGACAGAGACAGAGAGACAGAGAGCACTGGGTGAATTGAATAGGAAGGGATCATATCTAAAAAATAAAATCAAGGAGTAAGAGAGGAATATATTGGGAGGAGAAAGGGAGATGTGGAATGGGGCAAATTATCTCTTATAAAGGAAGCAAGAAAAAGCTTTTTCAATTGAAGGGAAAAGTGGGGAGGTGAGGAGAGAAAAAGTGAAGGTTACTTTCATCACATTTGGCTGAAGGAAGGAATAACATGCACACTCAAATTGGTATGAAAACCTGTCTTACACTACAGGAAAGTAGGGGAGAAGGAGATAAGAAGGGTGGCGGGGATGATGGAAGGGAGGGCAAATGGGAGGAGGGAGCCATTAAAAGTAAACACTCTTGGGGAGAGACAAGGTCAAAAGAGAGAATAGAAGAAATGGGCGTGGGATAGGATGGAGGGAAATATAGTTAGTCTTACACAACATCACTGTTATGGAAGTCATTTGCAAAACTACACATATATAACCTATGTTGAATTGCTTGCCTTCTCAGTGGGGACGAGTGGGGAGGGAGGAAGGAAAAGAAGTTGAAAGTCAAAGTTTTAGGAACAAATGTTGAGAATTGTTTTTGCGTACTACTGGGAAATAAGAAATAAAAAATACAGGTAATGGGGTATAAAATTTATCTTGCTCTATAGGACAAGAAAGAAGATGGGGATAAGGAAAGGGAGGGCTGTTAGAAGGGAGGGCAGATTGGTGGAAGGGGTAATCAGAATGTTTGGCATTTTGGGGTGGGAGGAGGGTAGATAGGGGGAGAAAAGTTGGAAATGAATGTTGAAAACTCAAAATAAATAAATAAATATAAAAAACAAAATACAGTGGAATGATTAATCAAGCAGTCATCCATCTGACATCTGTCCTGTGTGGGAGAAGTCTACTCTAATGCCCTATTCTTGATCTCATCCTGCTACTGATAAAGAGCAAAAGGCCTTGTTTACCTGCTGGAGACCATTGGGTAAGTGTCTTAGTACCCTCTGGAGCTAATCAGTCTTTAAAGAGTCAAAAAAACCTGAGCTCCACAGTTAAACCTTCTCTGCCCCAAAGATGACTGAGAGAGTATAGGAAGTTGCCTGAGCTCTCCCCAGTTTCCCTCAAAACAACATTAAATCAAGCCTCTAAAGGAAATCTGGAACAATAGAATCCACAAAAAAAGAGAGTGAAATAATTTTCCAGCCTAAGATAACTTAGAAGGACCTGTAATAATGGGCCATGGAAAGATAGAGGAAAAATTAATGAGGAACTAAACAATCTGACCTTAAAGAATGAGTGGGTTAAATAACAAATCATAGCTACATTTGGTGATTTTTTTCAAAAGGAATGACAACAATGAGGCAACATCCCAAAATTTATGGGAATAAGCTAAGCAGTACATAGGGGAAATTTTTTTTATCTCTGAAGGCTTAGATGAATAAAATAAAGAAAAACATATTCATAAATTGGGCATGCAATTGAAAAATCTTGAAAAAGAACATATTAAAAATCCCCAGAAAGCACCAGATGAGAAATTCTGAAAATCAAAGGAGTGATTAGTAAAATTGAAAGTAAGAAAATTACTGATCTAATAAAACTAAGAGCTGTTTTTTGAACAAATCAGTAAAATAGATCAACCTTTTGCTAAGTTGATTAGAAAAAGAAAGAGGAAAACCAAATTACCAGTGTCAGAAAAGAGTGATTTTATCATCAGTTAAGATGAAATTAAAACAATAATTACAAGCTATTTTGCCTAATTGTATGCCAATAAATCTGACAATCTAAGTGAAGTAGATGAATTTTCAAAAATATAAACTTCCCAAATTAACAGCATTAAATACTTAAATATCCACAAGTTAGAAAAAGATAATTGAACCAAGTCAACAATGAGATCCTTAAGAAAAAAAATCTCCAGGAACAGATGGATTTACAAGTGAATTCTACCAAAATTTAAAGAACAATTAATTCCAAAACTATACATACTATTCTGAAAAACAGGCAAAGAAGGAGTCTTACCAGTTTCCATTTAGGTAACAAATATGATGCTGTTACCTAAATCAGGAAGACCCAAAGCAGAGAAAGAAAATTATGGACCAATTTCCCTAACGAATATTGGTGCAATAATGTTAAATAAAATGTTAGCAAGGACATCACAGAAATTTATCATGAGCATAATGCACTGTGACCAGGTGGAATTTATAGAAGGAATGCAGGGATGGTTGAATATTAAGAAAACTATTACCATAATTGACTACATCAACAACAAAGCCAAAAGGAATCATGCAATTATCTTAGTAGATGGAGAAAAAAAGTTTTTGACAAAATACAGCACCCATTCCTGTTAAAAATAGGAATAAGTGGAGCTTTCCTTAAAATGCTAAGTAGCATCTATAAAGCCATCAGTACCCCTTATCTGTAATGGGGACAAGTTAGAAACCTTCCAAATAAGATCAGGGGTGAAACAAAGATGCCGTTTATCACCCCTGTTATTGAATATTGTACTAGAAATGTTAATTTTAGCAATAAGAGCAGAAAAAAATCAAAGAATTAGACTAGACAAAGAAGAAACAAAACTATCCCACGTTGCAGATGATATGATGATATACTTAGAGAATCCTGGAGAATCAAGTCAAAAATTACTTGAAATAATAAGCAAATTTAGCAAAGTTTCAGGACATAAAATAAACCTACAGAAATCACTGGCATTCTATGTATTAGTATCAAAGCCCAACAGCAAGAGCTAGAAAGAGGAATTCTATTTAAGATTACTGTAGACATTTTGAAATATTTGGAAGTTTACCTGGCAAAAGAAATCCAGGAACTATATGAACAAAAGACTTTTCACACAAATAAAGTCAGATATTTTGAAAATTATCAGTTGCACATGGGTAGCTGGAGCTAATATAATAAAAATGACAACTTCATATACATTAATTTACTTATTCAATGCCATACAAATCAAATTATCAAAAATTGTTTTCTAGAGCTAGAAAAAATAATAACAAAATTTATCTGAAAGAACCAAAGAACCAGAGTATCAAGGGAATTTATGAAAAGAAATTCAAAGGAAGGTGGCCTAGCTATACTGAATCTTAAATTGTATTCTAAAGCAGCACTCATCAAAACTACTTGGCACTATCTAAGAAATAGAGTGGTATATCAGGGGAATAGTTTAAGCATGCAAGACCCAATATTCAACGACTATAATAATCTACTGTTTGATAAATCTAAAGACTAGGTTCTGGGATAGCAACTCAGTATTTAGCAAAAACTGCTGGAAGAACTGGAAAATAGTATGGCAGATACTAGGCACATACACTGAGATAAAGTCAAAATGAATACATGATGTAGCTATAAAGGCTGATATTATAAGAAAGCTAGGAGACTTAACAATAGTTTACCTGTCAGATCTATGGAGTAGGGAAGAATTTATGGCCAAACAAGAGACAGACTACATTATGAAATGCAAAATGGATAATTTTGATTACATTAAATTGAAAGGCTTTGCACAAACAAATCAATGCAACCAAGATTAGAACGGAAGCAGAAAGTTGGGAAACAATTTTTACAGACAGTGTTTCCAATAAAGACCTCATTTCTAAAATAGATGGAGGTCTGAGTCAAACTTATAAGAATATAATTCATTCCCCTATTGATAAAGTCAAAGAACATGATCACAGTTTTCAGTTGAATAAATTTAAGCTATCTATAGCCATAAGAAAAAAATGTTCTAAATCACTATTGATTAGAGAAATGCAAATCAAAATAACTCTTAGGTACCACCTTGCACCTGTCAGATTGGCTAACATGGCAATATAGGAAAATTATACATGCTGGAGAAGTTGTGGGGAAATCAGAACACTAATACATTGTTGGTGGTGTTATGAAGTGATCCAGCCATTTTGGAGAGCAATTTGGAAGTATGCCTAAGGGACTATGAAATTGTATACACTTTAACCCAGCAGTACCACTTCTAGGGCTATATCCCAAAGAGATCAAACAAATGGGAAAAGGACCCACATGTAGAAAAATATCTATATCACCTCTTTTTGTGGTGGGCAAGAATTGGAAATTGGGAGAATGCCCATCAATTGGGGAATGGCTGAACAAGTTGTGGTATATGAATGTCATGGAATACTATGTGCTGTAAGAAGGGATGAACAGGCAGACTTTGGATAAACCTAGAAAGACTTATATGAACTGATGCTGAGTGAGGGGAGTGGAACCAGGAGAACCTTATACACAGTTATAGCCACATTGTGCACTGATTAACTTTGATATACTTGGCTCTTCTCAGCAATACAAGATTCTAAGACAACTACAAAAGGCTCATGATGGAAAATGCTATCCACATTAAGAGAAAGAATTCCGGAGTCTGAATGTAGATTGAAGGAGACTATTTGCTCTCTCTTTTTGTTTTTTGTTTTGTTTCTTCTTTCTTCTGGTTCATTCCATTGGTTATAATTCTTCTTTGCAATATGACTAATGTGAAAATATGTTTGAAATGAATGTGTATATAGATCCTATATCAGATTCCATGCAGTCTTGAGGAGAAGGGACAGAGGGGTTGAAATTTTGGAATTCAAAAACTTGGGCAACTGAATACTGTAAACTAAAAATAATTTACATTTAAAAGTTATGTAAATCCGGGAGAACTCACTTGCTCTGTAAAATGGTGTGGCATTTCCCAATGCAGATCTTGCAAGCAATTCTTATTTAATGTCTAATTACTGATTTACTCAGTAAATAACTTGGCTTTACTTTCATTTTCAGTTTGTCTTTCCTTCCTGAACAAAAGTTTTTGTTTTTTCTTTTAAGAGTTGGACTTAGGAAGATCTGCAGATCCTCAGGGCCTAGGAGCTGAGGGACACTGATAGAAAATATAGCAGATGCATTCAAATTCTTTTTATTTACCTTTCGAGGTTTTTGCATTTTATCACTATGAGCACATTTTCCTTATTGGGAATTCATTTCAAACAAAGGAAGGCATAATTAGTGGAAGCTGTCCTTTCTCCTTATCCAGATGCCTCCTTCCACTGTTCCAGTTGAGTTTCTTTGAACTGAACAGAGAAAATTGCTCTTAGGAGTGCAAAGCATCAATATAAACAGAATTTCCCTGTGACTGCCTACGAGAGAAACTATTGGCTAATTACCAACTTTAATGACCCTATTCTCAAACCTCATGCCTTTTGATCACTCAGGCATTTGTCACTGCTGAGTAACCTGTTCTCTGAGTTACTTTCTCCTTGGAGTTTTAGTTATGCTCTTCTTTCTTGATTCTTCTCCTATCTGTCAGATATTTTTTGTGGGTCACCTTTCATTTCATTCCTCCTACTTATGTGTGTGCCCCAGGTGTGCATCCTAGGCTTTCCCCTCCCTTCTCTTCTCTAGCCCTGTCCTGTCCTGTCCAGTACTCTCCAGTGCTCTCCTCTCCTCTCCTCTGCTCCTCTTTCCTCTTCTGACTAATCCTCTTCTCTTCACTCTTGACTAATCCTCTTTTTTATCTCCTTCCACAAGACCTCGCTTGGTGACTCCATCAGATCCCATGGGTCTCATTATTGTCACTATGCAGATGATTCAGAGAACTATATATGTGATTCTAGTCTCTCTCCTGAGTTTCAGTTACACCTATGCAACTACTGTTAGATAGTTCATATATGATGGTCTTTAAGAATCTCAAACTCAATATATCCAAAATTCAGTATATTATCTCCCAGTCCCCCAAAGAAACCCAAAGCCTACCTCCTCTCTGCTTTATGAAGTTGTCTATTTTTGTTGAGGGTTCCTCCATCCTAGTCACCTAGGTCTGAAAAACTGGCATTGTTCTTTACTTCTTACTTTCCCTCACAACCATATCTAATTAGTTGCAATATCTTGTTTTTACCTCCACAGTATTTCACTCATGTCTCGCTTTCTCACCACTCACTCCTTGCCTTGACTTACTGCAAGAGCACCTGAACTGGTCTCTTTACCTCAAGATTTTCTATCACACAGCTTCCAAAGTGATTTCTCATAAAGTGCAAATCTGGCCATATCACAGGCCTACTCAAAGTACTCCACAGCCACTCTATTGCTTCTAGGATCAAATGGAAGTCTCTCTCTAGGCTTCCTCTGCTTAAGACACACTCTTACTTCTGGCCTGGTTCCTTGAGGGCAGGACTCTTGTTTTTGTCTCTGTATCTAGCACTGTGACTGGTAGTAGCAGTGCCATGGTAGGTGTTTAATAGATGTAGGTTGAATGAATGAATGAATGAATGAATGAATGAATGAACGACCTCCTTGCCCTGTCCATTCTCTGGAACCTCATTGTATCTAGAATTTTCCCTGATGGAAATTTCCAGCTTCCTTCCTTGACACACCAATCAGATGCAATGTCCAGCCCTTTGCTCTAAAATGCCTGTCCGTCTTCTGCTTTACAGGGAATACAAAGTAACACACACTGAATGGAGGACCTGGAGGGAGATGGAGAACAGAAAGTTAGATGAGAGCTTGACACAATGTGGATAACAGTTCTTTACTTTCCCTTTGTTTCAAGATTGTAATTTTCTCAGTGAACAAAAATCTGTTTCCTCCTTCTATCTATCACTTTAGGCTGCTAGGAGGCACAGCTGGCAAAGTAGAAAACACTCCAGGCCTGAGAAAGTCAGGAAGACTCGAGTTCAAACCTGGCCTGATGCACTTAGTAGCTTTGAGACCCTATCCAAGTCACTTCACCTCTGCTTGCCTCAGTTTTTTTCATCTGGAAAATGGGGGTAACAGTAACATCTACTTCCCAGGATTGTAGTGAGGACTAAATGAGATAATATTTGTAAAGTGCTTAGCACAGTGCCTGACACATAGTAGGCCCTTAGTAAATGCTTATTTCCTTTTTTCTTCCCTCCCATGGGGAAAAAAAGAGAAAAACAAAACTCTTGTAACAAACACATAGAGTCAAACAGGACAAAATCCCACACTGGCCCTGCCAAAATGGGCTACAGTTCTGGAGGGCACCTCTTGTGTGGTCATCTCTTCCTTGTTTGCTCCTTCCCTGGACTCAAGATAATCTCACCCATGCCCATCTGCCCTGCCTGCTCAGAGAAGGAAGGCTCTGGGGAGCCCTCACAAGGCAAGGAATTAATCTACCAGAACATGTTCTATTTGGGGGTGTGGTGGGGGTGGGGTTTCTTTTCTCTTGGTGTGATCCCTTAAGAGGAAAAAGATAATGCTATCAGGAGAAAGTTTCAAGCCCAGCTCATGGAACAGCAACATGTTGTGTTCGTCTTTCATTTTGGAAGAAGACCATGACATCAGAGAAATGATGACATGACTTGTACTTGATGTTGTTGTGAGTGAGGGAGGGCTTTTCAGGGTCACCAGTCTCAGATTCTCCTCCTAAGCCTTCTGGAGTTAGTGACCAGATATTCATCAGCATGACTGGAAATGGCCCAGTATTTATTGACTGATCTTAGCCTCTTAGGCTAAGCTTTTCCCAGGTACTCACTTAGAGTGTGGTGATGCTGATTCAGTGAATAGTCCTCTGTAAGAAGTAGTCAGGGAATGGCCCCTTTGAATAGGAAAGAAAAAATAAATAAAGCTGGGAGGGCAGGAGCCTCAGGATCATAATGGTTGTTCTATCAAAGAGAAACAGTTACTATTGGCATTCCCTCTAAGCCAGAAAGATCCAAAAAGCACTGTGTGGAGACAGGGAAGGACCCAAAATTGTTCAATCTATCTGCTTCAGAGTGTGATGGGTTTAAGCAAATGCATGAAAGAAAGAAGGAGAGAGATACAGAAAGACAAAAAAGAAAAAAGACTGAGAAGAAAGACATCTAATCAATGAAACTCAAGTTAACTGGGCAGATTTTGACCATTAAAATTTACCTTCTTATGGAGAGGACAAGGACAGGGAGAGGGAGAAGGTGAGAAAGAACACGAGCTGAGTTATAGCTGGGTCATGATTCAGACAGCAAAGTCTACTTGCAAGTTGTGTTCATCTTTTTTTTTCTAAGAGGACCATGGCATCAGAGAAATGATGGCATGAATTGCACTTGATTTTATTTTGAATGAGGGAGGGCTGTGCAAGATCACCAGACCCACATTCCCCTCCTGAGCCATCTGGATCCAGTGACCATGTATTCTTCAGGATGACTCGAGACAACCCAGGATGCAATGGGAGACTTTGGCCTTGTAGTGTAAGGCCTTTTCAGGTACTCCCTTAGAGTGAAGTGATGCCCTGTCATTGAATAGGCCTCTTTTAAGAAGTAGTTAGGGCCAAGATGGCAGAGTAGAAAGACACACATATGCTAGCTCCGAACCCACAGCCCATAAAATATCTGTAAAGAAGAACTCCCAACAAATTCTGGAGCAGCAGAAGCCACAGAACAACAGAGTGGAGGAGATTTCTGTTCCAGAGAGCCCTGAAAACCTGATGCAAAAGGTCCGTAGTGCCCCAGACCCAGAGCAGAGCCCAGCCCTGCCTTGCCCACGTGGTGCTGAGAGGAGCAGATCCGAGCAGGCTTCAGGGACAGAATCTCCAGTGGTCACGCAGATCCCTCCACCCACAGGTGACAAGGGTCGGTGAGAGAGTCTTTTTGGGTGGAGAGGGGAGTGGGGTGTCCCCATAACTCAGGCCCCCTCGGGAGGCAGCAGTGGAGGTGGGAGCAGATAGGGGCTCCCCAAGCAGGCAGGAGCCCAGATCCATTGTTGAAGGTTTCTGCATAAACCCCCTGAGGGAACTGAGCCCCGTGTGGCAGCCCTGCCCCGACCTGAACACCTGAACTTAGTTTCACACTGAATAGCAGCCCTGCCCCTGCTGAAAGTCCTGAGGCTGGGGAGCTGCATTTGAATCTCAGACCCCAAGGGCTGGCTGGGTGGATCTGGAGGCGAGGTGGGGGTAGAAAGAAAACTCAGAAGTCAAGTCACTGGTTGGGAAAATGCCCAGAAAAGGGAAAAAAATAAGACTATAGAACGTTACTTTCTTGGTGAACAGATATTTCCTCCCTTCCTTTCTGATGAGGAAGAACAATGCTTACCATCAGGGAAAGACACAGAAGTCAAGGCTTCTGTATTCCACACATCCAAAATAAATATACCATGGGCTTAGGCCATGGAAGAGCTCAAAAAAGATTTTGAAAATCAAGTTAGAGAGGTAGAAGAAAAACTGGGAAGAGAAATGAGAGAGATGAAAGAAAAGCATGAAAAGCAGGTCCACACCTTGCTAAAGGAGACCCCAAAAAATGCTAAAGAAAATAACACCATGAAAAATAGGCTAACTCAATTGGCAAAAGAGGTTCAAAAAGCCAATGAGGAGAAGAATGCTTTCAAAAGCAGAATTAGCCATATGGAAAAGGAAGTTGAAAAGCTCACTGAAGAAAATAGTAATTTCAGAATTAGAATGGAACAGATGGAGGCCAATGACTTTATGAGAAACCAAGAAATCACGAAACAAAACCAAAAGAATGAAAAAATGGAAGAGAATGTGAAATATCTCACTGGAAAAATAACTGACCTGGAAAATAGATCCAGGAGAGACAATTTCAAAATTATGGGACTACCTGAAAGCCATGATCAGAAAAAGAGCCTAGACATCATCTTTCATGAAATTATCAAGGAAAAGAAGTAGTTAGGTTATGGAAACTTTAAATCAAAAAAAAAAAAAAATAAATGAATGAATAAATCAAGTTGGGAGGCCAAGGGATTCAGGAACCTCAGGGTTGTTGCTTGAAAGAGAAATAGTTACTGTTGACATTCACTCTAAGCCAGGAGGGTCAAAAAGCAGCCATTGAGTGGAGGTTGGGCAGGGAATTGTTGTTTCCATTGAGTGGAGGTTGAACAGGGACCTATTGTTGTTCAGTCTATGGGCTTCAGAGTGCACTGGGATTAAGGAAATACAAGAAAGAAAAGAAAGAAGGACAGAGAGACAGAGAAATAAAGATAAAAAAGAAAAAGACTGAGAAGAAAGACATCTAGCCAATAAACCTATTGTGGCCCATGAATGTAGGCCATGGTTCTTTGCTTTTGCATGTGTGCTTTTGTCTCAGGTGTAAGAGATTGTAGCTTATGATGTGAATTTCAAAAGGGCAGAAGACTGAGCCACTAGGATATCCAGGTATAAATATAGTCCATCTTGGGGTTTGGAGCCAGCTTGCCCAGTTTTGAGAGCCCTTGGTGTGAGGATGGTCTTCAGGACACATCCTAGGAGTAACTGAGACCAGGGCTCACCTTGTAGCCATGCCATATCTGGGCATGAACTTGGTAGCCCCAGTGCTATGTAGGAAGGGTGTGAAGTATGAACCCACTTTTGAAAGACCAAAGTGGTAGAGGGACGATTGTGGCTCTGAAATGTTGGGTCTGGGTGGGAAATGTTTGTATTTTAGTTTTTGCCTTATCTTTGATGTGAATGTCCCTTCGTCAAAGGCAATCTTTAAAATGGGCTAGATGGAACTGGAGTGCTAGCCAGTGGTGGCTAGTAGTGGAAGGACAGCATCAGAATGGCTGAGGGGACTCCTAGAATCCTGAGGGGGAAATGCAGCTGACTGTGTTCTGGGGAGGGTGAGGCAACACTTCTTGGAAAAGCCTTAAAAAAGAAGGGAAAAAAGCACTTTCACAAAACTGATTTTTGGAAGGACCAAATCTGACAGCGTGTGAATCATTCCCCACACATCCAAGCTCTCTTCTCCCTGCCTCCCCCAACCTTCTCCAGGACTAAGTTTGGTTCTCATCTACCTTCTCCTTCCTTCTGACCTAAGGATTTTAAACAAGGAGGAGAGACTCTGTAAAGAAAACTGCTTTGAAGGAGAAAATACAGAAAGGTTGTTACTAGCTCTTGTCCACTTCAAAGTGAATGCTTCTCTGTCTGTTTGTGTGCCTGGCTGTGTGTTCGGGCCCAGGGAGCTTCTTTAGCCTAGAATGCTGCTTAGCATTGGCTGCCTCTCAAGGCCTGAGCAAAGCCGGAACCAGGACCTCCATGGCACTGGAAGGAGAGAAGGAGAAAAGAATGTGGGGTTGTATTTTGTGGTGAAACCCTGTGTAGGTTCCTGGGGTCAGTTAATGCAGCCTCACTGTTGGCAGCCAAGTGGGCCATGGTGGAGGGGGGCTAGGAAGCTCAGGGTAGGTAGGAGTTCATGGATTTTTGTTTCGTTTTGTTTGTTTTAACCTTTTTTTGAACTTACCTTTTTTTTTTGGTCCTAGAACCTAAAGAAAATGGAAGTTACTTTACATTTGATCCATAGTTTCTATTCTGGAGCAGTTTTAGTAGTTATAGAGATCAGAGACAATGTCCAGTCTTCTTTCTGATTTGCCATTTGACCTCATAATTTCCTTTAAGACCTGGTTGATTAAGAATTTTTCCTGATCCATAGTTGTGAAAAATATAACCTTCTGTTTACTATGAATTCTTTTATGGCATGACTTTAAAATGTATTTAGATCACTGATACATATGGCAATTGTTGTAGTATATAGAATGCATGCTAACTTGTCTCCATCACCAAATCATTCAGTTTTCACAATAGATTTTGTGGAATAACATTCTTTTCTCTTCGTTTTCCTCCCATTTTATATAAATTCATCATTCAGACACCTCAGAGGTCATCTTGACCAACTCTCTCAGTTAGAAGATTCAGAAACAGAGGAGCTCGGTGACTCATGTAAAGTCTCAGAGAGAGCTGATGGCAGAGCCCAGACTTGGATTCAGGTCCTCTGTGTCCAAACCCAGTGCTCTTTCCATTGCTGCCCCTCATCTAGAGGACTTATTAATACTAAAGGCACCTGGTAGCACAGTGAGTAAGAGTCCTGGCCTTGGAGTGTGGAAGAACTGATTTCTCTTCAGTGTTACCAGCTTTGTGACCCTGGGAAAGTCATTTTTTCTCATCCTGGGTTTCCTCCTCTGTAAAATAGGTTTAATAATTGCATCTACCTCTCAGGCTTCTTGTGAGGAACAAGTGATAGAACACATGTCCTGCATTTTGTAAACCTTAAAGTGCTATGTAAATGCTAGCTCTTATCATAGCAATAATTATTATACCATTGATACAGACACACACATATATATATATATATATATATATATATTCATATGTTCAATTCTAAATCTTTTACTCTATTTCTTTTTTTATTTATTTAATTTTTGAACATTCATTTTCAAAAAATTTTGGGTTCCAAATTTTCTCCCCTTTTGTCCCCTCCCCCCACCCCAAAACACCAAGCATTCTAATTGCCCCTATCACCAATCTGCCCTCTCTTCTATCATCCCTCTCTGCCCTTGTCTCCATCTTCTCTTTTGTCCTGTAGGGCCAAATAACTTTCTGTACCCCTTTACCTGTATTTCTTATTTCCTAGTGGCAAGAACAGTACTCCACAGCTGTTCCTAAAACTTTGAGTTCCAACTTCTCTTCCTCCCTCCCTACCCACCCTTTCGCTTTGGAAGGCAAGCAATTCAATATAGGCCAAATCTGTGTAGTTTTGCAAATAATTTCCATAATAGTCGTGTTGTATAAGACTAACTATATTTCCCTCCATCCTATCCTGTCCCCCATTACTTCTGTACTCTCTTTTGATCCTGTCCCTCCCCATGAGTGTTGACCTCAAATTGCTCCCTCCTCCCCATGCCCTCCCTTCCATCATCCCCCCCACCCTGCTTATCCCCTTATCCCCCACTTTCCTGTATTGTAAGATAGGTTTTCATACCAAAATGAGTGTGCATTTTATTCCTTCCTTTAGTGGAATGTGATGAGAGTAAACTTCATGTTTTTCTCTCACCTCCCCTGTTTTTCCCTCCACTAAAATGTCTTTTTGCTTGCCTCTTTTATGAGAGATATTTTGCCCCATTCCATTTCTCCCTTTCTCGTCCCAATATATTTCTCTCTCACTGCTTGATTTCATTTTTGAAAGATATGATCCCATCCTCTTCAATTCACTCTGTGAACTCTGTCTCTATGTGTGTGTGTGTGTGTGTGTGTGTGTGTGTATGTGTGTGTGTGTGTGTGTGCGTGTAATCCCACCCACTACCCAGATACTGAAAAGTTTCAAGAGTTACAAATATTGTCTTTCCCTGTAGGAATGTAAACAGTTCAACTTGAGTAAGTCCCTTATGACTTCTCTTTGCTGTTTACCTTTTCATGCTTCTCTTCCTTCTTGTGTTTGAAAGTCAAATTTTCTTTTCATCTCTGGTCTTTTCATCAAGAATGCTTGAAAGTCCTCTATTTCATTGAAAGACCAATTTTTCCACTGAAGTATTATACTCAGTTTTTCTGGGTAGGTGATTCTTGGTTTTAGTCCTAGTTCCTTTGACTTCAGGAATATCATATTCTATGCCCTCGATCCCTTAAGGTAGAAGCTGCTAGATCTTGTGTTATCCTGACTGTATTTCCACAATACTTGAATTATTTCTTTCTAGCTGCTTGTAATATTTTCTCCTTGACCAGGGAACTCTGGAATTTGGCCACCATGTTCCTAGGAGCTTCTCTTTTTGGATCTCTTTCAGGCAGTGATCTGTGGATTCCCTGAATACTTATTTTGCCCTCTGGTTCTAGAATATCAGGGCAGTTTTCATTGATAGTTTCATGAAAGATGATGTCTAGGCTCTTTTTTTTGATCATGGCTTTCAGGTAGTCCCATAATTTTTAAATTGTCTCTCCTGGATCTATTTTCCAGGTCAGTTGTTTTTCCAATGAGATATTTCACATTATCTTCCATTTTTTCATTCTTTTGGTTTTATTTTGTGATTTCTTGGTTTCTCATAAAGTCATTGGCCTCCATCTGTTCCATTCTAATTTTGAAAGAACTATTTTCTTCAGTGAGCTTTTGAATCTCCTTTTCCATTTGGCTAATTCTGCTTTTGAAAGCATTCTTCTCCTCATTGGCTTTTTGAACCTCTTTTGCCAATTGAGTTAGCCTATTTTTCAAGGTGTTATTTTCTTCAGCATTTTTTTGGGGTCTCCTTTAGCAGGGTGTTTACCTGTTTTTCATGCTTTACTTGCATGTCTCTCATTTCTCTCCCCAGTTTTTCCTCCACCTCTCTAACTTGATTTTTAAAATCCTTTTTGAGCTCTTCCATGTCCTGAGTCCATTGAATGGGCTGGGATACAGAAGCCTTGACTTCTGTGTCTTTCTCTGATGGTAAGCATTGTTCTTCCTCATCAGAAAGGAAGGGAGAAAATACTGGTTCACCAAGAAAGTAACGTTCTATAGTCTTATTTTTTTTCCCTTTTCTGGGCATTTTCCCAGCCAGTGACTTGACTTCTGAATATTCTCTTCACACCCACTTTGCCTCTAGATCCTGGAGATTCTGTCCCTGAATCCTTCTGGGAACTGCTCCTCTCGGCGCCACATGGCCAAAGCAGGGTTGGGCTTGGCTCTGGGTCTGCAATGCGGCAGACCTTTTGCAAGAGGTTTTCAGGGCTCTGTGGAACAGAAATCTCATCTGCTCTATTGTTCTGTGGCTTCTGTTGCTCCAGAATTTGTTGGGAGTTCTTTTTAACAGATATTTTATGGGCTATGGATTCGGAGCTAGCGTTTGTGTGTCTTTCTACTCCACCGTCTTGGCTCCGCCCCCCCTTTTACTCTATTTCAGTTATTTACTTCTGTAATTTTTAAAGCAGCTTGTGGCCTAACAATTTTTATAGAGTCCTCAGCTGGGAAACAAGAATACCTGAGTTCAAATCCTGCTTCAGACACTCAAGCACCCTTCTGGGTTCCTGTTGACTCTCTATCATCAGGTTTCTGAAGACAGTCTAATTATTTTTAACATTGGATTGTGAGGAAGTAAAGTTTTCCACTTTTATTTTTCTGTTTTAAATTTTATTTAAATATAACTGAGGATATTGACTCTTTTAGACAATACCTCATCATCTAGAATGCATCAAGAACATTTATTGAGCACCTACTCTGTACAGAGGTTTCTGACATCTAGTATTGTCCCTGTGTGCAATTAGGTTACAACTTATTATGTGACGCAGGGCTGATCATATAAGCTCCCTCAGCCTCAATTTCTTCATCTGTACAATGGGGATATTAAGAACACTTTGTTCACAGGGATGTTATGAGGATCAAATGGGATAATCTACATAAAAAGCTTTCAATCATATATCAATGTAAGATATGATGAAGATGTAGGCATATATTTGAGATCTGGAGGGGTATTTTATTACTTCCAATGGTCAGATTTTCTTCTGGAAGAAAATTATCTTTCCTTCACTATTTTTTTTTATGTCATTTAATTCTTGGTAGGTATTAGTTCATTGGAATTTATTATATTACTGTTATTTGTAGCATTTTAAATATTGCTGTTCTTTTCAATCTATCTTTTCTGTAATCAAGTTTACCCTGACTTTTGCCTGTAGAAAAATAGAGGTGAGCCTAAATGAACCTTGTACAATTGTTTGTTAGATTTGAATGTGAGCATCAAGCATACCCAGGCATTTTAGGTATGAACACTGACAAAAGCTGCTGATGTGGGAATGTGTAGTTGCTATGTGGTGGTACCCCTGAAAAGTGTTTAAACACATCATGAGACATTTTAGAGAGGTGTGAGGCACTGGGAGAGTTTTCTAGAAAGAAAACAATGCATCTGGGACTCTATGAGAGCTTGCTGACAGCAGGCAACTTTGTCAGATTCCCAGAGAAAAATCCAAGAAGGAGAAAGCAGGCTGCTGTGACTCTGTCATAATTTCCTGGGACTACACATTTATCTTTGTGGGGCGTTGTGGAGGCTTCTAGAAGGTTAGCCCAGGAGGAGCCTAGTAATGATTATCTTTCTGTTACAGAGGTTGATGAAGTGTGTAAGTTGAAAATGTTTAGTGCTGAAGCTGATGCCATTGTGTTCTTATAGCTGACATCAAAGTCAGCAGCACCAAAACCCTGCATCCCAGGTCATTGCCAGTCATCCTGCATTTTGTTTCCCCATGGAACACAGATGACTCAGGAAGACAGCGTGAGCCTGATGATGTTATGCAGCTCTGTCTCACTTAAGTCCAATTCATTCCCAAGTGTTAGATTCACCACATCCTATCATTGGTCCTGTTCAATAACTAAAGATGAAAAACAAACAACAATAGCCCTCTGGGGCTTACTTTCCTCAACTGTTAAAAAAGAGAGAGGTTCAATTAGATGTCCTCTATGGTCCCTCCAGCTCTGCATTGATGATCCTATGAGAACAATAAGTATGCTGAAAATGTTTCACTCTTGTGATCTGGTTTCTCTGAATAATCACAGGAGTAACTGACAACCACATTTCTCAGACTAAGATAATGCACAGCAGAGGCACTGAAGTCTTCAGGCACTATTGTGCTACTTTGTCTTATTGTAGTTCAGATCATGTTTCCTTTATGAATTTGCGTGGTAAGCCTTTTGGAATATGTAAATTTGTTACTGATATTGGTTTGTTGCCTATGGTTCCTTTAAGCATAATATAGTTTCCCAGTTTCTCCCTTTTTATTTTTGAATGTTTGGTTTTGTTTTGTCAGATAGCATGATGGGAACTCTTGCTTTTTTGATTCATTTGAGGCTTAGTAAATTTTTGTTATCCTGTTATTTTTAATTTGCGTATATCTTTGTTTTTTAAGCTTTTTTTTTAAAAAAAATAAACAATAGATTGTAAGGGTTTATTTATTTGTAAATATTCATCCATTTCACTTAGATTGCCAGATTTATTGGCATAACCTTGGACAAAATAGGTCCTAATTATACTTTAATTTCCTCTTCATTGGTGGTGAATTCACCCTTTTCATTTTTGATACTTGTAATTGTTTCCTTTTTTCTTTTTTAAATCAAATTAACCAAAGGTTTATCTATTTTACTGGATTTTTCATAAAGTAAGCCCTTAGTTTTATTTATTATTTCAATTGTTTTCTTATTAATCTCTCCTTTGATTTTAAGAATTTCTAATTTGGTGTTTAAATGGGGATTTTTAATTTCTTCCTTTCTTGGTTTTTTTAATTTGTATTCCCAATTCATTGATCTGCCTTGTCTTTATTTTACTCATGTAAGTCTTTAGAAATATAAAATTTCCCCTAAGTACTGCTTTGGCTGTGTCCCATACGTTTCGGTATGTTGTCTCCTTATTGTCATTCTCCTTGATGAAGGTATTGATTCTTTTAATGATTTGCTGTCTGACCCACTCATTCTTCAGGATTAGATTATTTTGTTTCCAATTTATTTTTCATCTATCTTTTCATGACCCTTTTTGGAATGTAATTTTTATTGTACTATGATGTGAAAATGATGCATTTAATAGTTCTGCCTTTCTGCAATGGATATGCCTTAATATGTGGTAAATTTTTGTGGAGGTGCCATGTGCCACTGATAAAAAGCTGTATTCCTTTCTATCCTCTTTCCATTTTCTCAAGAGGTCAACCGTATCTAACTTTTCTAAAATTTTATCTACTTCCTTAACTTCTTTCTTGTTTATTTTGTGCTTAGACTTATCTAGTTCTGAGAGGGTGAAGTTGAGGGTCCCACTAGTACAGTTTTGAACTCTATTTCTTCCTGTAACTCACTTAACTTTTCTTCAGAATTTGGATGCTATACCCCTTAGGGTATATATGTTTAGTATTGATATTACTTCACTGTCTATGGTACCTTTTAGCTAGATGTGGTTTCCTTCCTTGTCTCTTTTCATTATATCTATTTTTGCGTTTGCTTTGTCTGAGATCAGGATTGCTAGCCCTGTTTCGTTAACTGCAGTTGAAGCATAATATACTCTGCTCTTGTCCCTTACCTTCATTTTGAGTGTTTCTCTGCTTGAATGTGTTTCTTATAAACAACATATTGTAGGATTAGTTTTAATTATCTCTGCTTTCTGCTTCTATTTTAAGGGAAAGTTCATCCCATTAACATTCACAGTTATGATTGCTGAATGTGTATTTGCCTCCATTCTGTTTTTCCCCTGTTTATACTTTTCTCTCTCCTTTCACCCTGTCCCTCCTCACCAGTGTTTCCCTTTCTGATCACCACCTCCACAAGCTGCCCTCTCTTTTATCAGTTTCCCCCTTTTTCTTTTTCCCTCTTCCTTTCTACTTTCCTGTAGCATAAGATAGATTTCTTGACTCAACTGAGTGTGTAATGCTATTTTCTCTTTGAGTCAAATCTGATTAGAGTGAGTTTCAGATAATGTTCTTCTCTTTGCCTTTACTTGAATAAGTCTTCAATTTCTCTCCATGTGATATAATTTACTCAATTCTTTCTCCCCCTTTCCTCTTTTTCAAGCACAACCTTTTTTTCACTCCTTAATTTTTTTTTATCATCACATAAAAGTCAACTTATACCCATACCCTCTGTCTAAATATAGTTCATCTAACTGCACAAGTAGAGATATGGTTCTTTAGAGTTACAAGCATCATCTTCCCATGTAGGGATGTACAGAGTTTGCTCTCATTAAATGCCATGGGTTTTTTCTTTCCATTCATCTTTTTGTGCTTCTCTTGTATCTTGTATTTGAAAAGCAAATTTTCTATTGAACTATGGTCTTTCATCAGGAAATGTGAATGTCCATCTTTTATCCTGGAAGATTTTTCTCAGTTTTGCTAAGTAGTTGATTCTTTATTGTAATCCACACTCCTCCCCATTGTGAAATATCATATTCTAACCTCTCAGATCATTTTTTTGTAGAAGATGCTAAGTCCTGCATAATCCAGACTGTGGCTCCTTGATATATAAATTATTTCTTTCTGGATGCTTGCAGTATTTTCTCCTTGGCCTGTCAGTTCTGAAATTTGGATATAATATTCCATGCAGCTTCCTTTTTGAGATCTCTTTCAGGAGGTGATTGGTGGGTTCTTTCAATAACTATTTTACCTTCTGGTCCTAGGATATCAATGCAGTTTTCCTTGATAATTTCTTATACAGGCTCTTTTGTTGATCACAGCTTTCAGGTATTTCAATAATTCTTAAATTATCTCTTGTGGATCTCTTATCCAGGTCAGTTGGTTTTCCAGTGAGATGTTTTACATTTTCTTCTATTTTTTCATTCTTTTGGTTTTGTTTGACAGATTCGTGATGTCTCATAGAGTCATTAGCTTCCACTTGCTGAATTCTAGTTGTCAAGAAATTATTTTCTTCAGTGAGCTTTTATACCTACTTTTCCATTTGGCCAATTCTACTTTTAAAGGACTTGTTTTCTTCACTCAATTTTTGTGCTTTCTTTTTGAAGCTGTTGACTTTTTTCATAATTCTCTTGCATGAATCTCATTTCTTTTCTCAGTTTTTCTTCTGTCTCTCTTAATTTTTAAAATCCTTTTTGAGCTCTTCCATGAGGACCTTTTGGGCATCAGACCAAATCATTTTCTCCTTTGAGGCTTTGAATGTAGGCATTTTGACATTGTTGGGTTCTTCTGAGTTTATGTTTTGATCTTCCCTGGTTCCATGGCAATATTTTTTGTCAGGGCTCATTTTTTCTTTTTGCTCATTTTTAAAAGTTGAGCTCTGCTTTTGGAATATAGGGTCACTGTCCCAAACCTCTTGCACAGGGGGCCATGGGTTTTGTCACTAGCTTTCTATACCAGGGGATGTCTAGGGCTGGTGGCTTTCCCACTGCACTAGGGTGGCCAGCCTAGTCACACATGTTGTGCCTCGGGTTCCAGGGTTGGCAGTTTGTCTTCTGTGCTGGGGTTCAAGTCTTCACAATTGGACTGCTGAACCACTGGTCTGCTGAATTAGCACCACCTGGTCTCAGGTGCTGATCTGTGCTGTGACTAAGAGCCTCCTGGTGGCTTGCCCCAACAGAGCCTGCACTGGGCCCCACTCTCCATTTTTTTCAGTACTGAAAATTGATTTTTAGTGATAAATTACAACTTGGACACAGGGGTGGGTAATGGGACAAGAGCTGGATTGTCTGTGGGCTTGCATTGTGTTGATGGTCTGCTCAGGGGTGGAGGCTACAGGCCCAATGCCAGGTCTTTCCAAGAGGCTCTCAGCCTTTGATTATGGCAATCTGGGGGGGCAGCAGGGCCTTTTTGTTGCAGGAGAAGCAGTAGGGTGACTCCTTTAAATATAGTGTTACTCTTGTTGCTTCTGCTTCTTGGTGGCTGCCTTGCTGTGCAGGTCCTTGACGTCCTTGGCAGCTGCCAGAGCAGTTTCCTTCTCCTTCTCAATTACTTCTTTAGTGTCTTAGTATGAGCTTCACCTTGAAGTTTGGCCAAGATCTACTCAAAGCCTTTGATGGTCTTGGTCACATTATTTTTGAATCTAGCTAAGCCAAATTCCCGTACAACTCTGCAGACCCCAAACAAACTGGAGGAGATCTAGGTCTCCCATCAGATTTCAGTACAGCTATTGGTTTCATGGTCCACACAGTAAACTCATCTTTCCTCCACCACCATCAGCCAGGCATGCTTGATGTTCCAGGTGAAAGCAGTCGTGGTCTGGTTCTATGGATACACAATATAGTCCTCAAGGATGTATGCCAAGTAGATTATATTAACAGGAAAGAAACGGAAGGCCCAGTGGGGCATATTGTTGGTTTTCGTTAAAAGCCTCCTGGACAGCAGCTTCTGATCAGGAGTCACCCCATGGTGCACAATGTACTCTGTCAGCACATGCCTGTTGTAGGGGTTGGGGAAATATATACATTGCATGTTCAAATCTCAGCTTACATATAAACATGTATGTGTGAAATATATATGAAATATGGGTGTATCTGTATGTGTGTATTTTATATGTGTGTGTGCATACAAAAATGTGTGTTTTCAAATCTCATGATGAAAGAGCCAGAACTCAATAGAAAATTCAGTCTTCAAATGCAGGTCTCAAGAGAGACACAAAAAGGTAAACAGGGGAAAAGAAACTTGTTCCTCAATTTGGGTAAACTGTTTACTTCCCTATGAGGGAAGATGATACTCATTAATCTTGAGAATTCATATCTAATATGAAATATAAAAGGGATATTCAGAGATAGAAGGAAGAGGTATAAAGTAAATTATGTGATGATAAAACTGTGATTTAAGCATGTAAAGGGAATGTAACAGGAGATGTGAAAAGGACAAAGCAGAAAATGTTAAATTACATCACAGGAAGAAGTACAAAATTATATTACAGCACAGGGGAAAAGGGGAGGGAGAGAAGCATTGTTAGATCATTGGATTTTGTTCAAGGAGGGAAAAACAAACATAATTAAGTATATAAATCTAACTAGCTCTATAGGCAGTAGGAGGGGAAGGAGGAAAGAAAGGGGAAGGGAGGATAAAAGGCAGCGAAGAAATAGTAAGGGTAAAGGAGAGTAAAAAGGAGGGAGGCTTAAAGAAGGGAAGACTGAGGGAGGGAGTGGTCAAAAATTAAAACTCCATTGTGGAGGGGAAGGGAGCAGGGAGAATTAAAAGCACAAAAGGTGGGAAAGAGGATGGAGGGAAAGACACAGATAGTAATCATAACTGTGAATGTGAATGGGATGAATTCTCCCATAAAACGGAGACAGATAGCAGAATGGATTAAAAGCCATAATCCAACAATATGTTGTTTAGAAGAAACACATTTGAAATGGGGGGATACACATGGGGTAAAGGTGAAAGGTTGAAACAGAATATATTATGCTTCAGCTGATGTAAGAAAAGCAGAGATAGCAATCCTAATCTCAGACAAAGCAAAAGCAGAAATAGACCTAATCAAAAGAGATAAGGAAGGAAACTATATTCTGCTGAAAGACACCACAGAAAATAAAGCACTATCATCACTAAACATATATGCTCCAAGTGGTATAGTATTGAGATTATTAGAGGAGAAGTTAAGGGAGTAACAGGAAAAATTACACAGCAAAACTATACTAGTGGGGGACCTTAACCTCCCCCTCTCTGAACTTGATAAATCTAACCTTAAAATAAATAAGAAAGAAGTTAAAGAGGTGAATAAAACTCTGAATAAGGTAGATATGATAGATCTTTGGAGAAAACTGAATGGGGATAGAAAGGAATATACCTTCTTCTCAGCAGTACATGGCACATATACAAAAATTGACCATGTGCTAGAGCATAAAAACCTCAAAATCCAGTGCAGAAAGGCAGAGATAGACAATGCAGCCTTCTCAGATCATAATGCAATAAAAATAATATGCAATAAAAAGGCATGAAAATATAGACCAAAAATAGTTAGAAACTAAGTAATCTAATTCTAAAGGAGTGGGTTAAACAACAAATCATAGAAACAATCAACAACTTCATTCAAGAGAATGACAATAATGAGACAACCTACCAAATCTTATGGGATACTGAAAAGGCAGTTCTTAGGGGAAGCTTTTTATCTTTGAATACCTACATGAATAAAATAGAGAAAGAGGAGATCAATAAATAGGGCATGCAGTTGAAAAGGCTCGAAAAAGAACAAATTGAAGTAAATACCAAATTAGAAATACTGAAAAACAAAGGAGAGATTAATAAAATTGAAATTAAGAAAAAAAATGAACTGACAAATAAAAATGAGTTGATTTTATGAAAAAACCAACAAAATTCATAAACGTTTTGTCAATTTGATTTTAAAAAAGAAAGAAGAAAACCAAATTACTAATATCAAAAATGAAAGGGGTGGACTCACCTGCAATGAGAAGAAAATTAAAAACAATAATTAGAAATTACTTTGCCCAACATTATTCCAATAAATTCAACAATCTAAATGAGATGGATAATTATTTTAAAAAATATAAATTGCCCAGATAAACAGAAGAGGAAGTTGAACACTTAACCCCATCTCAGAAAAAGAAATTGAAGGGCTGGATGGATTTACACGTGAATTCTATCAAATATTTAAAGAACAGTTAATTCCAATACTATATACACTATTTGGGAAAGTTGGGGAAGGAGTCCTCCCAAATTCTTTTTATGATACAAATGTGGTTTTGATATCTAAACCAGGGAGAGACAAAGCAAACAAAGAAAATTATAGACCAATTTCTGAAATGAATATAGATGCTAAAATTTTAAATAAGATTTTAGCAAAAAGAATATAGCAACTTATCATGAGACTAATACATTGTGATCATGTAGGATTCATGCCAGGAATGCAGGGCTTGTTCAATATTAGGAAAACTATTAACGTTGTTTATCATATAAATAACAAATCTAACAGAAATCACGATTATCTCAATAGATGCAGAAAAAGCTTTTGACAAAATACAACACCAATTGCTATTAAAACATTAGAGAGCATAGGAATAAAGGGAATTTTCCAAAAAATAATAAGGAGTGTCTATCTAAAACCCTTAGCAAACATCATATGCAACGGAGACAAGCTAGAGGCATTTCCAGTAAGATCAGGGGCAAAACAAGGATGTCTATTATCACCACTATTATTCAATATGGTATTAGAAATGTTAGCTGTAGCAATTAGAGAAGATAAAGAAATTGGAGGAATTAGAATAGGCAAAGAAGAAACAAAGTTATGATGATATGATGATATACTTAGAGAATCCCAGAGATTCAAGTAAAAAACTACTTGAAATAATCAACAACTTTGGCAAAGTTGCAGATTACAAAATAAACCCACACAAATTGTCTGCATTTCTATATATTACCAACAAAGCACAACAGCATGAGATAGAAAGAGAAATCTCATTTAAAGCTGGGGTAGACACTATAAAATATTTGGGAATCTACCTGCCAAAACAAATCCAAGGACTATATGAACACAATTACAAGACACTTTTCACACAATTTAACTGAGATCTAAGTAAGTGGAAAAACATCAGTTGTTTGTGGGTAGGCCGAGCCAACATAATAAAAATGACAATTCTACTTAAATTAATTTACTTCTTTAATGCTATACCAATCAAACTATCTGATAATTATTTTCTACAGCTGGAAAAAATAATATCAAAATTTATCTGGAAGAACAAAAGGACCAGAATAGCAAGGCAACTGATGAAAAGAAATGCTAGGGAAGATGGCCTCTGTCAGATCTCAAATTGTATTATAAAGCAGCAATTATCAAAATCACTTGGTCCTGGCTAAGAAACAGAAGAGTAGACAAGTAGAATAGAGTAGGTACTCAAGACACAGTAGTCCATGAATATAACAATCTACTGTTTGATAAACCAAAGGATCCCAGCTTCTGGGATAAGAACTCATTGTTTGACAAAAATTGCTGGGAATACTGGATAAGAGTGTGGTGGAAACTAGGCATACACCAATTCCTGACACTGTTCACAAGAATAAAGTCCAAATGAGTTTGGTATAAAGATTGATACCATGAATAAACTGGAGAAGTAAGGAATAGTGTACTTATCAAATTTATGGAGAAGGGAAGAATTTTTGCCTAAACAAGAGATAGAAAGCATTATGAAGTGCAAAATGGATAATTTTGATTACATTAAACTGAAAAAGTTTTGCACAACCAAATCCAATGCAAGTGAGATTAGGGGGCAAGCAGAAAACTGGAAAGGAATTTTTGCAACTAGTGTCTGTGATAAAGGCCTCATTTCTAAAATATATAGAGAACTGAGTCAAATGTACAAAAATACAAGTCATTCCCAGATTGATAAATGGTCAAATGAATGGGCAGTTTTTAGAGGAAGAATTTAAAACTATCCATAGTCATATGAAAAAATGCACTAATCACTTGGTTAGAGAGATGCAAATCAAAGCAACTCTAAGATACCACATCACGCCTATCACATTGGCTAACATGACAGGACAGGAAGATGATAAATGTTGGAGACGATGTGGGAGAGTTGGAACACTAATTCATTGTTGGTGGAGCTATGAGCTGATCCAACCATTCTGGAGAGCAATTTGGAACTGTGCCCATAGGGCTACAAATAATGTGCGTACCCTTTTACCCAGCATCACTGCTTCTAGGACTGTATCCCAAAGAGATCATAAAAATGGGAAAGGGTTCTACATATAGAAGAATATTTATGGCAGCTCTCTTTGTGGTGGCCAAAAACTGGAAATCAAGGGGATGTCCATCAATTAGGGAATGGCTGAACAAATTATGGCATATGAATGTAATGGAATACTGTTGTGCTATAAGAAATGATAAACAGGAAGACTTCAGACAGTCCTGGGAAGACTTACATTATCTGATATTGAGCGAAAGGTGCAGAACCAGAACTTTGTGCACAGCAATAACCACAGTATGCGGAGTTTTTCTGGTAGACTTGAAACTTCATTGCAATGCAAGGACTTAAAAAAATTCCCAAAGGTCTTTTAAGGCAAAATGCCTTTCCAGAGAAAGAACTTTGGAATTCAATCACAGAATGTTGCAGATCATTTTCTTTTGTATTATGTTTTGGTTTGTTATATGAATTCTCCCATTCATTTTAATTCTTCTGTGCAACATGATTATGGTGTATTTAATAGGAATGTGTGTATAGAACCTATATAAAATTGTATGGCATTTCAGGGAGTAAGGGGGGAGGGAGGAAGAAGGGAGGGGAAAAATAATCTAAGTTATATGGTAGTCACTGTAGAACACTGAAAAGAAATAAAATTAATAAAAAAAAGAAAAGGGGCAAGAGGGCAACCTGAATAATACATGTTTAGTTGGTATTGATTCATCCAAAGAAGTTTCTCTGGCATTAGCTACCTATTCAAAAATCTGACACTGGCCCCTGGCTTTGTGTTCTGAAGACACTGCAACTCATGCCCCTTAAGTCAGTGGGAAGTGCTGAGGTTGACAGGCCCATCCCACAGAGGCCATGCCTCAGAAGTCAGAGCAAAAGAAGCTTGAAGGAAAAAAGGCATAGCCGTGATATGGGAAACCTGGCTTCTGGCCCTATTCCTATTTCTCCTAGCTGTGTGATCCAGACTAAATGCTTTAATCTGTGTGAATTAGTTTTCTCATCAGCAAAAGTAGAGATGAAATGATATGTGTGTACAGGCAGGTGATGGGATCACATGATTTCCTGGGGTTTCTTATAGATATAGAAGAGATAATTTTCAGCCCAGTAGAGTGGAAACCACAATGGAACTGGATTTCAAGCATGCAGAGCCTGGTCTTCTGTCACCTAAAAAATCTTAGCAGTAGGGGTATATGTTTTTACTGTAGGAAAAATCTATAAAGTTTGAAAAAGCCCCTGAGTCTACATCAGTTAGGAATTGTACTGCTCAGGAACAGGGTGGTATGAGTTCCCTGACTACTCTGGGTGCCCTTTAGTTGTCAGCCTGAAGAAACATACAGAGGGTGCGCAACACATCCTCACTACCCCCAGTGCTGGAAGGACCTCTCTGAGGATGGCCCTGCTTCTTCCCAGGTGGAACCTGGGGTATGGGCAGCAAGGTCCTCTGGGTCCCCTTGGGCTCTGTGGGCTCACTGTTGTTCAGCAGGCTGCTAGGAGAATGTTGGGAGGATTGCCAGGACTTGGCTCCAACCAAAAATTGGATTCTACAAGGGAAAATTGCTGGTTGAGCAAGAGTTGTTGAGGTATTTGAGCCAATAGTTCCTGTTCAATTCTTCTTGATTCCACAGACCAGTTGTCCGTAGGGTTCTCTTGGCAAATATACTAGAGTGGTTGACTATTTCCTTCTCCAGTGGAGCATCTATTGTCAGACAGTGCTAACTACCACCACAAAAAGATGGTGACCCATTAGGCAAAGAGTAGATTGAGCTAATTCATTAGGAGCAGCTCAAGCTGAAACTTAAGAGAATGAGTAGGAAAAGCACAAAGAGGAGTAACAGTAGCTGGCATCTAAATTACCCTGCAAGGTTCACTAAGTGCTTTAGAGAAAGTGTCTAGAGGAAGAGGCAAAATGGTGGAGTAAAAGCAGGAACTTGTTTGAGCTCTCCCCCAAGCCCCTTCAAAAACCTATAAAAATGACTCCAAATAAATTCTAGAGCAATAGAACCGACAAATTGACAAGGTGAAACAAATTCCCAGTCCAAGATAACCTAAAAGTTCAGCAGGAAAGATATGTTGTACCAGGCTGGGAGAGTAGTCCAGTCCTTCTGGGATCACACTGGGACAGGCTGGAGCAGGCCTCAGTGGATTGGATCACTGGTAGCTACAGTGGCTTCCAGACTTCTCAATGCCAAAAGACAACTTCCCAATGCCACAAACAACTTGGAAGGCTATTAGGAAAAGTCTTTTGGACCTTTGTGAGAGAGGAGTGAGATCCAGCCCTAGACACTGGTCAGCAGAGGCAGTGACTGCTTCTGGAGCTCTAGGCCTGCAGTCAGTGGAGGAATCAAGTTGTTGATAATAAGGACATTTAAGGGGTCTCTTTGCTGACACTGAGCCAGGATACTCTTGCTTTGCCCCTGCTTTGATCTGTGTTGCAGTACTGGGGCAAGGAGGAGTGCTGCTGTGGTGGAGCTTGTGGCAATAATGGAGAGGGAATCGTCCTCACAGTTTCAAGGCAGAAAAGAGTGCCTGAGGTCACTGACAGACCAGAGCACAGGCCAGGAGAGGAGCAAACACCTCTCCTTTGATCATATCACACTGGAAGACCTGAAAATTTACAGATCCTTAGAAGTATCTCTGAAACAGCTGCACAAAACTCCTGAAGGTTGGGACAGTTCACTTCCCCCCATAACCTGGAAGCTAAGTCCTACCATGACAAAAAGCTAAAAAGTCAAATAATTGGCTGGGAACATGAGCAAATACCAGAAAAAGAAATCAGACTATAGAATCTTACTTCAGTAATAAGGAAGATCAAAACATACAACCAGAAGACAACAAAGTCAAAACTCTTACATCCAAAGCCTCCAAGAAAAATATGAACTGGTTTGAGGCCATGGAAGAACTCAAAAAGCATTTTGAAAATCAAGTGAGAAGTACAGGAAAATTGTGAAAAGAAATGACAGTGAAGCAAGAAAATTATGAAAAATGAGTGAACAGCTTGCTAAAGGAGACCCAGAAAATGCTGAAGAAAATAACCCCTTAAAAATATACTAACCTAAATGACAAAAGAAGTCCAAAGAGTCGATGAGGAGAAGAATGCCGTAAAAAGCAGAATTGGGCAAATGGAAAAGGAGGTCCAAAAGCTCACTCAAGAAAATAATATCATCAAAATTAGAATGGAGCTAAAGGAAGCTAGTGACTTTATGAGAAATCAAGAGATTATAAAACAAAACCAAAAGAATGAAAAAAATAGAAGACAATGTGAAATATCTCACTGGAAAAACCACTGACCTGGAAAATAGATCCAGAACAGATAATTTAAAACTTTTTGGACTATGTGAAATCCATGATCAAAAAAAAAAGAACATAGACATTATCTTTCAAGAAATTATCAAGGAATACTGTCCTGATATTCTATTAGTAGAGGGCAAAATAGGAATGGAAAGAATCCACTGATCACCTCCTGAAAGAGATCTTAAAATGAAAACTCCTAGGAATACTGTAGCCAAATTCGAAAGTTCTCATGTCAAGCAGATGATATTGCAAGTAGCCAGAATGAAACAATTCAATCATGATAACACAAGACCTAGCAGCTTCTACATTAAGGGATCTGAGGGCTTGGAATATGATATTCTGGAGGTGAAAGAAGCTAGAATTAAAACTAAGAATCACCTATCCAGCAAAACTGAGTGCAATTTTAAGGGGGTGGGGAGAGGAAAAGGATATTCATTGAAATAGAGGACTTTCAAGCATTCTTTAGGAAAAGACCAGAGCTGAATAGAAATTTTGATTTTCAAATACAAGAACCAAAGGAAGCATGAGAATGTAAACAAGAAAGAGAAATCATAAGGGACTCATTGAAGTTGAACTGTTTATATTCCTATATGGAAAGATTATATTTGTAACTCATGAGACTTTACTCATTATTAGGGTAGTTGTAAGGAATATATATGCATATGTATGTGAGCATGTGTGTATATATGTGTGTGTATATGTGTATCTATGTGTGTGTGTGTGTTTATACATATATATATGAATAGAGAGAGAGTGCACTGGGTGAATTGAATATGAAGAGATGAAAGCTAAAAGTAAAATTAAGGGTTGAGAGAGGAATACATTGGGAAGAGAAAGGAAGAGATAGAACAGGGTAAATTATTTCATAAAAGGTAAGCAAAAGCTTTTACAATGGAGGGGAAGATAGCAGAGGTGAGAGGGAATCAGTGAACTTAACTCTCATTGGGTTTGCCTTAAGGAAGGAATAACATACATACACTCAATTGGGTGAGAAAAATATGTCTTACAATATAGGAAAGTAGGGGTGAAGGGAACAAGAGGGAGGAAATGATAGAAGGGAGGGCAAAGGGGAGGAGGGGATAATCAGAAGCAAACATTTTGAGGAGGGACAAGGTCAAAGGAAAGAACAGAATAAAAGGGGGAGTGGAATAGGATGGAAGAAAATATAGTTAGTCTTTCTTGACTGTTATGGAAGTGTTTTGCATGAATGCACCTGTATAACCTATATGGGGGTAGGGGGAGGCAGGAAGGAAGAAGAGTTGGAAATCAAAGTTTAAAAATGAATGTTAAAAATTGCTTCTACATGCAACCAGGAAATAAGACATACAGGGAATGGTTATAGAAATCTATCTTACCCTACAGGAACATAGAGGGGAAAGGGATGTGTGATTAAAGCGGGGTGGGGCAGGGCGGGGCAGATTGGGTTAAGGGGTAATTAGAGTGCATGCCATCTTGGGGTGGGGGAGGGAGAAAATTTGGAACTCAAAATTTTGTGGAAGTGAATGTTGAAAACTAAAAATAAATTAATTAATAGGGAAAGTATTGCATTTAAGCCACACCACAAGCTAGTGAAGTAGGAGCTTTGCTATTGTGTTCATTGCATGTGGCAATAGACAGTGTTGCAGGAAATCCAAAAATTCAGAACAGTAAGAAACTTCCCTTGATCTGTACAAGTTGAAGTCTTCCTGAAGCCTTACTGGAAGCTACCTGTTCATTTTTTAAAATTTAATTTATTTATTTAACTTTCAACATTTATTTTCACAAAATTTTGGGTTCCAAATTTTCTCCCCATTTTTCCCCTCTCCCCACCCCAAAATGCCGAGCATTCTAATTGCCCCTATCACCAATCTGCCCTCTCTTCTAACATCCCTCCCTTCCCTGGTCCCCATCTTCTCTTTTGTCCTGTAGGGCCAGATAATTTTCTGTACCCCTTTACCTGTATTTATTATTTCCTAGAAGCAAGAACAATACTCGACAGCTGTTCCTAAAACTTTGACTTCCAACTTCTCTTCATCCCTCCCTCCGCACCCACTCCCTTTGGTAAGGCAAGCAATTCAATATAGGCCATATCTGTGTAGTTTTGCATATGACTTCCATATTAGTCTTGTTGCGTAAGACTAACTATATTTCCCTCCATCTTATCCTGTCCCCCATTACTTCTATTCTCTCTTTTGATCCTGTCCCTCCCCAAGAGTGTTGACTTCAAATTGCTCCCTCCTCCCCCTGCCCTCCCATCATCCCCCCCACCCTGCTTATCCTTTTCTCCCCCACTTTCCTGTATTGTAAGATAGGTTTTCATACCAAAATGAGTGTGCATTTTATTCCTTCCTTTAGTCAAATGTGATGAGAGTAAGATACATGGTTTTTTCTCTCACCTCCCCTTTTTTTCCCTCCACTGAAAAGTCTTTTGCTTGCCTCTTTTATGAGATAATTTGCCCCATTCCATATCTCCCTTTCTCCTCCCAATATATTTTTCTCTCACCCCTTAATTTCATTTTTCTTAAGATATGATCCCAGCCTATTCAATTCACTCTGTGGTGTGTGTGCGTGTGCGTGTGCGTGTGCGTGTGCGTGTGTGTGTGTGTGTGTGTGTGTGTGTGTGTGTGCATGTAATCCCACCCACTACCCAGATACTGAAAAATTTCAAGAGTTACAAATATTTTCTTTCCATGTAGGAATGTAAACAGTTCAACTTGAGTAAGTCCCTTATGACTTCTTTTTGCTGTTTACCTTTTCATGCTTCTCTTCATTCTTGTGTTTGAAAGTCAAATTTTCTTATCAGCTCGGGTCTTTTCATCAAGAATGCTTGAAAGTCCTCTATTTCATTGAAAGACAATTTTTTCCCCTGAAGTATTATACTCAGCTTTGCTGGGTAGGTGATTCTTGGTTTTAGTCCTAGTTCCTTTGACTTCTGGAATATCATATTCCACGCCCTTCAATCCCTTAATGTAGAGGCTGCTAGATCTTGTGTTATCCTGATTGTATTTCCACAATACTTGAATTGTTTCTTTCTAGCTGCTTGCAATATTTTCTCCTTGACCAGGGAATTCTGGAATTTGGCCACAATGTTCCTAGGAGTTTTTCTTTTTGGCTCTCTTTCAGGTGGGGATCGGTGGATTCTTTCAATATCTATTTTGCCCTCTGGTTCTAGAATATCAGGGCAATTTTTCTTGATAATTTCATGGAAGATGATATCTAGGCTCTTTTTTTGATCATGGCTTTCAGGTAGTCCCATAATTTTTAAATTGTCTCTCCTGGATCTATTTTCCAGGTCAGTTGTTTTTCCATCTTCCATTTTTTCATTCTTTTGGTTTTGTTTTGTGATTTCTTGGTTTCTCATAAAGTCATTAGTCTCCATCTGTTCCATTCTAATTTTGAAAGAACTATTTTCTTCAGTGAGCTTTTGAATCTCCTTTTCCATTTGGCTGATTCTGCTTTTTTTTTTTTGGTTTTGTTTACTAACGTCTTGGTTTAACTCATAGTCATTCTTTTCCCTGGACTTAATTCTCTCTTTCAATGAATTATTTTGTTCAGTGAGCTTTTGAACCTTCTTCTCCATTTGGCTAATTCTGCTTTGTAAAACCTCCTTCTCCTTGTTGACCTTTTGCATTTCTTTTTCTAATTGAGTTAGCCTCTATTGAAAGCTACTATCTTCCTCAGCTTTTTTTTGGTTCTTCTTTAGTAAGCTGCTAACTTGTTTTTTAAGGCCTTCTATTTCCTGAGCCAAGTTTAAGTCCCCTTTGGAGGGAGGGCCCTTGACTTCCTCTGACAGTATGCCTTGTTCTTCCTCATCCGAAGGGATGGGGGGAGACACCTGTTCCCCAAGAAAGTAACCTTCTATGGTCTTATTTTTTTCCCCTTTTCTGGGCATTTTCCCAGACAGTTACTTGACTTCTGAGTTTCCTCTCCATACCCACCTCACCTCCGGTTCTGCCCAGCTACTGCTTAGGGGCTAAGATTCAAATGCTGCTCCCAAACCTCAGGACTTTGGGCAGGGGCGGGGCTGCTATTCAGTGTGAGATTAAGTTCAGGTGCTCAGGTGGGGGCAGGGCCGCCACATACAGCTCAGTTCCCTCAGGGGGTTTCCGTGGAGACCTTCAATAATGGATCCAGGCTTCAGTCTGCTTTGGGAGCCCCTGTCAGCTGCTGTCTCCGCTGATGCCTCCCAAGGGGGCTTGAGTCATGGGGACATACCACTCCCCTCTCAGCGAACTGAAAAGACCCTCTCACTGACCTTTGGCACCTGTGGGTGGAGGGACCTGAGCTGCTGCTAGAGATTCTGTCCCTGAAGCCTGCTCGGATCTGCTCCCCTTGGTGCTGTGCAGCCAAGGCTGGGCTGGGTTCTGCTCCAGTCCAGTGAGTGACAGACCTTTGGTGTTGGTTTTTCAGGTCTCTCTGGAACAGAAATCTCCTCTGCTTGGTTGTTCTGTGGCTTCTGCTGCTGTAAAATTTGTTGGGAGGTTTTCTTTACAAGTATTTTATGGGCTGTGGGTTAGGAGCTAGCATATGCATGTCTTTCTACTCTGCCATCTTGGCTCCTCCCCTGTACCTGTTCATTTAAGGGAATGAATGTAGAAGGTCCTCCCTCCTCTGAAATCTATTTCTTTAAATTTTCCTTGATACTCTTTTGTGTGCCAAGATCCTAACATTCTCAAACTTGCTCACACATCACTAAGAAGGACTAGCACCAGACACTAATTTAAAAACTATCTCAAAACATATGCCACAGACACTGTTCCATATTACCCCTCCCTCAAACCAACTCATGGCCATGGATACTGTGAACCTTGACCAACATAATGCAAAGGAACATGATTATTATACCAGGCAGGGTTTTTAAAGGTTGGGAATATTTTCCCTATGTGACAGCCCTAGGGATCAATAATGAAATGACAGGACATCTGGTCAAGGCAGCTCAGGGGTGCAGCAGATACAGAGCTGGGCCAGGAGTCAGGAAACCTGTGTTTAAACCCGAGAAAGTGCCTCACTTTCCTCATCTGTAAGAATGGGGATGGTAATTGTATATAACTCCCAGACTTATCATAAAGCAAAATTTGTAAAGTGCTTTTTAACTCTTAAGACACTACACAAAGGTAATTATTATCATTGCCATTACTATTATCAACATTATCTGCCATTGACAGTTCTATCTTCCTAAAAACAGAATTCCTCAAGCACAGAGTATCCTCTCTTCTCTCGTTACTAATATCTGATTCACCTAGGTTCTCTCAGTTGAGGATTATGTGAATTCTACTTGAATTCTATTTCTCAATTTCTGTCTAAGGGGCTCCTCTGAATTTGCAGGTGACCATGGCATCACCAGTGCCCATAGAAGCCCCAATATGTCTGGTAGAAAATAGGAATGGAGAGCTGATAGTAAACCAGTAAGCCCTGTGGATTCTGACCTCCATTACCAAGTCAATGGTGGCTATAGTTGTTGTTGGTCTATACCATACTGGAAAATCCTACCTGATGAACAAGTTGGCAGGAAATAACAAAAGAAAGTGGAGTTCTGACCTCCAGTAATCTAATTTTGGGGCATAATATGACAAAGGTGTAGACCTGCTATAAGGAATGTCTAAGACTCAATGAAGGTTTAAAAGTTGGCCCTGGTTCACATTTGCCTTCCAGTTGGTCAATAAGCATTTATTAAGTGCCTAATATATGCTAGAAACTCTGCTGAGAAGACAAAGAAAGGAAAATTCAGGCCCTCTCAAGGAGATCACAGTCTAAAGGGGGAAAAACATGAAAATAATTGTGCAAATGAAATCTATACAAGACACATTGGAGATAATCATTAGAGGAAAGGCATTAGCATTAAAGGGAGTCAGCAAAGTTTCTCACTTAAGTTTAGCTGAGAATTGAAGGTAAACAGGGAAGCCAAAAGGCAGAGGTGAGGAGGTATAATGCTAATGAGAAAGATTTTCCCCATGTATTAATGGGCCTTCCCACTACAGAAAGATTGATTAGGTGAGGCCCACACCTTTTGTTAATTTTCTAATAAGGCCCTGGTTCTCAAGGGTTGTGATTCCCTCTTGCTCTGAAAAATGTATAAGTATTCAGAGGTGATGTTTTACTTTGGGGTTTATTTTTTTTGGAAGAAGTTTCGAATGCCACATGAGACTCTGGGAAGCCTCTCAGCAGCCCCCTGATTTTGAAAACTCAGATGTTGGTGCTGCTGTCTCTGGTAACTATGTATGTATGGTCAGACAGTTGCATCTGTCTGCTGATCTGGGATGTATGTATTGCTTATGTCAGACAGTTGGAAGCTCTGTCTGTTGATTAGTATTCCTTTGCATTTTCTCTGAAGTTCAGGGCACTGACTTTCCCCTGAACTAAGTGAATGATATATGTGCTTGATTAAAGTGATTGTAGACTCCTTGAAAGTTTCTTTCCTTTTAGAAAAGCAGATCTAAGAACTTGTAGAGCAGTTATGTATGTCGGGGTGCTTGCTGTTACAGGAAGGAGAGCATTCCAAGAAGGAGAGATTGAGTCAGGTGAAGGAGTGTCCACCAAGGCTTAGATCTTACACTGTAACACTTGTGAATTAAATTACCCCAATCAAATATCTTTGTGACATAAGGACTCAAATACTCTTGCATGCAAAATGTGTACATTTCTTTAAAAACTGAAGTTTCCTGTTTCTTGTTGCTGCCTCTTGGTAGCCTGTCTCCTAGTGACTATCTATTTTAGCTACTATTAGCCCTTAGTCTGCTCAGGATTATCACCTCTGCTATGCATTATCTTGTTCTGAGAATGTGGTTGTCAGTTTACTCCTGTGATTATTCAGAGCAGCCAGATTACAAGAGTGAAACATTTTCATCATACTTATTGTTCTCATAGGTTCATCAACTGATGATGAGCTGAAGGAACCACAGAGGACGTCTAATTCAATCTCTCTCTTTTCTAACAGTTGAGGCAAGTAAGCCCCAGAGACTTATTGTTTGTTTTTCATTCTTGGTTCTTGAAGAGGACTGATGAGAGGATGTGCTGAATTCTTCACTTGGGAATGAATTGGATTTAAGTGAGACAGAGTTGCATAAAATCATCAGGCTCACACACTCTCTTCCTGAGTCATCCATGTTCCATGGGGAAACAAAATGCAGGATGGCTGGCAGTGACCTGGGGTGCAGGTCTTTGGTGCTGTTGACTTTGATGACAGCTATAAGAACACAATGGCATCAGCTTCAGCACTGAACAATTTCAACTTACGCACTTCATCAACGTAGGTAACAGAAAGATAATCATTACTAGGCTCCTCCTGGGCTAACCTTCTAGAAGTCTCCACAACCCACCCCACAAAGAGAAACGCATAGTCCCAGGAAATTATGGCAGAGTTATACATAGCAGCGTGCTTTCTCCTTCCCGTATTTCTGTCTGGGAATCTGACAAAGTTACCTGCTGTCAGGAAGCTCAGATAGAGTGCAAGATGCATTGTTTTCTTTCTAGAAAACTCTCCCAGTGACTCACCCCTCTCTAAAATGTCTCATGATGTTTTTAAACACTTTTTAGGGGTGCCTCCACATAGCAACTATACATTCCCACACTAGCAGCTTTGATCAGTGTTCATACATAAAATGCCTGGGTATGCTTGAGGCTCACATTCAAATCTTACAAATAATTGTACAAGTTTCATTTAGGCTCACCTCTGTTTTTCTACATGCAAAGGTCAGGGTAAACTTGGTCAACCAATGATAAAATGTAGGTTTACAGAAAATGTAGATTGAAAAGAATAGCAATATTTAAAATGCTACAAATAATAGTAATAAAATAAATTCCAATGAACTAATACCTACCAAGAATTAAATGACATAAAAAAAAATAGTGGAAGGAAAGACAATTTTCCTCCAGGAGAAAATCTGACCATAGGAAGTAAGAAAAGTACCCCTTCAGATCTCAGATATATGCCTACATCTTCATCATATCTAACATTGATATATGGTTGCAAAGCATTTTATGTAGATTATCTCATTTTGTCCTCACAGCATCCATGTGAACAAAGTGTTCTTATTATCCCCATTGTACAGATGAAGAAATTGAGGCTGAGGGAGCTTATATGACCAGTCCTGTGTCACACAATAACTTGTAACCTAAATGTACACAGGGACAATACTAAATGTCACAAACCTCCATACAGAGTAGGTGCTCAGTAAATATCCTTGATCCCCTCGAGAGGATGGGATATTGTCTAAAAGAGTCAATATTCTCCGTTACCTTTAAATAAAATTTAAAACAGAGAAAGAAAAGTGGAAAACATCAGTTCCTGACAATCTAATGTTAAATATAATTTAGACTGTCTTCAGAAACCTGATGATAGAGAGTCAATAGGAGCCCAGAAGGGTGCCTGAGTGTCTGAACTCATGTATTCTTGTTTTCCAGCTGAGGACTCTAGATAATGATTAGACCACATAGTTGCTTTAAAAATTACAGAAGTAAATAACTGGAATAGAGTAAAAGATTGAGAACTAAATATATATATATATATATATATATATATATATCTCAGTGGTATAATAGTTATTGCTATGACAACAGCTAGCATTTACAGAGAACTTTAGGGTTACAAAATGTAGGACATGTGTTCTATCACTTGTTCCTCACAAGAAGCCTGAGAGGTAGATGCAATTATTAAACCTATTTTACAGAGGAGGAAACCCAGGAGGAGAAAAAATGATTTCTCCAGGGTCACAAAGCTGGTAACACTGAAGAGAAATCAGTTCTTCCACACTCCAAGGCCAGGACTCTTACTCACTGTGCTACCCAGGTGCCTTTAGGATAAATAAGTCCACTAGGTGAGGGGCAGCAATGGAAAGAGCACTGGGTTTGGACACAGAGGACCTGAATCCAAGTCTGGGCTCTGCCATCAGCTCTCTCTGAGACTTTACATGAGTTACCGAGCTGCTGTTTCTTTATCTTCTAACTGAGAGAGTTGGTCAAGATGACCTCTGAGGTGTCTGAATGATGAATCTATATAAAAAGGGAGGAAAACAATGGGAAAGAAATGTTACTCCAGAAAATCTGTTGTGAAAACTGGATGATTTGGTGATGAATGGAGACAAGTCAGCACCCATTCTATATACTACAACTATTTCCAGATGGATCAATAATCTAAACATATTTTAAGGTGACACCATGAAAGAAGGTTAAATTTTTCACAGCTGTGGATCAGGAAAAATTCTTAATCAACCACATGTTAAAGGAAATTATGAGGTCAGATGACAAATCAGAAAGAAGACTGCACATTGTCTCTGATCTCCACAATCACTGAAACTGCTCCAGATCAACTTCTATTTTCTTTATGGTCTAGGACCAAAAAAGTAAATTCAAAAAAAGATTGAAACAAACAAAGCAAAACAAAAATCCATGCAATGATACCTACCCTGAGCTCCCTTAGGCCCCCTCCACCACGGCCCACTAGGCTGCCAACAGTGAGGCTCCATTAGCTGACCCCAGGAACCAATACAGGGTTTCACCACAAAATATAACCTGACATTCATTTCCCCTTCTCTCCTTCCAGTGCTGTGCAGATCCTGGCTCCAGGTTTGCTCAGGCCTTGAGAAGCAACCAATGCTAAGCAGCATTCTAGGCTACAGAAGCTCTCTGGTCCCCAACACACAAGCCAGGCAGACAAACAGACAGAGAAGCATTCACTTTGAAATGAACAAGAGCCAGAAACAACTTTTCTGTGCTTTCTCTTTCAAAGCAGTTTCCTTATCTTCTGTACAGTCTCTCCTTGTTTAACATCCATAGGTCAGAAAGAAGGAGAAGTGGATGAGAGCCAAATTTGGCCTCGGAGAAGGTTGGGATAGGTAGGGAGAAGAGAGTTTGTTTATGTGGGGAATCATTCACATGCTGTCAGATATGGTCCTTCTATTGATCAGTTTCGTGAAACTGCTTTTGTCCCTTCTTTTTTAAGGCTTTTCCAAGAAGTGTTGCCTCGCCCTCCCAGAACAAGATCAGCTACATCTCCTCCTCAGGTTTGTAGGGGTCCCCTCAGCCATTCTGATGTGGTCCCTCCACTTCTAGCCACCACTAGCTAGCCCTCCAGTTGCATCTAGCCCATTTTTACAATTGCCTTTGACAAAGGGACATTCACATCACAGATAAGGCAGAAACTAAAATACAAACATTTCCTACCTACCTCCAACGTTTCAGGGATACAATCGCCCCCCTACCACCTTGATCTTTGCAGAGTGTGCTGAGACTTCGCACCCTCTCCACATAGCTTTGTGTCTACCAAGTTCATGCCTAAATATGGCATGACTATGAGGTGAGGCCTCGTCTCAGCTACTCCCGAAGATTATTCCTTGCTCCAAGGGCTCTCAAAGCTGGACAAGCTGGCTCCAAACCCCAAGATGGACTATATATATCTGGATATCCTAGTGGCTCAGTCTCCTGCCCTTTTGAAATTCACAACATCATAAGCTACAATCTCTTACACCTAAAGACAAAAGCACACATATAGAAGCAAAGAACCATGGCCTACTAGATGTCTTTCTTCTCAGTCTTTTTCTTTTTGCTCTTTCTCTACCTCTCTTTCTCTCCTTCTTTCTTTTCTTTCTTGTATTTCCTTAAACCCAGTGCACTCTGAAATCCACAGATTGAGCAATAATGGGCCCCTGCCCAACCTCCACTCAATGGCTGTTTTTTCGACCCTCCTGTCTTAGAGTGAATGTCAATAGTAGCTGTTTCTCTTCAAATAACAACCCTGAGGTTCCTGAGTTCTCTGTCCTCCCATCTTAATTCATTTACTTATTTATTTTTTCTTTTGATTTAAAGTTTCCTTAACCTAACTACTTCTTAAAAGAGGCCTATTCACTGACAGGGCATCACCTCACTCTAAGGGAGTACCTGAAAAGGCATTGGCCTAAAAGGCCAAGGTCTCCCATTGCATCCTGGGCCATCTCCAATCATCCTGATGAATATATGGTCACTAGATCCAGAGGGTTTAGGAGCACAAACTGAGGCTGGTGACCCTCAACAGCACTCTCTCATTCAAAACAAAGTCAAGTGCAAGTCCTTCATTTCTCTGATGTCATGGTCTTCTTTGAAAATGAAAGAACACAAAATGTTGTCCTTCTATGAGCTGGGCCTGAGGATTTCTCCTTGATAGCATTATCTCTCTCCTCTTAAGGGATCACACCAAGAGAAAAGAAACCCCACACCCAGAGCCTTCCTTCTCTGAGCAGGCAGGGCAGATGGGCATAGGTGAGATTATCTTGAATCCAGGGAAGGAGGAGACATGGAAGAGATGATCACACGATAGATGCCCTCCAGAACTGTAGCCCATTTTGGCAGGGCCAATGTGGGATTTTGTCTTGTTTGACTCTATATGTTTCTTACAAGAGTTTTGTTTTTCTTTTTTTTTCCCATGGAGGGAAGAAAAGAAGAAAGGAAATAAACACTTATTAAGGGCCTACTATGTGCCAGGCACTGTGCTAAGCACTTTACAAATATTATCTCATTTAGTCCTCACTACAATTCTGGGAGGTAGATGTTACTGTTTCACCGATTTTACAGATAAAAAACTGAGGCAAGCAGTAGTGAAGTGACTTGGATAGGGTATCAAAGCTACTAAGTGTATCAGGCCAGGTTTGAACTAGAGCCTTCCTGACTTTCCCAGGCCCAGAGCATTTTCCACTTTATCTACCATGCCTCCTATCAGTCTAAAGTGATAGGAGGAGAAAACAGAATTTTGTTCACTAAGAAAATTACAATCTCAAAACAAACGGAAAAAAGATCTGTAGCCCAGATTGTGTCAAGCTCTTATCCAACTATCTATTCTCCATCTCCCCCCAGGTGCTCCATTCAGTGCGTGTTGCCCTGTATTCCCTGTAAAGCAGAAGAGGGCCAGGCATTTTAGAGGAGAGGGCAGGACATTGCACCTCATTGGTGTGTCAACGAAAGAAGCTAGAAATTTCCATCAGGGAAGATTCTAGATACAGTGAGTTTCCAGAGAATGGAACACCTACTATGGCACTACAACTACCAGGCACAGTGCTAGATTTAGAGACAAAAACAAGAGTCCCTGCCTTCAAGGAACCCCGCAGCAAGTAAGAGTGTGTCTACAGCAGAGGGAGTCTAGAGAGAGACTTACATTTCATCCTAGAAGCAAGAGAGAGGCTGTGGAGTATTTTGAGTAGGCCTGTGATTTGGCCAGGTCTGCAGTTTATGAAAAATCACTTTGGCAGCTGTGTGATGGAAAACCTTGAGGCAGAGAGACCAATTAGGATGCTCTTATAGTAAGTCAAAGCAAGGGGTGAGTGGTGAGAATGGGACACATGGGTGAGATATTATGGAAGTAAAAACAAGATATTGCAACTAATTAGATATGGTTGTGAGGGAAAGTGAGAAGTCAAGGAAAATGCCAGTTTTTCAGACCCAGGTGACTAGGATAGAGGAACCCTCAACAGAAACAGAGAAGTTCATAAAGGAGAGAGGACGTGGGTTTTGGGTTTCTTTGCGGCATTGGGAGATAAAATTTCTGGTTTTGGATATACTGAGTTTGAGATGTTTATAGATTATCATATATGAACTATCCAATAGGAGTTGGATAAGTCTAACTGAAACTCAGGAGAGAGACTAGAATCAGATATATAGCTGTGTGAATCATCTACATAGAGACAATAATGAGACCCATGGGATCTGATGGAGTCACCATGAGGACTTGTGGAAGGAGATAAGTAAAGAGGATTAGTCAGGAGAGAAGAGGGGAGGAGAGCACTGGACAGTACAGGGCTAGAGAAGAGAAGGGAGGGGAAGGCCTAGGACAGAGACCTGGGGTACACACATAAGTAGGAGGAATGAAATGAAAGATGACCAACAAAAAATATCTGACAGATTGGAGAAGAATCAAGAAAGAAGAGCATAACTAAAACCCTAAGGAGAAAGTAACTCAGAGAACAGGGTACTCAGCAGTGACAAATGCCCAAGTGATCAAAAGGGGTGAGTTTTAAGAAAAGGGTCATTAGAGTTGGGAACTAGACAATAGTTCCTCTTGTAGTCAGTGACAGGGAAATTCTGTTTATATTGATGCTTTGTATTCCTAAGAGCCATTTTTTCTGCTTAGTCCAAAGAAAGTCAAATGTAGCAGTGGAAGGAAGCATCTGGATAGGGAGAAAGGACAGCTGCCTTTAATTATGCCTTCCTTTGTTTGAAACGAATTGCCAATAAGGAAAATGTATTCATATTCATAGCATGCTAAAACCTCGGAAAGGCAAATAAAAAGGATGTGAATGCTTTTACCATATTTTATATTGATGTCCCTCAGCTCCTAGGCCCTGAGGATGTGCAGATCTTCCTAAGTCCAACTATTAAAAGCAAAATAAAAAACTTTTGTCCAGGAAGGAAGGACACACTGAAACTGGAAGTAAAACCAAGTTATTCACTGAGCAAACCAGTAATTAGACATTAAACAAGGATTTTTTGCAAGAAATGCATTGGGCTCAGATGCAATCCAACTCAGACTCTATCTAGCTGCGATTGTGTCTGGCCCACTTGTGAATGCAAGCGTTACAAATGCTTAGGCTCCTTAAGAGGCAAACCAATTAGGCGAATCCTTAATAAACTTTGTTTTCTTTGGCTTTAAGAAGGCTTGAGTCTAATTCATTCGAGCATGACCTGGACCATCGGTATTTTGGGGTCCCAATCACCCTGTAACCTCGTTATTTATGATTCCCTGACTGGGAAAGGCTGCTAATCTCAAGTTCTTCTGCTCAAACTGTATGTAAGCCTCCCCCTCTCTCTATCCCCTGCTTGCTCTCCAAGCACCTTGGAAGCGGATTTTGGGACCTGGCTGCAGGTCCCAGTATCAGGCAAAGTCTCTGAACTTTCTGGGTGCTAGACAGTTAGAGACTCAGGTTGTCAGTCCAGTGGCTGTGTTTGAGGCCATGGACCTGGGCATACCCTCCAAAGCACATTTCTCTGAACTTTCTGGGTGCTAGAAGTTTAGAGAAATGTCAGTTAAGTGGGTGCCCAATTCTCTGGATTTCCTGGGCGCAAGGAAATCAGGGAAAACTCAATTATTTTTGTCCTCTTGTTTTTTTCTCAAGGCTTACTTCCACATCCTCCTTTAAGGAGGGGGTGGGGGGACTTCCAGCCCCACACCAAGAAATGGGTCAAAATTCATCAATTCCAAAGAATTTGCCTTTGGGCTGTCTTTTACAAAATTGGAAAAAATTTAACTTCTCTAAAGACCTTGAAAAGAAAAAGTTGGTATTCTTTTGCAACATACTTTGGCCTCAGTATCACCTGGAGGACAACGAAGTGTGGCCCATGTTTGGGACTTTACAATGTAATACCCTTTTACAATTACAATTATATTGCCTCCAAAAGGGAAAATGGATAGAAATACCTTACATAAGGGCCTTTGTCGAACTCTCTCAGGACCCCATTCTCAGAAAAGATTTTAAGATGCTTGTAGCTAGAGCCGTCCCACAAAAGGGAAATGGGGGTGAATTGGATGTTTTGGATGACCCCCTGTTTATGGCTCCTAGGGTCTCAGCCTCACTTCCTCCCCTATCTCCCTTCCCAACCCCTGCTCAGTTTCCAGCCACAGGGCTTGCTGAGGTGTCTCCCTCTGCAGTCACTCTCACTGGGGCAACATTCACTCAGATCTCAGGCCCCACCCCCATGGCAGTCTGTACAGTATCACTGCCTGTAACCCACTCCTCCTTGGGGACTCTACCTCAGTCCCCAACTACGGGCCTTGCTGGGGTGCCTCCCTCTGCAGCCCTTCTCGCTGGGGCAATATTCACTCAGGCCTTAGGCCCTGCTCCCCTGGCATGCTCTGGGGCATCTCCCCCTATGATCCCTACTCTTCCTCAGGTACCAGTGGATCTTTCCCCTTGCCAGCCAGATCCCCTGGCCCTGCAGCCTAATCCAGTTCAGCAGGCATCCTCCAGCCCCTCCCTCACAAGAAGTGGGACTTCCTATCTTCCTCCACAAGCCCCTATCCCCACTGGGCCATCAGGGCTGTTCCCTTGAGGGAAGTGCCTACCCCACCCAGTGGGACAACCAGGATGCTTGTTCCGTTTTCTCTTTAGAATCTCACCCAGATTAAAGAGAAACTGGGGAGATACTCAGAAGACCCCACTAGGTTCACTGAGGGTTTTAGGGACATATCCCTACAATTTGAACTTTCTTGGAAGGATCTGCATATTCTTTTCTCTGTCTGTTGTACCGTTGAGGAGAAGGGGAGAATTTGGGAACATGCCCAAAAGTTTGGGGATGGTATGGCTAGCAATAACCCCATAAAATACCCCCCAGGAACAGCTGCTGTTCCCACGAGTGACCCCAGATGGGACTATCAAAAGAGTGAGGACAGGGAAAAGAGAGACTTTATGGTAATTTGCCTCTTAGAAGGCCTAAAAACTGCATTTCAAAAACAAGTAAATTTTCAAAAAATTAGGGAAATTACTCAGGGAGAAAAGGAAAACCCTGCCCTTTTTCAAAACCGGCTAATAGAAGCTATTAAAAAGCATACAAATTTGGATCCTGACTCCATAGAAGGGGCAGTAATCCTTAGCATGTATTTTATTAATCAATCTGCCCCAGATATTCGGAGGAAACTGCAGAAATTGGCAATGGGACCCCAAACACCTCAGGCCCAGTTACTGGAGACAGCCTTTCGAATCTTTAACAGAGGTCTAGTTGCAGCAGAGGAAAGGGAACGAAGGAGAAGGGCCAGGGCCAGGGAGCAGGCTCAATTCTTGGCTGCTGCCTTGGCCAGGAAGAGACCCAGGAAGCACTCCTCCAGGGCACCCCCTTGGAGGAAGGCTGGCTACTTGGGCAGTGGGGAAACCTGCTTTCGTTGCCACAAGGAGGGTCACTGGTCCAAGGAGTGCCCCTCCAGGGCGCCCCCTCAGAGGGAGCCCCAGGAACCAACGCCTGTGGAACCGTGCCCATGTGACCAGAAGGGACACTGGAGGAAAGATTGTCCCTCAGGTTGGAAAAGTGGTGGAGCCGCCCCCCAGTACCCTGTCCTCCAATCTTCTCAAAGACTTGGAACGTCGGGAAAGCCTGGGTGCTGGCAGTGCTCCCACTTTCTCCACCTCTCTCACCAAGCCCTGGGCAAAAACGAAGGCTGAAGGTAAGGTTACCGGCTTTAACATGGCTAAATTCTCTGCTTTAACCAGTCACTCTGGCTCTACCCATCCCTTGACCCCTCGGGTCATAGGCATTGAAGGGGAAACTAAGGAATGTCTCCAGACATACCCCCTCCCCAGCCTGCTTGAGGATCTGTTGTTTAAACACTCCTTCCTTATGCCCTCCTCTGACCCTGCCCCCTTGTTGGGAAGGGACCTGATGGTGAAATTGGGAAGCCAATTTTCTCTAGTTAAACCTCCCATCTCCCTTTTGCCTCTGTTCACTTTATCTTCCCCGGTTAGCTTGAGAGTGTGGGAGACAGTCAGGCCAAATATTTGGGACACTTGGAATTCCAGAGAGAGCTACTTTGGCCACCCCAGCCATTGTTAGTCTCCCAGACCCTAAAGCGCTTCCCAGTCTCAGCCAGTATCTGATTAAGCCTGAGACCTGGGAAGGACCACAACCTTTAATTGAAAAATTCCTTAAGTATGTACTTGTCCTGGGGAATCAAGTCCATATCAGTTAACATGGACAGTCTTGCTCCAAGGGATTCGAGATATGCGCATGATATTCTTATTTGTAGCCCCACCCAGGAGGCTTCTTTGGCTGCTGCCTCAGAAGCCCTTAATTTCTTAGGCATTCGAAGCTATAGGGTCTCTTGGAACAAAGTCCAGATAGCATGCCAGTCCATAAGGTATCTGGGCCATGAACTCACGCCCACCTCTCCTTCTCTGAGAGAAAAAGGACAATCCTGTCTATCCCTGTTCCAGCTACTAAGAAACAAGTTCAAGTGTTTTCATAAATGACTGGATTTTGTAGACTCTGGATTCCCAATTTTGGTTTTATTGTTAAACTCCTTTATGGCCCTACTCAGGGAGCTGACTCGGAACAGGCTAAAGTTTTTGAGACTCTGAAAACTAATTTGACCACCACCCCATCACAAGACCTGGGAAAACCTTTCATTCTGTATGTTGATGAAAGGAGAGGACAGGCTTTGGGAGTCTTAACTCATTCCTTAGGACCTGACCCCAGGCCAGTTGATGTTTTTATTTACTCAAAATATGCTTTCCTTGCTCTACATGCCCATGGAGCAATCTGAAAAGAAAGGGGATATCTGACAGAAAAAAAACTCCCCTATCAAACATTCCCTTCTATGTTTTGGCCTTGCCATAGTCATCTTTAATTCTCTCCAGAGAAATTATCTTTTATGCCAGGGAAATTGTCTTTTCTTTATACTCCTTTTGTACCTATTTGGTGTGTATTTGCCTAACCTCCTTGCCAGGTTTGTCTTTTTCAGAGTGCAAGCCATCAACTTCCAGATGAGAGCCCAGGCTGTATACCAACCTCCCTCTGAATCCAAGGTCTCCAGCCCACTGGACGTGGCACTACCCAGGTTCTGAAGTCTGACCCCTTGAACAGGACCCATCAAGTCAGGGACAGCTCTGTGCCCCTTGCCAGCAGGAAGAAATTTCAGAGGCTGAGACCTTTGCCCTTTACCCCAAAGGAATTTGGGTTCAATCTGTTTAAGGGGGGAATGATGAGGTTCACACTCTGGGAACTTCCTTGAGCTCCCCTGGAATCTCCTCACTTAACCTGACTTTTCATACTCAAATCTGTGACCAAGTTCTGTTATCTCTTGATTGCCCCACCTGCTTCCCACCCAAACCCTCCATGGTCTGATACCTCCTGATAGCCTCCAGCTGTTTCCAGCCTTTGACCCTCCTTGGATTCCCTCCTTGGACTTCTCCTCAAGACTCTTCCTAAACTCCTCCTCCCATCACCCTGGACTACCAGACCACCCCCCAGATCCTTCCTATACTCTTTTCTGTATTTAAGTTCCATCTTGCCTCCATGAAGGTGATCAGATGCAATCCAGCTCAGACTCTAACTGGGATTGTGTCTGGCCCACTTGTGAATGCAAGCGTTATAAATGCTTAGGCTCCTTAAGAGGCAACCCAATTAGATGAATCCTTAATAAACTTTGTTTTCTTTGGCTTTAAAAAAAAAAAAAGAAAGAAATGCACTGGGAAATGCCACACCACTTAACAGAGCAAGTTAGTTTCCCTGGATTTACATAATTTTTAAAATTATTTTTATTTCACAACATTCAGTTGGACAAGCTTTTGAACTCCAAAATTTCAACTCCTCCCTCCCCTTTCCCCAAGACTGCATGCAATCTGATATAGCATCTATACACACACTCACATTAAACATATTTTCACATTAGTTATATTGCAAAGAAGGCTTGTAACCAATGGAATGAACCATGAGAAAGAAGAAACAAAACAAAACAAAAATAGAGAAAATAGTCAGCTTCGAGCTGCATTCAGACTGCATAATTCTTTCTCTGGATGTGGATAGCATTTTCCATCATGATTCTGTGTAGTTGTCTTCTCATTGCTGAGAAGAACCAAGTATGTCAAAGTTAGTCATCGTAAAGGTGGCTGTAACTGTGTACAATGGTCTCCTGGTTCTGCTCCCCTCACTCAGCATCAGTTCATATAAGTCTTTCCAGGTTTTGCCAAAGTCTGCTCGTTCATCATTTCATATAGCACAATAGTATTCCATTACATTCATTTACTACAACTTATTCAGCCATTCCCCAATTCATGGGCATCCCCTCAATTTCCAATTCTTGGCCAACACAAAAAAAGCTGCAATAGATATTTTTGTACATGTGGGTCCTTTCAAGAGAAGAGTATTAGAGTAGACTTCTCCCACATGGGACAAATGTCAGATGGACAATTGCTTGATTAATCATTCCACTACATTTCTATCCTTTCATAAATCCTTAAGATATGGCCATCTCTCAGATACACACAAAGTAGTGTTTCTGAATAAAACCAATGGCACTTTAAAGTCCAGTGTCATTCTAATGATCAAGAGCAATCCAAATAGACTTTCCTTCAAAGGAGAATAAGGAGTAGCTCTTCCATCATGTTCTGTTATCTCAGTCTCAACTTGGAAGTAGTGACTTGATTATCCTAAAATTTGCTCCCCAAAGCCATTTTCAAGGTTGGTGTTACAAAATAGAGTCAAGTAGTCCTGTACACATACTTTACCTAACAGCCTTAGTCACAGAACATACAGCATATTTTTTTCTATTCCAGGCAGCATATTTTAGGAAGACCTTGGATACCACCCAGAACACAAGCAGACAAGGGAAACTAGAAATCTGGAGCCCATGTTCTATAAAGACTGGTTGAAGGAAATGGTGATGCTTGGGTTGGGGAAGAGAAGATGTGGGGCAGCTATGTCAGTGGTATGTTGGCAAATGTTTAACAATGGCTTGGGAGTGGGGAGGAATTGTATTCCTGCTGTGGATCAGCCCAGAAACTTTGACCTGACTCATTTGCCAATTCACTTCTCTTAGGGAGCTCAGTGATCCCTACCCCAGATTTCTCTAATAAAAGCCTCATTTTCAAGACATATAAAAAACTAATTGAAATGTATAAAAATAAGAGTCACTTTTGAATTGACAAATGATCAAAGGATATAAACAACGTTCTTTAGGGATGGAACCCAAGCTACCAAAAACCATAGAATAACTGCTCCCAGTCACTAATAATTAGAGAAATGCAAATTAAAGGAAATCTCATGTTCTGCCTCACAGATGTCAGATTGGCAAAGTTGATAAAAGAGGAAAATGACAAATGTTTGAAAGGCTACAGGAAAATAGGCATATTAATGCACTGCTGGGGGAACTGTGAGCAGGTCTAGCCATTCTGGAAAGGAATTTGGAATTATGCCGCAAAAAGCTATTAAATTATGTACCATTTGACCCAGCAATAACTTAACTAGGTCTATTCCCCAAAGAAAGCAAAGACAGAGGAAAAGGACCCATACGTACAGAAATATTTGTAGCAACTCTTATTGTAATGACAAAGAACTGAAGACTTAAGGGAGTGCCCATCAATTGGGGACAGTTGAAGAATTTATGGTCTGTGAGTATAACGAAATTTTAGAGTGGTGTAAGAAATGATGGTTTCATAGAAAGTCTTTTATCAAGTGATGCAGAGAGAAGTAAAGGAAATCAGGATGTCAGTTTATAAGAAGAAGATTATAAAAATGAAAACCTTTAAAAGACTCCAGAATTTTGATTAACACAGTGATTAACCATGATTCCAAAAGACAAATCATGAAGAATACTACCCGTATCCTATTACAGAGGTGAGGGACCTGATGGGGTGCTTGGGTGCATGTGCTTGGACCCCAATTCTAAAACCACATTTCTCTTTAAAAATCACATTTCTTCCCAGCCTCAAAATATTATTCCAGGCAGTTTCTCCCCAGCTCAAGGACACAGGCTGCCCTAGCAACACATGTTATTTCCCTTCCTGATACAATAGTCAGCTGCACCCATGGAATTTATTAGTCTGAACCAGCTGTGTACTGGCTGAATTATCTGTGTGCTGGGTCATAAAAACATTTACTATTCCAACTGTTGATATATATCCTAGACTTTAGATATATGTATACTCCCATATATTTATCTTGTCTGACAAGATATTGATGAGAGCAGCCTGGTACTCATTAGACGGACCACACTGTTGGTTGACTTAATGACTTCTCAGACCTAAAACTACAGCTCCCTGTAGACTCCCCTGGGGCTGTTTTTCCATGAAGTCTGGGTAAAATACCTATGCAGTAGATACCAAAAATATATATTCCTTTAAAAACTAACTTTAACCTTAACCATGCCCTAAACCCACCCTGAATCACCTAGTTAGCATATTTGGCACATATTTTACTGTAGAATAGCTTATATAATCTTTACCTGTACCCCTCTAAGGTTGCAGGTTCCTAAAAAAACTCTTGCCCACTGAAAAACATAATAAATCTTTACCACCTTGACCTAAAGAATACTTGAGCCTGTGAATTCCTCTCCAGATGATCGATGCAGGGACCTCCAGCCTTGGAGTTCCTGGACTCCTATCTCTCCAGCCCTCATCAGAACAAATATGCATAATAAAACACACATTTTGGGACATGGGCAATATGAAAATTTCTTTTGCTTGATGGTACATTATTTTTTTGTCAAGTAGTGGAAAGGGAAGGGAAAGAAAATAAGTTCTTCTCAACTGAGAAAAGGAGATAAAATTAAATTTATGAGACAAATAATTCAAAGTCACAGAAATACAGAAAACACTGTCATTGCTTTCTCCTAAAGATTGGATTGTGGATTTGAAGAGGTGGAGACTGTTTACTCACAAATGTTTGGGTGTGTATTTTGATAATAGCAGCACAGTTCTGAACAGAGAGGCAAAAGGCTGTTATCATAGACTATGGGAAAAAGCACAAGAAATGAGAGAGTGATCTTGTGACTGCTATGCAATGCTTCAGGAAGTTGAGGCAGAAAGTGGTGGTGTTTCTTGCAAGAGTGTCTGAAACAGGATTTGAACTCGAGTTTTCCTGACCTTGAAAAGCAAGGCTTCATTCTTAGTTTTCCTTCTTCTCCTCAGAGTGTTGTGGAGGAACAAAGCACAGCTTCCCTCCTTGCTGACACCTCTACCTCAGTTGTTTCCTAGAAGATTCCTCTTATGTTATAGCAGGAGAATAGAATCATACAGTTGGGTGGGAATACAAAGGTCATCTGATCCTAACTCCTAACTAAAAAAGAGTTCCCTCTCTAAAATAACCCAGAATCATAGAATTTTAGAATTCAAAGGAATGTCAGTAGGATCTACTCCTCTCTGCATCTGAAGAGGAATCACTATACAACCTAATCAACAAATAGTCATCTGGTTTCTCAGCCCAGAGGGCAAGAACTAGGAACAGTGAGTAGAAGCACCAGAGAAAAAGATTATCTATTTCCTACAAGGAAAGACTCTCACAATTAGAGCCAACTTTAAGGGAAAAAAGACTACCTCTAAAAGTAAAAGGTTCAAGGCAGGAAAATAAGTATTTATACAGGCCCAGGCACCATGCTACACACTTTACAATCATCTCTTTTGATCCTCATCACTACCCTTGGAGGTAGAGTTATTATTATGCCATTGTACATTGGAAGAAACTGAGGCACACATAGATTAACTGACTTGCCCAAGGTTACACGACAAGTAAATATCTGAGGTTATATTTGAATTCAGGTCTCCTCGACTCGAGGCACAACCAGGGACCTCTATCAAGGACCATTCAAAAAGCACAGAGTTGACTTCAGCAGCCCTCTGCCACTATAAAGCTCAGAAAAAAGGAAATTGGAGTAGATATAGAGTAACTAAAGTATTCCATGAAACAGAGGATTTCACCTGGAATGAGTGAAGTTTTTCAATAAATATTTTGATAACTAGATTTCAATAGTTAGTTTCCTTTCTAATCCTATCTATTTTATTTTATGCCTTTCAACATATACTGAGAAGGAATTCCAAGGTTTCACCTGACTCCTTCATCAACAGCATCAAAAATATTAGAACAAAAAGAGTGAAGAATTTCTGCTATAAAGAGACAGAGAAAAAACAAATACAGAATAATTAAATATGAATCCATAAGACAGGAACACTACACAAGATAGAAAACCTCAAAAAACAGCATAGATCTTAAATACTGGGATACTGCCCAACCCCTCACACAATCTATCCCACAAGTAGTGTGTAGGTAGCACAAGCAGTCTTGAAGGTATAACTTCCAGACCTGGCTATGGCTATTCTTATCTGGATCCCTCATGGCAGGAACGTACCCTGAATCTGATACTAGCTATGAACCAAAACCTGATGCTATCAGATGTGATCCTTCTAATAATCAGTTTTGTGGAACTGCTTTTTCCCCCTCTTTTTCAAGGCTTTTCCAAAAAGAGTAGCCTCACCCTCCCAGAACAAGGCCAGCTGCATCTCCCCTTCAGTATTGTAGGGGTCCCCTCAGCCATTCTGATGAGGCCCCTCTACTGTTAGCCACCACTGACTAGCACTTCAGTTCCATCTAGCCCATTTTAAAAATTGCCTTGACAAAGGGACATTCATATTAAAGATAAGGCAGAAACTAAAATGCAAATATTTACCATGCACCCTCAACATTTCAGGGTCACAATCACCCTTCTACCACCTCTATCTTTGAAGAGTGTGCTGACACTTCATACCCTTTCTATATAGCATTGGGCCTACCAAGTTCATGCCCCAATATGGCATGGCTACAAGGTGAGCCCTGGTCTCAGCTACTGCTGGGCTGTGTCATGAAGACCACTCCTCACTCCAAGGGCTCTCAAAGCTAGACAAGCTGGCTCCAAACCCCATGGTGGACTACATATACATGGATATCCTAGAGGCTCAGTATACTGCCCTTTTGAAATTCACAACATCATAAGATGCAATCTCTTATACCTGAGCCAAAAGCAAAGAACTGATGAGGTCTATGGTGAGGGGTGATGGGGGACCCCAAAATGACGGTCCGGGTCGTGCTCGAATGAATTCCACTCAAGCCTTCTTAAAGCCAAAGAAAACAAAGTTTATTAAGGATTCGCCTAATTGGGTTGCCTCTTAAGGAGCCTAAGCTTTTGTAATGCTTGTATTCACAAGCGGGCCAGACACAATCCCAGCTAGACAGAGTCTGAGCTGGATTGGATCCGAGCACTTTCATGGAGGCAAGATGGAACTTAAATACAGAAAAGAGTATAGGAGGGATCTGGGGGGTGGTCTGGTAGTCCAGGGTGATGGGAGGAGGGGTTTAGGAAGGGTCTTGAGGAGAAGTCCAAGGAGGGTCAAAGGCTGGAAACAGCTGGAGGCTATCAGGAGATATCAGACCATGGAGGGTTTGGGTGGGAAGCAGGTGGGGCAATCCAGAGATCTTGATAGAGGCAGTATGGGAATGGGGTTTTGATGGGATCAAGGGTGGGGAGTGCAACAGAGACCTGAAATGATAATGACAAGCCCATGGGCTTCCTGAGACTGCCGGAACAAATGGGAAGATTAGATTTGAGTAAGAAAGGCCAGATTAAGTAGGAAGATTCAAGGGGAGCTCAAGGAGGCTCCCAGAGTCTGAACCTCATCAGAACCACAGCCTACATTTATGGGTCACATGTTGCTCCTCATTGAGCCTGGCCTAAGGCTTTCTCCTGATAGCATTATTTCTCTCCTCTTAAGGGACTGTCACCAAGCACACCCAAATTGAACCTGTTCTGGTAGATCACTTCCTTGCCTTCTGAAGGCTCCCCAGACCCTTCCTTCTCTCAGCAGATAGGGCAGATGGGCATGGGTGAGATTATCTTCAATGCAGGGAAGGAAGAGACAAGGAAGGGATGACCACAACACAGGTGCCCTCCAGAGCTGTAGTCCGTTTTGGCAGGACCAACATGGGATTTTGTCTTCTTTGATTCCATATGTTTGTTACAAGAGTTTTGTTTTTCTTTTTTTTCCCATAGGGAGAAGAAAAGAAGAAAGTAAATAAGCCCTTATTAAGGGCCTACTATGTGCCAGGCACTGTGCTAAGCACTTTACAAATATTAACTCATTTATCTCTCAGATGTTACTGTTATCCCCATTTAACAGATGAAAAAACTGAGGCAAGCAGTGGTGAAGTGACTTGGACAGGGTCTCAAAGCTACTAAGTGTATCATGCCAGGTATGAACTCTGGCCTCCCTGATTTTCCCAGGCCCAGAGCGTTTTCTATTTTATCTACTGTGCCTCCTAGCAGTCTAAAGTGACAGGGGCAGAAAGCAGAATTTTGTTCACTAAGAAAATTACAATCTTAAAACAAAGGAAAAAAAAGAACTGCAGCCCAGTTTGCATCAAGCTGTTACCCAACTATCTATTCTCCATCTTCTCCCAGGTCCTCCATTCTGTGTATGTTACCCTGTATCGTCTGTAAAGCAGAAGAGGGTCAGGCATTTTATAAGGAAGGGAAGAACATTGCACCTGATTGGTGTGTCAAGGAAAGACACTAGAAATTTCTATCAGGGAGGATTATAGATACAGTGAGGTTCCAGAGAATGGACAGGGCAAGGATGTCATTCATTCATTGAACCTACATCTATTAAACACCTATTATGGCACTGCTACTACCAGGCATAGTGCTGGAAACAGAGACAAAAACAAGAGCCTCTGACCTCAAGGAACCAGACAGTAAGTAGGAGTGTATCTAAAGCAGAGGGGCCTAGAGAGAGACTTACATTTGATCCTGGAAGCAATAGAGGGCCTTTTCAGTATTTTCAGCAGTGCTGTGATATGACCAGATTTGAACTCAAGAAGATGAGTCTTCCTGACTCCAAACTGACATTCTATCCAATATGCCACATAGCTGCCCTTGGTCTGGTATATATGGCATTAAAATAAATGCCAGTAGACAAGAGATTTTGATATTTTAACACTTCTTTAAAGGGACGTAGGTCATCTATGTGAAGAATTTGTTCTTTAAGCCTCTGAGCTGCCTGTTTTCCTGGGAAATGCAAAAGACGTACAGGCAGTTTTTGAGGTTGGCATTAGAAAATGCTTTCGTTGAAGCTCTCACGTCTGGTGAATAATGAGGCATTTGCTACATCTCTCAAATACTACACCCATACATACATTTAGTTTCCTATTCTAGGGTTAGGGAGTTAGGAACAAGAAGATTTGCTTTTGGTTTCAGTTTCTCTTGTCACTGTCACCATTTCCTTCTCACTATAAATGACGGAAGCACTTTGACAGCCAGCAAAGAGAGGAGATGAAAAGGAAGGCCAAATAAGGGAAGAACTGAGAGAAAGAGTAAACTTGTGAGAGCATTCCTGAATGGTTTAGCTTGAAGCCTCGTGAAACCGGTAAGTGTTTCTCTTGTCTTCCTTGCATCTTTTCCCTGGAGCTTGAAAGTTTGTCTCAGGATTAAAACCCAACAAGAGGCAAAGTCACTAGGCTGGTTTGCCATTTCCTTCTCCAGTGAATCATCTATTGTCAGCCAGTACTCACTCCCAGCACAACAAAACAGTGATCCAAGAGGCAAAGGGTAGATTGAGCTCATTCCTTAGAATGATGCTGAATCCTAAGAAAATAAGTAGGGAAAGCACAAAGAGGAGTAACACTACTGGTTCCCTAAGTGCTTTAGAGAAAGTATCTCATTTAAGTCATACAACAACCCAGTGAAATAGGCACTTTGCTATCGTGCCCCTTGCACAGATGAGGAACCTGAGGTGCAGAGACATTAAGTCCATGGTCACCCAGCTAGGATGTGTGTCTGACAGGACAGAAGCCCAGCTCCTCCTGACTTCGGGTTCAGCCCCATATCCCAACTTGCCCCATGGCCTCTAGAAGTCCCATGTTAGGGGATTCCATCTCTTGTCATTTTTCCTTATCTTCTTCTGACCGGGAATATCCAGTTGCTGGCTATTTTGAATCCAAGAGAAATGGGGAAAGTCTCCTTGCAGTGCTCTATATTATCCAATGGGAATGATATCTTATGAGGTCAGAGTTGATACCAGGAGCAGCCTGCTCTCCACGTATGACACAGTGAAGCCTGCCTTGGCCCAAACTCTGGGATGTTCCCAGGAGTAAATATGCCCAGTCTATCTATATTAGACGAGAAACTCAGGGAAAACAATTGTCACCAAGCAGAAATAATCTCTGGTGACACTGAGAAATAACGAGGGTGATTGTTCACACTTCTGACTTCATTCCCTGGATCCCAAAAAGGCAACTGAAATTATTTGTGGCTCAACCACTTCTGTAACGGTTGGGTTCAACTAGGGCTCAGAGCTTCAGGGAGGCGTGAGGCTCTCCCACTCCAGAGCTGTCACCTGGAGGGAATCAAGGTGGCCAGAATCTCAGGCATTGTCGGAGCAGCCAGAGGGGATGGTTCTAGATTCCTTTAAGGAGGTCAGAATTTGGGATCCTTGTTCCCTATCTGGAAAGGGGCTGTCTTCCAACAATGACTTTTGTTTGTCCGGACCTAAGGTTTCATTGGTGTAATAATGTCCTAGGGATGAAACTCCTTCTACCAGTGTAGGCCTACAACTCTTCTGCAATCTATAATTTTTGAAACATCCACCAGCCGTTGGCAGATTAAGGAATTTTCCTAGGGTCACAAATTCAGGTTGTGTCAGAGGCAGTATTGAATCTATGTCCTCTTGACTCCCAAACAAACTCTCTATCCACTCTTCCACGATGCCAATGATTAAGGACAGTGCAATGCCACAGTCAAATCAAAGAGCTCCCTGGTGTCCACAAATTCAGTGCAAAATGCAGGAAGCAGGAAACAGCAATTGAAGCAGTAATGAGAAATTTCAAGGTGGGGTGGAGGAAGGGAGGGATGGACAGAAATCACCTAAAAGTCACTCAGGCACTACTAAGAAGGACTGGCACCAGAGATTAATAAAAAACACTATTTATCTCAAAGTATTTGCACCAGACGGTGCCCCATATTATCTCTCCCTTACACCAATGCACGGCCATGGCAGCTGTGGACCTGGACCTACATAATGCAAAGAGATATGATTTTTATATGAGGTAGAACCTTGCAGGGTGGGACTTTCAAGCCTGGGAATGTTTTCCCTCGGTGACAGCCCTAGGGATCAAGAATGAACTGACAGGACATCTGCTCAAGGCAGCTCAGGGGTGCAGTGGATAGAGAGCTGGGCCAGGAGTCAGGAAACCTGTGTTTAAACCCCAGAAACTGCCCCACTTTCCTCATCTGTAAGAATGGGGATGGTAATTGTACATAACTCCCAGACTTACCATAAGGCAATATTTGTAAAGTGCTGTTTAACTCTTAAGACACTACCCAAAGGTAATTATCATCATTGCCATTACTATTATCAGTATTATCTGCCATTGGCAGTTCTGCGTTCCTAAAAACAGAAATCCTCAAGCACAGGGGATCCTCCCTTCTGCTGTTACAAATATCTGACTCACCTTGGCAGTCTCATTTGAAGATTATGTGAATTCTGCTTCTCAATTTCTGTCCAAGGGGCTCCTCTTCATTTGCAGGTGACCATGGCATCAGCAGTGCCCATGGAGGCCCCCATATGCCTGGTAGAAAACAGTAATGGAGAGCTGATGGTAAACCAGCAAGCCCTACAGATTCTTACTTCCATTACCAAGCCAGTGGTGGTGGTAGCTATAGTTGGCCTGTACCGTACTGGAAAATCCTACCTGATGAACAGGCTGGCAGGAAAGAACAAAGGTAAGTGTAGTTCTGGACCCCTGGAGTCTAAATTTGGGGGAAATTGTGCCACAGGATTAGAGTTGCTACAAGAAATGTCTAAGAATTAATGAAGGCTTAAAAGTTGGCCTCTGGTTTACTGTTGCCTTCCAGTTGGTCAACAAGCATTTATTAAGTGCCTACTGTATGCTAGAAACTCTCCTAAGTGCTGAGGAGACAAAGAAAGGAAAATTCAATCCCTGCTCTCAAGGAGCACACAGTCTCAAGGGGGAGAGAACATGCAAATAACTGTGTGCAAATGAGATCTATACAAGATACATTGGAGGTAATCATTAGAGGAAAACCACTAGCACTAAAGGGAGCTAGAAAAGTTTCTCACTTAACTTTATCTGAGAATTGAAGGAAGACAGACAAACCAAAAGGCAGAGATGAGAGGGGAGCATCCCAAGCAGGAGAGATTGAGTCAGGTGATGGAGTGTTCATCAAAGACTTAGATCATAGGCTGTAATACTTGTGAATTAAATTACCCCACAACAAATATCTGCATGACATGAAGAGCCAAATGTTGTAGTGTTAAAAGTGTTTGCATTTCTTTAAAAATGGAAACACGTCTTGTCCCTGGTTGCTGTCCCCTGGCTGCTTGTCTCCTAATGGCTGTCTATCTTACCTACTGCTAGCCTGAGTCTGCTCAGGATTATCGCCTCTACATTATGTTTGTCTGAGAATGCAGCTGTCAGTTACTTCTGTGATTAATCAGAGCAGCCAAATCATAAGATCGAAACATTTTAACAAGAATTTTTAACAAGAATTTTAACAAGAATTAAACGACAGAAAACAGCAAAAAGAAAGATAATTCCCCTCAAGAGGAAAACTTTTGGGGTTATTAAGGAGCCAAAGAGAAGTGCCTTCTTTGTGCAGACTTGTGGTTTATGGGCGTTCTGGACAAGGCCTCAAAGAGGATGTAATTCTGGACTTGAGTGAAATCTAAGTTCACTTGTATATATAGACACTGACTGACACAGCATGATCGTGGGCAGGTCACTTGATCTTGGTTTGTGTGATTTTCGTCAAGTGTAAAATGGATATAACTAGAGTATCTATGCTGTAGGGTTGTTGTCAGAATCAAATGAGATATTTGTGAATTGCTTAGCACAGTGCATGGTATACTGTAGGCATTTAATAATGCCTGTTTCCTTTGCTTGTATCTCCCCAGTAGGGAAAGATATTGTTATCTCATGTGAGGACAGTTTTTCAGTAACAACTTACTAAATCAGAGTGAAAGTGAAGCTGGATTGATTCTAGGAAATCACCTCATAGATGTGCTATGCTATGCTTTGTGTGTGTATGTAACTGGCCAGTGGTTCCTGTTGAATGGAGACTTTGGCTTCTCTTGTAGATCAACTCTTTTCCTGTCACTTCAGGTCTTAGAAAGTTTCCTGGGGGCTGCGTGAGGGAGGGGCACACAGAGATTCAGTGACTTGCCCAGGGTCCCACAGCTGTCCTATGTCCTTCCTTGCTCTGTACCAACACTCCCATGATGTTCTTCTCTGGGCTGCTCTTCCTTCTCTAAGTTCAGGTTTCTGAAGTTGGCCTAAACTTTTTGCAGCCTTGGCTGTGACTGATAGTGCTTAGAAAGGTGATGTCTCCAGGCACCCCTGAAGCCCTCACCCATCTTGTTTGCCAGCTTAACCATAAATCTTACTCCATCAGTCTAATCTCACAGTGCTTTGGGTGAACTGAATGCATGCATTCTTCTGTCTCAAGCTGGTGATGTTGGTAAATGTGGGAATGGGAACCAGGAAGACCTGACTGTGAAAGCTGCCTCAGCTGCTCACTGGCTGTGTGACCCAGGTCTAGTAATTTACCACCCTCAGTCTCAGTTTAGTCATAAAAGAAACACCTAGTTCACAGTATTAATGTGAAGACAGAAGGAGAGAATACACATAAAATATACCAGATAAATGCTAACTTAAGTCCTTATTTTTATTCTTTCCCCACTGGAAAGCTTCCCATCCTCTCCCTTTAGGACCAAAAGGTTTGGCTTTTACAGCCTCTGGGCTTCCTGCCTCCAATGGACCCTCATGTCTCACCTTTCCCTTGCAGGTTTCTCCCTTGGTTCCACTGTGCAGTCTCACACAAAGGGCATCTGGATGTGGTGTGTTCCTCATCCCAGCAAATTTGACCATACCTTAGTTCTGCTTGATACTGAGGGCCTTGGAGACGTGGAAAAGGTAAATGAATCAGGGACATTCTGATTGCTCAATTCCCCTCTCTAGCTCTGCCTGACCTAAGAATGAATGACCTCTTATACGTGGCAGGCCTGTGTGGGGGTACAACAAACTATGGCCAAGGGGGGCTTGTGCAATGTATCCGTGGTGTGATCAAGCTGGATGGGCCCTGGGATGCTGCCATCATGTTGAAAAAGAAGGCCATGCCAAGTAAACATAAAGGACCCATCACAGGGTCCTACTACTCTCCTTGTATCAAGGACTTCCCAGAAGTTCCAGCTGAAGAAAAAAATGGGCCAAAAGAGGAAGTGACCAAAACCCTAAGATGAGGCTGGCGCTGACCTCAGATCAGACTGACTATCTAGGAATCCCTGTTCTTTCAGATGGTTCCCCTTTCTTTGAAAGGCCTCTGAAAACCTACTTCTGCACTTGTTCCTCCAGGCTATAAATTTACCAGTGAATAAAAAAGAGGAGTCTACCTAGTAGCTGGGCTCAGGGGATAAAAATATCAAAGCCACCCAGTCCCCTCCTTCAAGGAGTAGCCAGGGGACATATTGGCTAGAGTGCTGGGCTTGGGGCCAGAAAGATCTGACTTTGAATTCTACCTCAGAGAGTCATGCGCTGTGTGACCCTGGGAAGTCACTTGAACCCTCTCTAACTCAGTTTCCACATTTGTAAAACAGGGATAATAATAGCACCTATATCCTAAACTTATTGTTTAGCTCAAATGAGATAATCTGTGCAAAATCCTTTGCTAAACTTATACAAATGTAAAGCAATGCACAGCTGTCAGGTATTGGCAGGCTGTATATAAAAGCCAGGGAAACTGATCATCCCTCAATGCATCCTGTAACATCTGATTAGTGGTTGCTTTATTTCATGTAGAAATTCTTGTTCTTTAGGGTTTTTTTGCAACTGCTAGGGCCCCACACTTCTGTGAATGTAGAAGAGCTCAAATTGCTGGCTAGAGTATGGGCACCTGAATAGAGCCATCTCTGTATGTGACTATGCTGACCTGCTGAGGTCCCATACTCTCTAGCATTAGATTCCTTCCCAAGTTGGCTTTATCCTCATCAAGGTACACATTCATGGGTACAATCTCAAGGAGAAATTGTGAAGTCTTAAGAGCAAAGGCCCTATTGTCCTCCCCAAGAAGACTATGACCATGCCAAGTCAATTAAAAAATATAAGTAGCTAGTATGTGTCAGGCACCATGCTATGTGCTGAGGATAAAAAACAAGAAAAGGAAAGAAAGAAAATGAAGCTTGCAAACTAATGGAGGAAGAAAAATGGAAGCTGAAAATGGGGAAGGGGGAAATTGGAAATCCTGTGCAGGGACATGATATTGCTAAAACCAAGCAGAGCTGCTGATAGAAAATGGAGAATTACCTGGAAAGTTCTCATCTGAGTCCCCTCTAAAAGAAGGTTTTGGGAAGCATTTTCTGCTGTACACTCCAGTCCTCCAATCAGAGAGAAGAGGCAATTGAGAGAGCTGAGAAGGTGCTGAGAATCAATAATTCTTTTTTTCTTTTTTTTTAGCAAGGTGATGAGATTTAAGGGGGAGCCTGGAGAAGGCATGATGGGTATGACAGTCCTTGAAGTCCAAATCACTGATGGAAAATGGAGAGATTAATTATCAAGGTCCTTTTCCTTGGCAATAATAAGAGACTTTAGAAAATCATATGATGGTATGTTAGAAAATCAACTAAAAAGCTACTTTAAATAATAATTAACAACTTTAGCCAAATTGCAGGATATAAAATAAATTCCCATCATGATCAGAAGTTCCATATATTACCAACAAAGCCCAGCATCAAGAGGCAGAAAGAGAAATTCCATTTCAAACACTGTATATTGAACTGTACTTGCCAAAACAACACCAGGACCTATATGAACACAATTACAAAACACTTTTCACGCAAATAAAGTCAGATTTAAACAACTGGGAACATATTCATTGTTCACACATAGGCTGAGCCAATATAATAAAAATAATTTTTCAAAAGCTTACCTAAATTAATTTATTTATTCAGTGCCATAAGAATCAAGCTAGCAATAAGTTATTTTATAGAGCTAGAAAAAATAACAAAATTCATCTGGAAGAAGAAAAGGTCAAGAATATCAAGTGAGTCAATGAAAGAAAATGTGAAAGAAGATGGTCTAGACTTACCAGATCTCAAACTATGTTATAAAGTGGCAATTATCAAAACAATTCCATACTGGCTGAAAAAAGTGGTGGGTCAGTGGAACAGATTAGGCATAGAGTAATATTGTAGTAAATGACCCTAGTAATTTAGGATATGATAAACCTCAAAATCCAAAGTTTGGGGACAAAAACAGAGGGCAACTTGACAGGGGCTGGGGACTGGAGAAAAGTATGACAGAAACTAAGTATAGACTAATAACTCGTATTGCATACCAAGATAAGGCCAAAATGGGTACATGATTTACACTGAAAGGGTGATACCATAAGCAAATTGGGAGAGTCGGGAGTACTTTACCTGTCAGAAGGAAAGCAGAAAACTGGGGACAAATTTTCTGTAGCAAGTATTTCTAATTAAGGCCTCATTTCTCAAATATGTAGAGAACTGCGTCATTATAAGAATACAAGTTATCCCCCAGTTAATAAATGGTCAGAGGATACGAACAGGCAGTTTTCAGACAAAGAAGTCAAAGCTATTGGTAGTCATATTAAAAAATGCTCCAAATCACTACTGATTAGAGAAACACAAATTAAAACAATTCTGAGGCATTACCTCAACCCTATCAGATTGACTAATAGACAAAAAAAGGAAAGTGTTGGAAAGGATGTGGAAAAATTGGGACACTAAGGCACTGTTATAAGAGTTGTGAACTGATACAACTATTCAGGAAAGCAATTAGAAACAATGCTCACAGGGCAATCAGGTTGTGTATAACCTTTGATCCAGTAATGCCACTATCAAGTCTGTATTCCAAAGAGATCATAAAAAAGGGGGAAAGGACCTATGTGCGTGAAAATATTTATAGCAGCTCATTTTGTGGTGGCAAAGAAGTAGAAATTGAGGGCAGGACTGTCAGTTGGGGAAGAGCTGAACAAATTGTGCTACAAGATTCTGATAAAATATTATTCTGCTAGAAGCAATGATGTGCAGGTGGATTTCTGAAAAACCTGTAAAGACTTACATGAACTGATGCAAAGTGAAGTGAATAGAACCAGGAGAACATTGTACACATTAACAGCAATATTGTATGATGAAAAATTGTGAATGATTTAGCTATTCACATCAATAGGGTGATGCAAGAGAATCCCAAAGGACTCTTGAAGAAACATGCTATTTGACTCCAGAGAAAGAATACAACTAAAATAGATTATATTTTCTTTTCTTCCTTCCTTCCATCATTCTTTCCTTCCTCTTCCTCTCATTCTTCTTTTATTTTATTTTTATTTTTCATTTTTAACATTGTTCATATCACATAAAACAATTCCAGCTTTGGTCAGGTGATGCTTCTTTTAAAGCATTTACAATATAGACCACAAATGATTTTTTTTTAACATTAACCAACTGAGACACAAATAATAACTGTATGCTAACTTCACAAGCCCCTGACCTAATTGTCTCCACACTATTACTGAGAATTAAAGGACTCTAACTTAATGCTGTTGGTGTAAAGTCCTAAGCCTAATAGCTTAATTTTAGACTTGACCTCGGATGTTCCCCTATCAACAATCTATAATTTAATAGATCTGGTATCAAGCTTACAAACCTTTTGACTATAGGAAATTGCCACCAAGAGTAGGGACATTGAAGGGAAACAATATCTCCCCAACTTCATGTCAGTTCCAGGCAGAAATAGATTGTCAACTTGCATTCAGTCAGGCTTAAAGTCTGCCAGGTGTCAGCGGGGAAATTGAGTCAGGAGAATTCTACTTCAATCCAGGCTGAACAGCCACTCTCCCACTCTTCCCATTAGATCACCTTTTTGCAGTTCATACCAACATCTCACAGGCTTAGTAGAATCATGGATTGGAGGCTCAGACTGCCTTTCTTGCTATCCATATCTGGAGTTAGACTCAGAAGAACAGTCAGTTAATAGTTCCATAGAATCTTAAAATAGCAAATTCCAATAACCGGGTTTCAGATACAACTATAATTTCACATTGGCTAAGGAACATCTTTTGAGGCAAGTCTTAAGTGGCTTACATGCCTTTCTATACATGTTCTAGTTCCTGATAAAATAATAATCATAAAATCAAATTTACCATTAAAACCTTAACTTCTCCATCAATGCCAAATTTTACCTGAGGTTACCCCCCTCTAGGAAACCTAGACTAAAATTCTTTTCCCTAAACTAAAGATGGCTCTGATTTAGTTTCAGTAATTAATTCAGTCAATTTTTTAAATACTAATTACTTTTACATCACTTGGTAACACGTCCAACTTTCCTCCCCATCTCACTCCTCCTCCCACCCCCAATATCTTGCATTCTGATTACCCTTTCCCTCAATGTATCCTCCCTTCTGTCATACCCCTCCATTCCCTTATACCCATCTTCTCTCTTTTCTTGTAGGGCAAGATAAATTTCTATACCCCATTACCTGTGTTTCTTATTTCCTGGTTATGTGCAATAGTAATTCTCAACATTGGTTTCTAATACTTTGAATTCCAACTTCTCTCTCTCCCTCCCTCCCTCCCCATCCCCACTGAGAAGGTAAGCAATTCAACACAGACTAAATATATGTCGTTTTGCAAAAGACTTCCATAATAATCATGTTGTGTAATACTAACTATATTGTCCTCTATCCTTCCCTATCCCCCTATTTTTTGTCCCCTTATTTGACCTTGTCCCCTCCCTAAAGTGTTTATTTCTAGTTACTCTCTTTTTCCATTTGCCTTCCCTTCTATCATTCCCCTCACCCCAGTTGTCACCTCCTCCCCTACTTTCCTGTAGTGTAAGATAGATTTGTCATACCAAATTTAGTGAGCATGTTATTCCCTTCTTAAGCCATATGTGAAGAGAGTAAGCTTCACATTTCCCCTCTCCCCTTCTCCCTTTTCTCCTCCATTGAACAAGATTTTTCTTATCTCTTTTAAGAGTTATAGCTTGCCCCATTCCCTTTCTTCCTTTCTCCTCCCAGTATTTTCCTCCCTTACCCCTTAATTTTTATTTTATTTTTTATGGAAATCATGTCTTCTGATTCAACACAATCTGTACTCTCTGCCTATATATGTGTGTATATGTGTGTGTGTGTGTATGTACAATCCCTCTACCTACCCAAATACTGAGAAAGTCTTTTATGATTTTTCTTTCCTGTTTACCTTTTCATGCTTCTCTTGATTCTTCTGTTTTAAAGTCAAATTTTCTCTTCAGTTCTGGCCTTTTCATCATGAATGCTTGAAAGTCCTCTATATCATTGAATGACCATTTATTTCCTTGAAGTATTATACTCAGTTTTGCTGGGTAGGTGATTCTTGGTTTTAATCCCAGTTCCTTTGACTTCTGGAATATCCTATTCAAACCCCTTCAATCCTTTAATGTTGAAGCTGCTAGATCTTGTGTTATCCTGATTGTATTTCCACAATACTCGAGTTGTTTCTTCCTAGCTGCTTGCAGTATTTTCTCCTTGACCTGGGAACTATGAAATTTGGCCACAATATTCCTAGGAGTTTCTCTCTTCAGGTCTCTTTCAGGAGGTGACCCGTGGATTCTTTCAATATTCATTTTACCCTCTGGTTCTTGAATATCAGGACAGTTTTCCTTGATAATTTCATGGAAAATAATGTCTAGACTCTTGTTTATCATGGCTTTCAGGTAGTCCCATAATTTTTAAATTGTCTCTCTTGGATCTGTTTCTGAGATCAGTTGGTTTTCCAATGAGATGTTTCACATTATCTTCTATTTTTTCAATCTTATGGTTTTGTTTGTTAACTGCTTGGTTTATGTCATAGTCATTAGCTTCCCTGAACTCAATTCTCTCTTTCAAAGAACTATTTTGTTCAGTAGCTGTGGGGGAAGCACTAGAGTATATGCATCTTTTTCCTCTGCCATCTTGCCCCTGCCCCCTCTTCCTTTCGTTCTTTTTTAAAATTTTGTTCAAGTTTTCCTATGCAAATTGAATAATATGGAAATATTGTACATGATTGCACATAATCTTTATCAGACTGCTTGTGATCTCAGGGACGGGGGAGGGGAGGGTGCACAGGATAGAATTTGGAACTTGAAACCTAAGAAAAAACAAAGGTTAAAAATTATTTTACCATGTAATTGAGGAAAAAATGAAATATTATTTGAAAAAAAAAGTGAATGCAAAAGTAGACTCCAGCTTTGCCAGCCTGATCTTTCTCTGATTGGCTAGATTAAAAAGTCAAATAGATAAAATATCTTTCTCTGATTGGCTAGATTAAAAAGTCAAATGGATAAAATATTGTCAAATAGATAAAAAGATGGATATAAAGATAGGTAGATAGATAAATAGATAGATAGATAGATAGATAGATAGATAGATAGATAGATAGATAGATAGATAGATAGATAGACAGATAGATAGATAGATTAGATAAATCTTTTAGGCATAGATTCCAAGCAATGACTTAGACTAAATCTCGGGCCCCAATCCTAAGACATAAAATCTTGAACAATGTGTATTCCTTGACTCCAGTGGAACTGATCACCTACTCTATGAGTGATACAGTGTCAAAGAGGAAGATCTGAATAATAGGCTCACTTACATAATCTGTTTTGTAGGGTGACTCCAAGAATGACTCCTGGATCTTTGCCCTGGCCATCCTGCTCAGCAGCACTTTTGTCTACAACAGCATGAGCACCATTGGCCACCAGGCCTTGGAACAGATGCAGTATCCTTTCAGAACTTCAGAACATCCATGACTTCTTCAATGTTAATGATCCTTTACCAGGATAGATGATAAACTATCCACACTTTAGCAACCACCCTCATGAGTTATTTTGCCCAGAAATACACCTTACTAGGTGGCCAATCTTTTGGGTTCAGTGTCCCCAAACCAGACTGGCTGATCCTTGCATGACAGCCTGGCACCAGGTGCACAAGTGAAGCCTTGGACGGACCTTGGTTGAGATTGCCATTAGACATCAGGATTCCACTTCCATCTTCAAGAACTCTGAAATGTTAATCATTCCATTTTTCCTTCTGTTTTGTCACTGCCAAGCCTCTTCTTCACTCCTCTTCCTCATCTCACTTCACTCTTCCTCCTCTACATCCCATCCTTCACCTTTGTCTCACATGAAGAGGTGGCCCCTCTCCTTGCAAAAGCAAAGGCCTTGCATATGCTCTTGGTTGCATCTCATCCTGTCATTTCTAACAGGTTTTTCTTTCTATCATCCTTGCTCTTTCACTAATTTTCAATCTCTCCCTATCTATTGACTGCTTCTCTGTCACCTGCAAAATCAGTCATGTTTTCCCCATCTTTAAAAAACCTTCACTTGATGCTATCAGCTATCTTAAAAAACTAGTCATATTTCTCTACTTTCCTTCCTAGTGAAACACATTGAGAGGTCGGTTCTGCTTTCCTTGCTCTCACTCTCTTCTATCCCCTCTGACCTCATCATTCAACTGAACCTCCTCTGTTCAAAATTACCAATAATCTCTAAATTACCATGTCTACTGGTCCTTTCTCAATCCTCATTCTTCTTGACTTCTCTGAAGGCTTTGTCATTGTGGGTCAAGTTCTTGAGCTCCTTGAGAGCACAGACCGTGTTTTGGTCTTTATTTTTATGTGCCTAGCACTTAGAACACTGTCTGATGCCCAGTGAACATTTAATAAATATTTCTTGACTGGCTGGTTCAGTACAAGAACTTGTGTTCAAATAGTATAGCAATCAGGAATTAAAATGAGACCTCAATAAGACTTGAAGAAACATCAAGCTGATCAGGGACTCCCCTGAAAAGCTCTTGATTTTCAGTCCTTTTACATCTGTAATTGAAATCCCATGAGTACAGAAGGGAAGGTGGAGGAGAGAATTTATATGATTCACTTCAGGGAAGGGAAGATCCCACAAGCAATACTTGAATTTATGATATTGGCGAATATTTCCTTTTCTTTATCCATGATCTTAGATATGTGACAGAGGTGACAGAGCTAATTAAAGCCAAAGCCTCACCTAATGCTATTGGAGAAGACTCACCAGAGTTTGTGGGCTTCTTCCCAGATTTGGTGTGGACTGTGCGAGATTTTACATTGGAGCTTAAGCTAGATGGCCATCCCATCACCCCAGATGAGTACCTGGAAAATGCCTTGAAACTCAGTGAAGGTAATTTTTTAGGAGTTAAGACTGGCCTATGAGTGGCTCTTGGCAATAAAGGGGAAAGTGATACCAATACTTTTCCTCTTCTTTGGAGCTTAGCTGTTTATTCCTGGTGTTTATTCTTTTGAATTTCTTACATAGACTATAGAAATCAAGGCTGAAAACTATCAAGGATCTCATGGCTTTATTGAGGATCAGTTAATCTTTTTTTTTTTTTTGGAAGCTCCAGGATTTTCATTGTTTACTGACCTCTTCCAAGGGGGGAGATACTTCCTGAGATAACTGATTTTTGCCAACTTCTGTGATGGATTTGTCTCTTATGGACTTACAAAAGGGAGTTGATGTTTCTGTATGTCCTGCAGTTGGTTTGCAAGCATGGAATTTCAATGAAAGAGAATGACTTGATTTTAAGGATTATTTCATTCAATCCAGGGAAGTGCCTGAGGAATTCTTCTTCTCTTGTAACATAGACCTTATTCATAAGAAGAGATAGATAGCCATATCCTTGGGAAGGCACATTGTGCATAAAATGGGAATGACATTTGGAGTCAGAAGCCCTGGGTTCAAATAAAACCTCTGGTGCTGGCTAGACATGTGACTTTGGGTAAGTTATTTAATGTCTCTGAGTCTCTCAGTTTTATCATCTGCAAAATGAAGAGTTTAGACTCTAAGATGTCCAAAAAAAACTCTAGCTATGGATCCATTAGCTAGTGAGGACAGAGAGTTTCTCCCCTTGAGAATTCTACAGAAGTGCTGGCTATGTCTCTCTCAAATATATCTTGTTTATCTTAAAGATTTCTGAGTGACCATCAGATTCTCCCATTCAGCTCTGTCATTGCTCCAGTAACCTTTCTTCTGACACTTCACAAGGGGTTATAAATCTAACTGTACATATCTTTAATCATGCACTATTTTCATTGTAGTCTGGTAAATGCTTGATGGCATACAGGCAGGGATGCTGATCTCATTGGAAATATCTAAATCATGTTTGGCAATAAGTTCCTTCAATTCCAGTCAAAAAAGACATTCATTAAATGTCTACTCTACCCAAGGGACTGTGCTAGGTGATCAGCGTACAGTGACAAAAATGCCTGCCCTCAAATAGGTTACAAGCTAGTTGGGGAAAACGTGAAAGATAAATGAGTAAATATGCAGAATAAATGTAGGGAACAAAGGAGGTAGAAAGGACTAAGGAATCACAGGGATAATCAAAGGTCTCTGGAGAAGGGCTGCAGAGAGTTCCAGGATCCAAGAGGAAAAGGGGACAGGGAAGAAAGTCCAGACATAGGAACTCCCTGGCCAGAAACACACAAATGAGTGAAGGGATATCATATATAGAGAAACACTAGGCCAGTTTTATTGAAATAGAGAATGGAAGGAGAATAATATGAATCCAAACTAGAAGCATTAAAACCAGATTGGGAAAGGTTTAACAGCAAAGAATCAGGTTTTTATTTGGTTCCAGAGGCATTGGCCAAGCACTATAGCTAGCTTCTTGAGTCAGACAGTGCCATAATCAGACTTGTTCATCCCTATATCAGTTTGGTAAAGTGTGTGCAATAAGTAGGAGAGAGGAGGAAGTAGAGGCTAGAAGACCAGTTAGGAGGCTACTGCAAAAGTCCAGGTGAGAAGTAATGAGGGTCTGAATTCAGGGGAATGTGGGGTGTAAGCAGATAGAAGGCAATGAATTCAAGAATTGACATGGGGGTACAATACAACTAACTGGTCATAAAGGATATGGGTGAGAAAGAAGTGTTGAAAATGACTTCTGAGACAGTTTCCTCTCAATGGCTAATTCTGTTTGTAGAAGAAGAATTGTTCTTAACTTCATACAAGGAGGACTTCCTTCTATTAACCTGATCTTAGCCTTCAGCTCTTAGATCTTTTTCATTTTAGGAAGCCACAATTCTCTTTCTGTGTTATTCATAAGTAGTCCAATAATTTGCCAAGCTTTGTGTAATCATATATCAACTATGAATCTGTGAGAGGTTCCATTCAGATTTGGGTCAAATGCAGTTTCTCTACATGTTTTTAGGTGTTTCCTATCACAATGCATTATCAGTACAAGAAAATGTTTGATTTCTACTAATCTTTCCCTAAATTTGTTCCATTTTTAAAATTCTGTATCTATCATTCTAACTTAGGATTGGATACATGGAGACTTGAATACAGCAATTACCAGTCTTAAGCATCTTCTTCACCCTCTTGTCCCAGGCCTGTATCTTACCATGATCTGTTTTCCTATCCCTCAGGTGAGCATCCCAAAATTCAAATGGACAACCTTCCTCGAGAATGCATCAGAAAATTCTTTCCAAAACGGAAGTGTTTTACATTTGACCGTCCAACAAATAATAATTCAATCTTAGCCCATCTTGAAGATGTCCAAGAAAGCCAGCTGGAGCCTGCATTCAAGGATCAGGCAGAAAACTTCTGCTCTTACATCTTTTCCAATGCAAAACCCAAGACCCTTAGTGGGGGAATCATGGTCAATGGGAATCGTGAGTTTTATATGCTCTCTTGCATACTTGATGGGGACTGCATATGTGTTCTTTGTTTCTTTGCACATGGATAGGCATTGTAAGGTTTTTATTTTAATGCCCTTATGTACTTGGTTTTCATTTTTGTTTTCCTAGCTTTCAGTTTAAAATGCCTAGGAATATGCACTCTGAGACAATGTTAGTGATCTTTGATGGATTAGATTAAATTAAATTAGAGAGGAACCACAGGTGTAAAGAAAGGCATTTGCCTTAATTCTCAAAAGGTTAAGTGAGTGGATTTAACAAAGTATAACCCAGTGACGCTGACTTCTATTTCTGACAATATTCTAGAGCACATTATAAAGGGAATAGTTTGTAAGCATTAAGAAAGAGAAGCAGTGGTAACTAAAATTCGATAAATAAAGCAAATTTTCTTCTTTGATACTGTAACTGGATTGCTGTAAGTCAGAGAAATAGTGACACCTTAACATAGATATAAACAGAATATTTAACAGTGCATCACACTATGATTATGAACAAGACAGAAATATAAAAGAGATGGTAATAGTGTTAGGTAGATTCAGAACATATTAAATGACCTGACCCCCCAAAATAGCCCTTAATAACTTGAGGTCAAATTGAAGGGAAGTCTATAATGCCATGGCTCAAGTTTTTAGTATATTCTCAATAATGTTGACAAAGTTAAAGATGATGCAATTGGAATGGTGATCCAATGTGCAGATGTCATAGAGCTCAGAAGAACAACTACTACCTTGAAATGAAAGAAATGAGATACAATGTTACCCTGACAGAATAAAATAAATGATAGAACCTGATAAGAATAAATGCAAACTTTTCTATTTGGGTATAAAAATCAACTTACATAGAGGATAAGGGAAATAGAGATAGAAAATAATTCTTGGGGAAAAGATCTGCAGTAGTCTCAAATGCAAAGTTATTCAATGCCTTCATTGCCAAGAATGAGCCAAGTATTTGGATCCAGTTAGGTCACATCTGGTATTCTGTGTTCAGTTCTAGGCACCTCACTTTAGGAAACACATAGACAAGGTCAAACATTTCCAGAAAAGCACAACTAAACCCAGTGAAAGGACTGATGCTCACACAAGAACAGGACCAAGGAAGGAGGCTTCCCCTTGACCCCAAAAGTCAAAATCAGGAGAAATGGGTAGAATTTGCCAAGAGGCATATTTTGGTTTGACAAATAATTGAGCATTCCTAATCATTTAAAATGTTAAAACATAGAAGTGGCTAGCTTGAGTCATCATGCTCTGTCCTTAGATCAAAATTACCCAGGTGTGATTAGAAGCCACTTGCTAAGATTACTGTCAAAGAGATCCTTGACTAGACATGGGTTCTACTAACTAGATAATTAATACTTGGAACAAATTGAATGAAGGTTGCCCCTTGCCTAATCTTCCATTTCATTTTGTCTATCAGGGTTGGGAAAGCTGCTGGAGACCTATGTGAAGACAATCTCTAGTGGAGACATTCCCTGCCTGGAGAATGCAGTATTGGCATTGGCTCAGACTGAGAACTCAGCTGCTGTGCAAAAAGCTACCAACCATTACATAGAACAAATGACCCTAAGGGTGGACTTCCCCACAGAAACCCTCCAGGACCTGCTAAAGCAACATACAGATTGTGAAAAAGAAGCCATCTCAGTTTTCATGAAGCATTCATTCAAGGATGACACATTCAAGTTCCAGGGGGAACTGGTGGTATGTCCTCTCAGTTATATTTCTCCACTTAACTTCTCTTTTCTCAGTGAAGCCTAGAGACTTGTCAGAGTCTTTACACTTTTTTTCATCTTGGGAACTGTATCCCCAGCTCATAAGAGAAGAAACTGATTTCTCTAGAGACCAAGAAGCAGGAAGACCTAAATCTCACTTGCCATGAAGATTCTTCCTCCTTGTGACACATTGAAATCAGTTACTTCTTAGAGGACAAAATACCACCCACTCACATATTTGCTGAATAGATGGAGTCATGGTCTCTCAGAACACACTACAGTTTTTTTCAAGCTCACAAACTCACTCATCTCTACACACCTTCCCACTCTCAACACCCTTGGATTCCTTCTAGGAGCATCTCCTGCCAGCTCAAATGTCTGCTCTGTCTTACTTAGCCTGGTAACACTCACTTGACCTACACCCAAGGCAGAATCAATATTATAGACTTTCAGTACTGACAGGGACATGGAGGATCGTTTGGAAAGCGGGTACTTTGGTCCCCAAAGAGGATAAGTGATTCATTCATGGAGCCCTCTCAGCTCTCAGGTCAGAATTTTAAGTTTATTCTATCATAGTATACATCTTTCCAGAGAAACAAATGTAAGTAGACTTTCTCTCAAGAGTTTCTTTAGAATCTCCCTCACTTCACAATGAAATAGGGAACTCTGATAGTGTTTGAGGCATCGTATCAATCTCATCTATTATTATTACTGCTATTATATCTCTTCCTTTTCCCATTGTCTTTCTCTCTTTCTATTTCACTGGCAGGAAAACTTAGAATCCAAGAAGGATGATTTCATTTGTCAAAATGAGGAAAAGTCTACCAAATATTGCCAATCTAAGCTTGAGTACCTCTCACAGAGGCTGATGGAAGCCATTTCTCAAGGCACCTACTCTGTGCCGGGGGGTTACCAGCTCTACAGGAAAGAAAGAGAAAAAATAATGAATGATTATCATCAAGTTCCCAGGAAAGGGGTAAAGGTGAGCAAAGACCTGGAGGCCAGCAGTGGTGACACTGCAAGGAGGGACCCACTGATCCCACTGGGTATTTGAGTATTGACTTTCTCTACCCAATAATCACCCAAGAGGAGAATGTCTGAACACTGTTGCCTTTTTAGTTCACATCTCACCTGGAAGTTCTTGACAGAAATCCCTTCTTTCTTCCTAGAGAATGTGCTATGGAATTTAGGAAGCTGAGCCATATGAGGGTCATAGTAGACCAGACTTGATGCGGGTTGTCCTAGTATTTCAGGTTCAAGGTTGGAATGAAATGGTACACTCATAACTGTACCTCCTTGTGCTTTGGGATTTTGGTACTTTTGGTATTGACAAATAAATCATATTAATGGCCTTTGTATTTAGACTCCTGTGCCACTCATGTCCCAAGAATGTTGTCAATACCTTTTAAGAATAAGATATTCTAGCCTATAGAGCAGATATTGCTCCTACCACAGAATGTTTGCCCTTCTCAGCATCTGACTCCATCTGGGGGAAAATATATGTCTGTCTTGTGTGTTTGTCCAGGCAGATGAGGTCCTCCAAAGGTTTCTACACTCGCAGGCAAAGACAGAAAAAGTCATCCTGCAGACAGATCAAACTATCACTGAACAAGAGAAGGTTTTGGAAGGTACAGGGAGCTGGGGTCTGATGATCTAGTCATGGAGGGGATTTGGTGGGTTTGGAACAAAATTTTCCCAAAGGGCCTCAGTGTGACATGAAAATTTTCCTGAAATACTTGAGATTTTTTCTTTTCTAATGTTCCAGACCTTGCTGGATTTGTAAACAGCAACTGTGACCACTACCAGGAGGTCAGAGAAGCTGACTTCCTCAACTCTGCTTCTCTTGGTCTAATCAAGGAAAAAGAAATTTAGGAATTCCCAGTCTCTTTCTCATAGTCAGTGACTCCCTCTTACTTCCAGGATCATATATAAACTCCCCCATTCAACATAAAAAGTCCTTCATAAGTTGGCCATTTCCTACCTTTACTGCTTCTTATACCTTACTACCCTCTACACATGCCATGTCTCAGCAGCACTGATTACTTTCAGTTCCTCAGATACAACAAGCCATCTCTGATCTCCAGGCCTTTCCACTCATTGTACCTAAATCCATTAATGCTTTACGTCATACCTAGCCCATGGCTCCTTTAGAGACCCACCTCAAATCCCACCTTCTTCAAAAGGTATTTCCTGTCCCTCCAGCTTTTAACATACCTTCATGTCTTCCAATTCATTTGCCCCTTATTTATTCTTATATTTCTGAAATCTACACAATTATTTGAATTCTGTTTCTTCTCTTAGGATATCAGCTTCTTGAGGGCAGGAATTATTTTTAAACTCTTTTTTTTTGTCTCTCAAGTGCTTAGCGCACTGCCAGGCCCTAAGTAAGCACTAGTAAATTCTTGTTGACCAACTGACAAGAGATGAAAACTAGCCTTACCTAATGTAATCTATGTTTTCTATTCAATTAAACAGTTGAACAGCTGAAAAGAGAAGCAGTTGAGAAGGAGAAGAAGTTGTTGGAACAGCAACAAATGGAAATGCAACAGAAGATGGAAGTTCAGCAGAGAAGTTATGAAGAAAACATCAAACAATTGAAAGAGAAGATGGAGGAAGATAGGATCCAGATCCTGGAAGAACACAAAAGCATTTTGGATCATAAGCTAAAGGTACATGGAGTCTGGGATCAGTAGCTGTGTTTAGGAAGCAACATCACCATCATGGCAGGAAAGGGATGGGCAGATGCACAGGGAAGGAATATTTGCCCTCATGTGAGTTAGCATGATGGAGAGCAAAGGACCCTGGACTTTTCATCAGAAGATCTAGGTTTGAGCCCTTTCCTCCTCTTCCTCCTCAATGTTCTCACCTGTAATACAGGATCAATTGCATCTGCCTCACTGAGTGCATAGAATTGTTGTGTGGATCAAATGTTTTTGTGTCATTCATGGAGCATTCCCCTTATCCCCCCCACCTCTGCCCCAGCTCTCACAATTAGGTGCCCAGGAAAGTCTATTCCAAGTTCAAGTTATTCTACAGGTCATCTCCCTATGAGATTCCACTTTCACAAGACTCTACCAAAGTCTTTGTTTTTCTAGTGAACTAGAAGACACACTTAGTTCAAAGCAAATACCTATGGCCCATAGGCTTTTCTGCTGTATCTTTTTTATACAAGGCAGACAACTTAACATACAATTGTTTGTCTAAAGAACATCCCTCAATGGTTTTTCTCCCATAGGAGATCTATGAATTCCTCTGAGCCTCAACTGGAATGGGCCTTTTCTCTTCAGAAGGAGATTCCAGAACCCAGGGACCAAGTTCTTTGGAACATAGATCCAGGGCCATCCCAACTGACTTGTACATTCAGGCTTAAGGCTACTTTTGAATTCTATTTCCTTCTCAGCAGTATCTCTGCCGGGATCCTCTCTGTCTTGAGATCAGAAAATTCTGGCTTAACTTCCATTGCTAAACTTGTCATTGATAGTATCTGATAAGAGATATCCTTTCTGAAAATTGTACAGGACTTAGTTCAAGCCCCCCAGTGTATTCATCCCCAAATCCTTGGCTCTTCCCTGCAAATGTAAGAGAGCGTGAGTTGGACCTGTGACCTCACTGATGGAAGTAACTGCAGTGGGAAGATTCCCTCTACCAGTACAATCAGCACCACGCTGTAGGGATTGTCCTAGAGAATTTCCAGGGGCCCTGAGGAAACTAAATGACTTGTCCTGGGTCCCACATCCACGATGTATCAGGGGTAGGACTTCAATCCAGGTCTTCCTGACTCTAAAGCCATGCTGCCTCATACAAATAACAGGGGATCAAGAAAGACACAGGAACAACTCTGAGCCCAGAGGACAAGGTCATTGTGTTCTGCACCCACCACGTTCCTAGCCTTTTGTATGTAATTGCAGTAGGAAAAAAATTCCATAATGTGGGTTTAAACAAATGTGGTTTGACAACCAAAAAGTGCCATGAACCTTTCAGGTCCTGTGATTAGTAATTCTAATATCATAGCACAGAGAGGGAAATCTCAAAGGGAACTGGATTGGATCTGTCTCCCCTCTACCCCACTCTGATTGAACCCTCTGAATTCACATCAAAACCTCTTTGTTCTCAACAAAGACCCTAAAAATATCTAAGCTGTCTGTGGAGTCATCTGTAATCCTAAGAACCCTGGACAATGCAAGTTAATTCCAGAGTCCCCTGGGGCTTGGGGCTGCTAAGATGATGCCAAGTATCCCAGACTGAGTCAATTGTACCCTCCTACCTGACCCCACAACTGCTGGGTCCTGGACCAAGAACATATCCAGTGGCTGACCTTGTTACTTTAGGATCATTATCAATAAGCCCCTACCCAAGGACAATGGGATAGAGTAGGTCCTGCCTAAACTCCTGAAATTGGGCCAGATGCAGCCTATGCTAGTAACAGAGATAGCAGATACTGATTCACATTTGTTTCAGGGTTGACCAAAGGGCCAAGCCACTTTGAAGTTGACTTGAACCTATCCTAATTCACTCTATAGCTATTATTTTATGCCCCTTTTCAAAAGTGGACATCTGGGTCACTCAAGTATGAATTGAGAATATTGCTGAAGATGATGGCTAGCATTTTATGTATCTCTTTAAGGATTACAAAGCAAAAATTATCTCATTTTTATCCTCACAACAATCTGGTAAGTTAGGTGCTTTATCAGTTAAGGAACAGTTAAGTCACAGCTAATGAATATCAGAGGTAGGATTCAAACTCAGGTCTTCCTAGGTACACGTCCAACACTCTACCACCTAGGTCTCCCCTTTTAGGACCATGGTTCCAACCCAATTGATCTTGTGTTCAGCTGTCAAGATTGCAGCTTTGGCCCTGATTTCTAGCTTCTTGTCTCTAGCAGTGGGAAAATAATGAAATATTGCAGAGGAAGCCTAACCTATAGATGGATTTGCTCACTGCTCAGGGATGTCCCTTGAGGAGAAATCCTCTGTACCATTTTTCCCCTCTCCTAATATGCCCAGGACTCACAGCTTATACAGGAGAAATGGATAGATTTGCCTGTTTATTGGTGGAATGGGAACAAAGTACTGTGCAATGCTGATGAGCTTTTGACTTGTCTTAGGAACAAAAGAGGCTGATGAAGGAAGGGTTTCATGAGAAAGCTGAAGAAATGAAAAAACAGATGAAGGACCTACAAACAAAGATTAATGATGCTGAGAATAAACAGCCTTCCTGGTGGTCTTCGGCTTTAGATAATTTTGGCACTGGATTGATGGTCCTGTTACCTGGTGCAGGAGCATTCCTTGGCTTGGGGATGAAGATATTGAGCAAATTGGTGCCATAACCAAATGGGTTTCAGTTTCTCAAAAAAGTTAAAGAATGTATTTGTTCCATCTAATAAAACATGGCACTGAGACTTCCTTATATGTGTGTGTATGTGTGTATGTGTTTGTGTTTCCTGTTTCTAATTCACCCCAAGTATTAAAAAGTAAAGCTGATGCTCACCAGACAGGATGAAGAACACTGGGGGAAATTCACATGAAAGGCATCCATTTCCTCAGTGCTGGTGAGATGAGACTTCATTCCACCAAGTGAAAGACATCTTTTCTTCAAGGTAAATGGTCTGGAGGGCAGGAAGCTTGAGTTCTCCCTTTCCCTTTGATGGCTCAGGGCATTCGAGCTAGAAGGGGCCTGAACAGTCATGGAATCTAACTGTTTCATCTTACACATGACTCCTTGGTGGTACAATGGGTGGGATGCGACTTGATTTCAAATATGGTTTCAGATACTTACAGGCTGTAGCATGCTAAGAAAGTCACTGAACCTCTCTGTGTCTCAGTTTCCTCATCCATAAGATGGGGATGATAATAGCACCTACTTCACAGACTTGGTGTGAGGATCAAATGAGTAAAACTTTGAAAAGTTCCAAGTGCTATGTAAATGCTAGCTATTAATACTATGAACACTGAGGTGTAGAGATACACAGTGATTTGACCTAAATCACACAGAAGATGGAACTTAAACTGGCATCTTAACTCTAAAAATGTTCTGATGACCATGGAAAACAAATCCCTTGGCCCCTCTTCAGAGCAGACAAAATGTGTCCCTGTGCTTTGCTTCTTAAGATTTTTAAAAGTTTAAGTGGAATAGTTCCTGATTTCAGAACCCTCAATTATATTTTGAAGTAGAAATATTAATGTGTGATCAACAGAAAATATATTGGGTTTGTAGTCAGAGGGCCTGAGCTCAAATGTCTTTACTGCCTATGTGACCTTGGATAAATCACTTCACCTTCCCCAGCATCAGTTTCCTCCTCTGTAAAATAAGCAGGCTGAGCTAGACCATCTCTTGGGTCCCTTCCAGCTCTAAACCCCATTTCTTTTAGGTGAATATTAGACAGGGGTCCCAGAATCCCCTTTCTACTGTTATATAGAATGCGTTCAACATATTATTTTTCCTAGTCCTATAAAATGACCTTGCAAGTTGTGCCCTTACAATCTCCAAGCAAATTGAGCTCTTTTAACTAATAAATGAAGAAGTGTATACAGTTATACACTTCATGACAAGCCTGAATATGACTCTGTGATTTCTAACTCAGAGGTTCCCAAACTTGCTCAGTTCACAGAATCCTTAGTATTGGAGTGTTTTGTTTTTTTTTCATAACTGCCCAGGGACAGAAGAAATATCTAAGAGTCCTGTTTATTAAATACTGCAACAAGTATTTGTGTCCTGATAACTTAGTGGGCGCTTGAAAAATTAATGCATATAAATATGAAGGAAAGAATTTTTTATTTCATTCTTAAATAGTCACAATTACTAATGGGATGTACGTGCCTGTTGGCATCAACTTCTCAAACCTTGGAATCCCATTGTATTCTATTCCCACCCAACCACATTTCCTGTTCCAAGGTGATTTTTGCTCAGTGTTTGCTTTTTAACTCAATAACTGCCAAACCCCAACCTTTACCAAGACATAATGATGAAAACAAGAACTTACTATCTTGGTCAAAAGCACAAGTAAACAGATTCATCTCAAACATTCCAAAATGTTGATGAAAGGAAGGTTGCATGATCTAACGCTGAATCTGTGAGTTGTCTCTAAGCAATAGTTAACCTGGTGTCTGATAGCTGTTGAATAGTCTTGTGTTTCCCTTGTACATTAAAACATCACATGATGCCCTTGTGAATTCTCTGTGGATCCCTGTGGGCCTCAACATACAGTTTGAGAATTACATCCAATTAAGACTTCTGGGACCAACAAAAGAAAATCTAATCCCATTTCCTCATGATACCCCTACAGCTAAATGGAGACACATTTTATGTTTACTTTGGGCTTCTCTCATCCAGGTTAAAATATTCTTATAGTTGGCATCTGAATTACTGTTTAAGATTCACTAAGTTCTTTAGACAAAGTATCTCACTTAAGCCACACAACAACTCAGTGAATTAGGTACTTTATTATTGTGCCCATTGCACAGATGAGGAACCTGAGGTCCAGAGACATTAAGTCCATGGTCACCTGGCTGGGATGAGTGGCTGACAGTATGGGAACCCAGCTCCTCCTGACTCCTGGCCCAGCCCTATATCCAACTTACCACATCACCTCAACAAGTCCTATGTTAGAGTGTGGCATAGCTTGTCATTTATCCTTGTCTTCTCCTGATTCAGAATATCCAGGTGCTGGTTATTATGAATTCAAGAGAAATGAGGAAAGTCTCCTTGCATTCCTCCACATTATGTAATGAGAACTCTATCTCATGAAGTCAGGGTTGATTCAGAGGGCAGCCTGCCCTCCAGGTTTGGCATATTGAAGACTGCCTTGGTCTAAGCTCTATGATGTTCCCAGATGTAAAGATCCACAGGCTATCTATATCAGACCAGAAGCCCAGGGACAACATCCACACATCAGGCAGAAAGAATCCCTCTTGATCCTGTGAGGCAAGGAGGGTGACTATCCCATCTCCTGGCCTCATGTCCTGGCTCCAAGAAAGAATGGTAAAGTTCTTTATCGCTCAGCTACTTCTGTAACGATTGGGTTCAGCTGGGGCTCTGGGCCTGTAGTCTAACTAAAATATCTGAGAGCTCTCACCTGGAAGGACTGGAGGTGGCTAGAGTCTTAGTCTTTTCTGAGCAGTCACAGAAGAGCTGGTCTGGATTCCTGTCATGAGGTCAGAATTTGGGGTCCTTGTTCCCTATTGAGAAATTGGGTGACTTCCACAAATGCCTTTTTCTGGTCTGGACCTAAGGTTTCTCTGATGTAATAATCTCCTAGGGATAAGACTTCCTCTACCAATATAGGCCTACAACGGTTATTGATAGTCTTACAGAGATCCATGGATCATCGGCAGCTTATATGACTTACCTAGGATCACACAGCCAGGTTATATAAGAGAGAGTATGTAAACTATGTCTTCCTGACACCCAGATCAACTCTCTATCCACTCTGCCATAATGTCAACGATTAAAGACACTGCCATACCTCAGTCAAACTAAAGAATTCCTCAGTATCCACAAATTCAGAAGAAAAATATAGGAGTGAGTAAGTAAATATTGAGCAGTAATCAGAAACCTGACTGCAGTGGGAGAAGGGCATTATGGATAGAAATCACCCCAAAGTAGTTCAAGTAACATTAAGAAAGGACTAGCACTAGGCACTAATAAAAACCTATCTATCTCAAAGTATTTTACTCATGCAGTGTCCCATATTATCCCTCCCTTACACAAACTCATGGCCATCACCTTGGTGGACATGGACCAATATAATGAAAAGGGATGTGATTATTGCACCAGGTAGAAACTTGCAGAATGGGACTTTCAAAGATTGGGAATATTTTTCCTAGGTGGCAGCCCTAGGGATCAAGAATGAACTGACAGGACATCTGGTCAAGGCAGTTCAGCGGTACAGTGGATAGAGAGCTCAGACAGGTGTCAGAAAGACCTGTGTTTAAACCCCAGAAACTGCCTCAGTTTCCTCATCTGTAAGAATAGGGATAGTAATTGTACATAACTCCCAGACTTATCATGAGGTAATATTTGTAAAGTGATTTCTAACTCTTAAGACACTACGCAAAAGTAATTATTATCATTGGCATTACTATTATCAACATTGTTATCTGCCATTGCCAGTTCTATGTTCCTAAAAATAGAATTCCTCAAGCACAAAGCATCCTCTCTTCTACTGTTACTAATATCTGACCCACCTAGGCAATATCAGTGGAGGATTATGTGAATTCTGCATCTTGATTTCTGTCTAAGGGGCTCCTCTGCATTTTCAGGTGACCATGGCATCAGCAGTGCCCATGGAGGCCCCCATATGTCTGGTAGAAAACAGGAATGGCAAGCTGATGGTAAGCCAGCAGGCCCTACGGAGTCTCACTTCCATTAACAAGCCAGTGGTGGTGGTAGCTATAGTTGGCCTGTACCATACTAGAAAATCCTACCTGATAAACAAGCTGGCAGGACAGAACAAAGGTAAGTGGAATCCTGGCCTTCAGGAGTCTAAATTTGGGGGAAATTGTGCCACAGGGTTAGAGTTGCTACAAGGAATGTCTAAGACTTAATGAAGTTTTAAAAGTTGGCCTCTGGTTTACTGCTGCCTTCCAGTCAGTCAACAAGCATATATTAAGTGCCTACTACATGCTAGAAATGATGCTAAGTACTGAGGAGACAAAGAAAGGAAAATTCAATCCCTCCTCTCAAGGAGCTCACAGTCTACACTGGAGATAATCATTAGAGGAAAGGCACTAACACTAAGGGAGCCCAAAAAAGTTTCTCACTGAAGTTTAGCTGTTAATGGAAAGAAAGCAGAGAAGCCAAAAGGCAGAGATGAGGAGGGTGAGAATTCCAGGCAGGAGAGAGAGAGTCAAAGGAGTGTCCATCAAAGGCTTAGATCTTACACTGTAATACCTGTGACTTAAATTACCCCACATCAAATATCTTCATGACATGGAGACACAAATGCTATAACTTTAAAAAAGTTTGCATTTCCTTAAAAATGGAAAAGCGTCCTGCCCCTGGTTGCTGTCTCCTGTCTCCTTGTCTCCTAATGGCCATGTACCTTACCTACTGCTAACCTTTTATCTGCTCAGGATTATTATTGCCTCTACTCTATATTACATTGGTCAAAGAAACTGATTGTCAGTTACTCTTGTGATTAATCAGAGCAGCCAGATCCCAAGAGTGAAGCATTTTCTTCATATGGATTTTTCTCAAGTTGAAGAATTTACCATCAGTGCAGCAGCTCATGTTCATGCTGTGTTCATCTTCAGGGCAAGCATTTGACAAGATGTTTGGGAACATCATGCTAAAAAATGTGGGATCTAGCTCATAGCCTTGTTTCACTCCATCAGTGCCTGAGAAAACATGAGAGTATCTCTAGATAAATTATCTAGAACCTGGGCAAGCATGCCATCATGAAATTCCAGGGATGTACACACTGTTAATGAGGTTGACACATGCATTGCCAGAGCTAGTTCAATGATGGGAGAAAATACCTGTTCACCAAGAAAGTGACCTTCTATAGTCTTATTTTTTTCCCTTTTGGGGGCATTTTCCCAACAGTTTATTTGACTTTTGGGTCCTTTGTCAAGCATAGAGTACACTCTGGGGACCTGTAAGATCTCAATTCCTCCAAGGTGGCACAATCAAGGGAGAGGAGTTTACTCCTCAATGGCCTCCAGCTCAGCCAGGCCAGCACTCTTCCTTACTCCAGGAACGTGCTCAGGGCTGAGATTCAGATCAGTTGTTCAATTCCCCCAGGAGCTTTAGGTGGAGGATTCCCAGGGCCAGGCTGCCTGCTCAGGGCTGAGGTTCAAATCAACTACTCAATTCCCCCAGGGGCTTAAAGCTGAGGGCTCCAACAATGGACCCATGGCCACCGCCATTGTATTCACCACTGCCTGCTGTTGCTGCTGCCTCCCCCACCCAGAGCCTGGGGTAGGGGAGGACCCTGATTCCTTCTTGCTCTGGTTGAAAGAGCCCTTTCACTGACCTTGGAAGTGTGGTTTGAGGGATATGCAAACATCCGCTGCTGCTGGGGATTCCACTCCTGAGGCCTGCTCCAACCCAGCTCCTCCCAATGCCATGCAGCCAAGGCTGGGCTGTGTTCTGCTCTGCGTGCAGTCTGACCGACCTTTCCTGTCAGCCTTCTAGGTCACCCTGTGCTGGAAATCTCCTCCACTCCAAAGTTGAGGCTCAAATAATATGACATATTCAAACAGTTTATACATTTTAAAATGTAGTACAAAAATACTACAAAAAAAATACTACAAAGGACTAGAAACAAAGTAATCAGCTCTCAACTGATGAGTGACTAAACAAACTGTGACCTGCAAATGGTACTGTGCTGTAAAAAATGATGACAGTGGGAAGTACAGAGAAGCATGGGGAATTTCCTCAGTGGCCTCTTTTCACTTATGAATGCTCAGGCTTCTCATCCTCAGTAGTGCAGCAGGTATCCTTATACTACTACAGAGAGTTTTTTTCTTTTTTCTTTTCCTTCTTCTTTTCTTTTCAGGTTAGGTCTCTCTAGTTTGCCTAGGCTGGAAGTGAAGTGGCCATTCACAAACTTATTCCTGCTGTAGATCAGCCCAGAGCCTTTGACCTGACTCATTTGCCAATTCACTCCTCTTAGGGAGCTCTGGTCCCTACCCTTGGTTTCTCTAATAAAAGCCTCATTTCTAAGACACATAAGAAACTAATTCAAATTTATAAAAATAAGAGCCACTTTCCAATTGACAAATGATCAAAGAATATAAATAAAGTTCTTGAAGGATGAATCCCAAGCTGACCAAAACCAAAGGAAAAAATGTTCCAAGTCACTAATAATTAGAGAAATGCAAATCGAAGAAAATCTCAGGTTCTGCCTCACAAATATCAGATTGGCAAAGTTGATAAAAAAGCAAAATGACAAATGTTTGAGAGGCTACAGGAAAAGAGTCATATTAATAAAGGAACTGTGAGTAGGTCCAGCCATTCTGGAAAGCAATTTGGAATTATTCCCCAAAATGTTATTAAATTACATACCATTTGACCCAGCAATACCGCTGTTAGATCTATACCCCAAAGAAATCAAAGAAAGAGGAAAAGGATCCATATGTACAGAAATATTTGTAGTAACACTTATTGTAATGACAAGGAACTGGAGACTTAAGGGAGTGCCCATCAATTAGGGACACTTGGAGAATTTATGATCTATGAGTATAACAAAATACAAGTGTGATTTAAGAAATGATGGTTTCAGAAAAAGTCTTTTATCAAGTGATGCAGAGAGAAATAAAGGAAATCCGAAGCTCAGTTTATAAGAAGAAGACTATAAAAATGAAAACCTTTAAAAGACTTAAGAACTTTGATTAACACAATGATAAGCCATGATTCCAGAAGCAAATAATGAAGAATACTACCAACATCCTGTTATAGAGGTGACAGACATGATGGGATGCTTGGATGCATGTACTTGAACCCCAATTCTAAAACCACATTTCTCTTTAAAAATCATGTTTCTTTGTATCCTCAAAATACTATCCCAAGCAGTTTCTCCCTAGCCCATGGACACAGGCTGCCCTAGAAGCAAGTGTTATCTCCATTCCCGATACAGTAGCCAGCTGCACATATGGAACTTATTAATCCAAACCATCTGTGTACTGGCTGAATTGCCTGTGTACTGGGTCATAACAACATTTACTACTCAGACTATTCATATATATCCTAGACTTAGACATATGTATATTTCCTTACATTTATCTTGTCTGTTAAGATCTTGATGACAGCAGCCTGGTATTCCTGAGACAGTCCTGACTGTTAATTGACTTAATGATGTTTCAGGCCTAAAACCACAAATCCATGTAGACCCCCTTTGGGCTATTTTCTGATGAACTTTGGGTAAAATACCTATGCAGTTGATACCAAAAATGCATATTCTTTTAAGAACTAACCACACTCCTTAACTACTCCCTAATCCCACCCTGAATCACCTGGTTAGCATGTTTGGCACATGCTTTACTATGGACTATCCTTTATAAACTTTACCTGTACCCCTCTAAGTTTGCAGGTTTCTTAAGAACTCTTGCCCACTGAAAAGCATAATGAATCTTTACCAACTTGACCTCCAGAATGCTTGAGTCCATGAATTCTTCTCCGGATGGCCCATGCAGGGACCTCTAGCCTTGGAGTTCCTGGAGTCCTATCTGTCCAGCCCTCATCAGAACAAATATGCATAATGAAACACACATTTTGGGACATAAGCAATATGAAAATTTCTTTTGCTTCATGGTACATTTTTTCCTTTTTGGCAGTTGGTGGAAAGGAAAGGGAAAGAAAATAAATTCTTGTCAACTGAAAAGAAGGGGTTAAAATTAAGTTTGTGAGCCAAATAATGCAGTCACACAAACACAGTCACTGCCTTCTCTTAAAGATTGGATTGTGGATTTGAAGAGGTGGAGACTGTTTACTCCCAAATGTTTGGGTGTTTATTATGATAAGGGCAGCAAAGTCCTAAACAGAGAGGTAAGAGGCTGTTATCATAGACCAAGGGAAAAGCACAAGTAATGGGAGAGTGATCTTGTGATGGGTACGCAATGCCTCAGTACTTGGAAATGTATACTGTGCCTGAAGAGGCAGCAGGTGGTCAAAGATAGAGCTATATAGCTGCTTCAAAGTTTGTAAAGCACTTACCACATGTTATCTCATTGGATTCTCAAAACAGCTCTGGGAAGTAGGAAATGTTGTCCCCATTTTACAGATGAAGAAGTTGAGGCAGAAAGTGGTGATGTGTCTTTCAAAAGTGTCTGAAAGAGGATGTGACATCGAGTTTTCCTGGACTTGAAAAACAAGGTTTCATTCTTAGCTTTTCTTCTTCCCCTCAGGGTGTTATGGAGGAAAAAAGCACAGCTTCCCTCCTTGCTGACCCCTCTACCTCAGCTGTTCCCTAGAAGACTCTTCTTAAAGTATACCAAGAGAATAGAATCATAGAGTTGAGCGGGAATACAAAGGTCATCTGGTCCTAACTCACAACTCAAAAATAGTTCCCTCTTTAAAATAACCCAGAATCATAGAATTTTAGAATTCAAAGGAATGTCAGCAGTGTCTAGTCCTCTCTGCATCTGAAGAGAAATCCCTATGCAACCTAACCAAGAAATCTGGCTTCTCAGCCCAGAGGGCAAGAACTAGGAACAATGAGTAGAAGCACGAGGGAAAAAGATTATTTCTTACACGGAAAGACTCTCACAGTTATAGCCATCTTTAAGCAAAAAAAGACTAACTCTAAAAGTGAAAGGTTGAAGGCATTACAATAAGTATTTATATAGGCCCAGGCACCATGTGACACACTTTACAATCATTATCTCTTTTGATCCTCAACACTACCCCTGGAGGTAGGAGTTATTATTATGCCATTTTACAGTGGAAGAAACTAAGGCACACATAGATTAACTGACTTACCCAGGGGTACACAACAAGTAAGTACCTGAGGATCTGAACTCAGGTCTTCCCGACTCAAGGCACAACCAGGGACTTCTATCAAGAACCATGCAAAAAGCACAGAGTTGGCTTCAGCAGCCCTCTGCCACTATAAAGCTCAGAAAAAAGGAAATTGGAGTAGATGTAGAATAACTAAAGTATTTTATGAAACAGAGGATTTCACCTGCAATGAGTGAAGTTTTTCAATAAATATTTTGATAAACAGATTTCAATGCAGTTAGTTTCCTTTCTAATCCTATCTATTTTATTTTATGCCTTTCCACATATTATACTGAGAAGGGATTCCAAGGTTTCACCTGACTCCCTCACTGACAGCATCCAAAATATTAGAAGAAAAGAGTGAAGAATTTCTGCTATAAAGAGACAGAGAAAAAAATTAATACGGAGTAATTAAATATGAATCCATAAGAGAGGAACACTACACAAGATAGAAAACCTCAAAAAATAGCATAGATCTTAAATATTGGGATACTGCCCAACCCCTCACACAATCTATCCCACAAGTAGTGTGTAGGTAGCACAAGCAGTCTTGAAGGTATAACTTCCAGACCTGGCTATGGCTATTCTTATCTGGATCCCTCATGGCAGGAACATACCATAAATCTGATACTAGCTATGAACCAAAACCTGATGCTATCAGATGTGATCCTTCTAACAATCAATTTTGTGGAAATACCTTTTTCCCTTCTTTTTCAAGGCTTATTCAAAAAGGGTAGCCTCACCCTCCCAGAACATGGCCAGCTGCATCTCCTCATCTGGATTTTAGTGTCCCCTCAGCCATTCTGATGTGGTCCCTCCACTGCCAGCCACTACTAACTAGCACTCCAGTTCCATCTAGACCATTTTATAAATTGACTTGAGAAAGGGACATTCATATCAAAGATCAGGCAGAAACTGAAATGCAAGTATTTCCCATGCACCCCCAATATTTCAGGGTCACAATCACCCTTCTACCACCTTCATCTTTGAAGAATGTGCTGACACTTCACATTCTTTCTCCATAGCACTGGGCCTACCAAGTTCATGCCCCAATATGGCATGGCTACAATGTGAGCCCTGTCTCAGCTACTGCTGGGCTGTGTCCTGATGACCACTCCTCACTCCAAGGGCTCTCAGAACTGCACAAGCTGGCACCAAAGCCCACAGGGGACTATATATGCCTAGATATCCTGGTGGTTCAGTATCCTGCCCTTTTGAAATTCATAACATCATAAGATACAATCTCTTATACTTGAGCCAAAAGCAAAGAACCATGGCCTACATTCATGGGTCACGTGCTGATCTTCACTGGGACAGCCCTGAGGCTTTCTCCTGATAGCATTATTTCTCTCCTGCAGAAAGAAACCCCATCTCCACCACACACCCAAATAGAACCTGTTCTGGTAGATTACTTCTTTGCCTTCTGAGGGCTCCCCAGAGCCTTCCTTCTCTCAGCAGACAGGGGAACTGGGAATGGCTGAGATTATCTTGAATCCAGGGAAGGAGGAAACAAGGAAGGGATGACCACACAAGAGGTGCCCTCCAGATCTGTAGCCCATTTGGTCAGGGCCAGTGTGGGATTTTGTCTTCTTTGACTCTATATGTTTGTTATGCAAGGTTTGTTTTTCTTTTTTTTTCCCCATGGGAGGGTAGAAAAGAAGAAAGGAAATAAGCATTTATTAAAGGCCTACTATGTGCCATGCACTGTGCTAAGTACTTTACAAATATTATTTCATTTAGTCCTCACTACAATCTTGGGAGGTAGATGTTACTTTTGCACTCCAAGCAACGAAGTGTATCAAGCGAGGTTTGATCTCTGGCCTTCCTGACTTTCCCTGGCCCAGAGCATTTTCTACTTTATCTACTGTGCCTCCTAGCAGTCTAAAGTGATAGGAGGAGAAAACAGAATTTTGTTCACTAAGAAAATTACAATCTTAAGACAAAGGAAAAAAAGAGTTGTAGCCCAGTTTGTGTCAAGCTCTTATCCAGCTATCTCTTCTCCATCTCCCTCCAGGTCCTCCATTCAGAGTGTGTTACCCTGCATTTCCTGTAAAGCAGAAGAGGGCCAGGCATTTTAGAGAGAAGGGCAGGACATCGCACCTGATTGGTGTGTCAAGGAAAGAAGCTGGAAATTTCCATCAGGGAAGATTCTAGATACAGTGAGTTTCCAGAGTATGGACAGGGCAAGGGTGCCATTCATTCATTCGTTAAACCTACGTTTATTAAATACCTATTATGGCACTACTACTACCATGCATAGTGCTGAGAGACAAAAGCAACAGTCTCTGTCCTCAAGGAACCAGGCAGGAAGTAAGAGCATGTCTAAAGCAGAGGGAACCTAGAGAGAGACTTACATTTGATCCTAGAAGCAATAAAGAGCCTTTGGAGTATTTTGAGCAGTCCTGTGATATGACCTGATTTGAACTTAAGAAGATGAGTCTTCCTGACTCCAAGCCAACACTCTGTCCAATGTGCCACATAGCTGTCCTTGGTCTAGTATTTATGACATTAAAATAAATGCCAATAGACAAAAGGTTTTGATATTTTAACACTTCTTTAATGCCCACCATCAGGGACATAGGTCATCTCCTTGAAGAATTTATTCTCTGAGGCTCTGGGTTCTCTGTTTATCCTGGGAAGTACAAAGGACATATTGACTGTTTTTGAGGTTGGCATTAGAAAAGACTTTTGTTGAAGCTCTCACATCTGGTGAATAACTAGGCATTTGCTACGTCTCTCAAACATTACACCCATACATACATTCAGTTTCCTATTCTAGGGTTAGGGAGTTAGGAATAGGAAGATCTGGTTTTGGTTTCGATTTCTCTTGTCACTCCCACCCTTTCCTTCCCACTATAAATAACAGAAGCACTTTGACAGTCAACAAAGAGAGGCGACAAAAAGGAAGATCATATAAAGGTAGAACTGAGAGAAAGAGTAAACTTGTGAGAGCATTCATGAATGATTTAGCTTGAAGCCTCGTGAAACAGGTAAGAGTTTCTTTTGTCTTCCTTGCATCTTTTCCCTGAAGCTTGAAAGTATGTCTCAGAATTAAAACCCAGTAAGAGGCAAAGTCACTAGGCTGATTTGCCATTTCCTTCTCCAGTGGATCATCTATTGTCAGCCAGTGCTCACCACTAGCACAAGACAGTGATCCAGAAGGCAAAGAGTAGATTGAGCTCATTCCTCAGGAGCTGTCCATGCTGAATCCTAAAAAAGTAAGTAGGGACAGCACAAAGAGGAGCAAAACTACTTGTTCACTAAGTGCTTAGAGAAAGTATCTCATTTAACCCATACAACAACCCAGTGAAGTAGGCACTTTGCTATCGTGCCCCTTGCACAGATGAGGAACCTGAGGTGCAGAGACATTAAGTCCATGGTCACCCAGCTAGGATGTGTGTCTGACAGGACAGAAGCCCAGCTCCTCCTGACTTCGGGTTCAGTCCCATATCCCAACTTGCCCCATGGCCTCTAGAAGTCCCATGTTAGGGGATTCCATCTCTTGTCATTTTTCCTTATCTTCTTCTGACCGGGAATATCCAGTTGCTGGCTATTTTGAATCCAAGAGAAATGGGGAAAGTCTCCTTGCAGTGCTCTATATTATCCAATGGGAATGATATCTTATGAGGTCAGAGTTGATACCAGGAGCAGCCTGCTCTCCACGTATGACACAGTGAAGCCTGCCTTGGCCCAAACTCTGGGATGTTCCCAGGAGTAAATATGCCCAGTCTATCTATATTAGACGAGAAACTCAGGGAAAACAATTGTCACCAAGCAGAAATAATCTCTGGTGACACTGAGAAATAACGAGGGTGATTGTTCACACTTCTGACTTCATTCCCTGGATCCCAAAAAGGCAACTGAAATTATTTGTGGCTCAACCACTTCTGTAACGGTTGGGTTCAACTAGGGCTCAGAGCTTCAGGGAGGCGTGAGGCTCTCCCACTCCAGAGCTGTCACCTGGAGGGAATCAAGGTGGCCAGAATCTCAGGCATTGTCGGAGCAGCCAGAGGGGATGGTTCTAGATTCCTTTAAGGAGGTCAGAATTTGGGATCCTTGTTCCCTATCTGGAAAGGGGCTGTCTTCCAACAATGACTTTTGTTTGTCCGGACCTAAGGTTTCATTGGTGTAATAATGTCCTAGGGATGAAACTCCTTCTACCAGTGTAGGCCTACAACTCTTCTGCAATCTATAATTTTTGAAACATCCACCAGCCGTTGGCAGATTAAGGAATTTTCCTAGGGTCACAAATTCAGGTTGTGTCAGAGGCAGTATTGAATCTATGTCCTCTTGACTCCCAAACAAACTCTCTATCCACTCTTCCACGATGCCAATGATTAAGGACAGTGCAATGCCACAGTCAAATCAAAGAGCTCCCTGGTGTCCACAAATTCAGTGCAAAATGCAGGAAGCAGGAAACAGCAATTGAAGCAGTAATGAGAAATTTCAAGGTGGGGTGGGGGAAGGGAGGGATGGACAGAAATCACCTAAAAGTCACTCAGGCACTACTAAGAAGGACTGGCACCAGAGATTAATAAAAAACACTATTTATCTCAAAGTATTTGCACCAGACGGTGCCCCATATTATCTCTCCCTTACACCAATGCACGGCCATGGCAGCTGTGGACCTGGACCTACATAATGCAAAGAGATATGATTTTTATATGAGGTAGAACCTTGCAGGGTGGGACTTTCAAGCCTGGGAATGTTTTCCCTCGGTGACAGCCCTAGGGATCAAGAATGAACTGACAGGACATCTGCTCAAGGCAGCTCAGGGGTGCAGTGGATAGAGAGCTGGGCCAGGAGTCAGGAAACCTGTGTTTAAACCCCAGAAACTGCCCCACTTTCCTCATCTGTAAGAATGGGGATGGTAATTGTACATAACTCCCAGACTTACCATAAGGCAATATTTGTAAAGTGCTGTTTAACTCTTAAGACACTACCCAAAGGTAATTATCATCATTGACATTACTATTATCAGTATTATCTGCCATTGGCAGTTCTGCGTTCCTAGAAACAGAAATCCTCAAGCACAGGGGATCCTCCCTTCTGCTGTTACAAATATCTGACTCACCTTGGCAGTCTCATTTGAAGATTATGTGAATTCTGCTTCTCAATTTCTGTCCAAGGGGCTCCTCTTCATTTGCAGGTGACCATGGCATCAGCAGTGCCCATGGAGGCCCCCATATGCCTGGTAGAAAACAGTAATGGAGAGCTGATGGTAAACCAGCAAGCCCTACAGATTCTTACTTCCATTACCAAGCCAGTGGTGGTGGTAGCTATAGTTGGCCTGTACCGTACTGGAAAATCCTACCTGATGAACAGGCTGGCAGGAAAGAACAAAGGTAAGTGTAGTTCTGGACCCCTGGAGTCTAAATTTGGGGGAAATTGTGCCACAGGATTAGAGTTGCTACAAGAAATGTCTAAGAATTAATGAAGGCTTAAAAGTTGGCCTCTGGTTTACTGTTGCCTTCCAGTTGGTCAACAAGCATTTATTAAGTGCCTACTGTATGCTAGAAACTCTCCTAAGTGCTGAGGAGACAAAGAAAGGAAAATTCAATCCCTGCTCTCAAGGAGCACACAGTCTCAAGGGGGAGAGAACATGCAAATAACTGTGTGCAAATGAGATCTATACAAGATACATTGGAGGTAATCATTAGAGAAAAGCCACTAGCACTAAAGGGAGCTAGAAAAGTTTCTCACTTAACTTTATCTGAGAATTGAAGGAAGACAGACAAACCAAAAGGCAGAGATGAGAGGGGAGCATCCCAAGCAGGAGAGATTGAGTCAGGTGATGGAGCGTTCATCACAGACTTAGATCATAGGCTGTAATACTTGTGAATTAAATTACCCCACAACAAATATCTGCATGACATGAAGAGCCAAATGTTGTAGTGTTAAAAGTGTTTGCATTTCTTTAAAAATGGAAACACGTCCTGTCCCTGGTTGCTGTCTCCTGGCTGCTTGTCTCCTAATGGCTGTCTATCTTACCTACTGCTAGCCTGAGTCTGCTCAGGATTATCGCCTCTACATTATGTTTGTCTGAGAATGCAGCTGTCAGTTATTTCTGTGATTAATCAGAGCAGCCACATCACACGATCAAAACATTTTCAGCATACTGATGGTTCTCATGGGATCAAGACAGAGCTGGAAGGGACATAGAGGACATTTAATTCAACCCCTCCTTTTTATGATTGAGGAAACTGAGCCCCACAGAGGCCTACTTATTGTCTAGTGTCACACAGGGAGTAAACAAGAGAGGCAAGATTTGAACCCAGGTCAGTGCTCCAGTAAGGGCTTTCTGCACTATATGACATTGTGGCTTATGTTCTGAAATGTATTTAGAACTTGCTTAGTTTGTTGCTATATTCACACTGAGCCCTGGAGAGTATCAACATGTTTACCTTTGGAATCTTCCCATCTCCTCTTTCTTCCCCTGGTGAAGGAATGAATTTATTCAGCAGTACATGCCATCTACTGCTCTAAATACTGACAGTGCCATTAGGAAATCAGTATAGCCCCTGTTCTCAAGAAACTCATTATAATGAGGAGAAAATACACAGAAGGGTTCAGCTTGAAGTCCTGGAAAAGCCCACTGATACTAGGAGTTCAGCAGGAAACCAGATAGTAACATATCTCCTCTACTGTCTCTTCTCTTGACTAAAACCACACCTGCAAAGGATTGTTTTGGGGGTCCTCACTTACTGCTGTGGCTACTGAACAAATAGAGGCCTGACTTAATGTCCCCCTGGACCACAGCTGCCTGAAATGGGCTGGATTCAGGACTGCCAGTCAGGGTGAAGGGGATACTGGTTTCAGGCCTCTGAGACTTACCTGTTGCCAAAAAGTGAGCCAATAAGTCATCTTATTGATGTTGGGCAGCTGTTGGTGGTGGCAGGGACAGATTCCCCTGTCTCACAGGTACTGTTTTCTAGGACAGTGGTTGCAGTGGCCAGGCTAGAAGCAAGGCAGATGGTCAGGCTTAGAGATTAAGGGTGCTCCTCTTCTTAGGGGTTTTGGAAGGAGGTATCTGAGCTATCTCTTCAAGGTCTGAAGGGAGGGGATGATCAAGATGGGGGCAATGATTTGATCCTCCTGCTGTATGTTGATTTTAACTCAGAATGCCTAACAAATACACTGAGGCTGAATTTCCAATCCTATTGGGCCAGTTGGTCAGCAATTTTGTTCATAGCAGGAAGGATGGAGGGCCTCTTCTCCACAGGGTAAGAGTTGCATTCCTAGATTTTGGATTTGTGGGCCAGACTGACAGGAGAGCTGATGGTCTGAGGCACACTGTTCCCTGTACATGCCTCCTGGGCCTGGCAGTTGGTTAGCAATTGTGGTGATGGTTGCTAGGACAACATGTCCCTTCATTTCATCATGAAGCAGGACAAAGTCCCAGAGTTCCAGGAACTTACATTTAAAATAAGACATATACAGGTAACCCTTGATCCAGGGAGACAATTCTGGGCCTAAACTGGCTGTTTTGGAACTCTGCAAAAACTTATTAAACATTCTCATTTACTTTGGTTGAATGGCTCCTCACTTTTATGTGTTTTTATATTTTGCATCATAATTTTTTCCAAGACAAGGGAGCTGTCAACAGTTGTGAATATGTAACCTTCTGGCCACTATTAATTCTTTTATGATGCAAGTTTTTAAAATGTTTAAATCATTGATCTATTTGGTAACATATTGTCTATAATAGGCTACAATATGTCTCCATTTCTTGCTGAATCAGTATCCCTCTCTGGTGAAACTCTATTTCTACCAAGGCTCCCCATCGAAAGAGAAAGCACTCAGGGTAACTGGATGGTCAAGGAGGACTCCCTATTGAGGGAGCCCCATCAGTGACTGTCACAACATCTCAAGTCAGGCTACCTTTCTTTAGCACTAAACATCTTCAGTTCAAGAAGGGTCTCAACTTACCACTTCATCAACCTAGATAGCAAGAAGATAATCATTACCAGGGTTCTCCCAGGCTAACCTTCTATAAGCCTCCACAAACCACCCCCAAATACAAATGCATAGTCCCAGGAAATTATGGCAGGGTGTCATCAGTCACATCAGCCTGCTTTCTTGTTCCTGGATTTCTCTCTGGTAATCTGACAAAGATCCCTGTTGTCAGAAAACTTTCAGAGAACCCCAGATGCATTGTTTTCTTTCCAGAAAACTCTCCCTGTACCTCACAACCTTCTAAAATGTCTCATGGTGTATATAAAGACCTTTCAGGGATGCTTCCACTTAGCAACTACACATTCCCACATCAAAATCCTTTATCAGAATTCAAACCTACAATAGCTGGGTACCTCTCCTGTTCACACTAAAGTCTAACAAAGAACTGTACAAGGCTCCTCTAGGCTCACCCCTGCTTTGCTACAGGCAAAGGTCAGGATAAACTTGGCCACCCAATGACAACAGAAAATAGAGACCTCAAACAATATCAATATTTTAAAACGATACAAATAATAGTAATAAAATAAATACCAACAAACCAATACCTACCAAAAAATAAATGACAGAAAACAGTAAAAAGAAAGATAATTCCCCTCAAGGGGAAAGCCTTTGGGGTTATAAAGGAGTCAATTAGAAGTTCCCTCTTCTGCAGGCTTGTGGTTTATGTGCATTCTGGACAAGCCCTCAAAGTGGATAGAATACCGGACCTCAAGTCAAACCTAACCTCACTTGCAGATGTAGATACTGACTGAAACAACATGATCCTGGACAGCTCACTTGATCTTGGTTTGTCTCATTTTCCTCAACTGTAAAATGAATATAACAAGAGCATCTACGCTGTAGGGTTGTTGTCAAAATCAAATGAGGTATTTGTGAATTCCTTAGCACAGTCCATGGTAAACTGTAGGCACTTAATAAATACCTGTTTCCTTTGCTTCCACCTCCCCATTAGAGAAAGATATTGTTATTTCAAGTAAGGACAGTTTTTCGGTAAGAATTTACTAAATCAGAGTGAAAGTGAAGCTGGCTTGATCGTAGAAAATCACCTCACTGCTATGTGTCTATGTGCTTGCGTGCATGCATGCATGTGTGAGTCGGTGTGTGTGTGTATGTGTGTGCACATGTGTGTATGTGTGTGTGTGCATGTGTGTGTGCGTAACTGACCTGTTGTTCCTTCAGAGTAGAGATTTTCCTTCTCGTGTAGATCAGCTTTTTCCCCGGCATTTCAGGTCTTAAGAAGTTTCCTGGGGGCTGTGTGAGGGAGGGGCACACAGAGATTCAGTGACTTGCCCAGGGTCCCACAGCTGTCCTGTGTCCTTCCTTGTTCTCTACCAACACTCCCATGATTCTCTCCTCTGGACTGCTCTTCCTTATCTAAGCTCAGGTTTCTGGAGTTGGCCTAAACTTTTTGCAGCCTTGGGTGTGGTTGATAGTGTTAAGAAAGGTGATGTCTCCAGGCACATCTGAAGCTGTGACCCATCTTGTTTGCCACCTTTACCACAAATTTTACCCCATAACTCTAATCTCACAGTGCTCTTGGTGAACTGAATGCATGCATTCCTCTGTCCCAAGCTGCTGATGCTGAATGATGTGGGACTGGAAATCAGGAAGACCTGCTCACTGACTATGTGAGCCAGGCCTCCCTCATTTACCTCCCTCAATCTCAGTTGCCTCCTCTGTGAAATGGAGATAAAAGAAACACCTAGTTGACAGCATTACTGTGAAGATAGAAGGAGAAAACACAAACAAAATGTGCTAGATAAATGCTAACTTTAATCCTTGTTCCTATTCTTTCCCCAGAGAAGAGCTTCCCATCCTCTCCCTTTAGGACCAAGGAGTTTGGCTGTTGCACCCCTGGGTTTCCTGCCTCCACTGGGCCCTCATGTCTCACCCTTCCCTTGCAGGCTTCTCCCTTGGCTCCACTGTGCAGTCTCACACAAAGGGCATCTGGATGTGGTGTGTCTCTCACCCTAGCAAACTTGACCACATCTTAATTCTGCTTGATACTGAGGGCCTTGGAGATGTGGAAAAGGTAAATGAATCAGTGACATTCTGCTCACTCAATTTCTCTCCCTAGCTCTGCCTGATCTAAGAAGGAATGACCTCTTATACCTGGCAGGCCTGTGTGGGGGTACAACAAACTATGGCCAAGGGATGCTTGTGCAGTGTATCTGTAGGGTGATCAAGCTGGATGGGCCCTGGGATGCTGCCATCATGTTGAATAAGTAGGCCATGCCATGTAAACATAAAGGATCCATCACAGGGTGCTATTACTCTCCTTGTATCAAGGATTTCTCAAAAGTTCCAGCTGAAGAATAAGATAGACCAAAAGAGGAAGTGACCAAAACCCTAGGATGAGATTAGCGCTGACCTCACGTCAGACTGACTCTCTGGGAATCCCATTTCTTTCAGATGGTTCTCATTTCTTTAAAAGGCCTCTGAAAACGTATTTCTGAACTTGTTCCTCCAGGCTATAAATTCACCAGTGAATAAAAAAGACCAGTCTACCTAGTAGCTGGGCTCAGGAGACAAAAATATCAAAGTCACCCATTCCCCACCTTCAGAGAGCAGCCAGGGGACATAGTGGCCAGAGTGCTGGGCTTGGGGTCAGAAGGATCTGACATTGAATTCTACCTCAGAGAGTCATGCGCTGTGTGACCCTGGGAAAGTCACTTGAACCCTCTCTAACTCAGTTTCCCCATTTGTAAAATAAGTACAATTATAGCACCTACATCCTAAACTTATTGTTTAGCTCAAATGAGATAATCTGTGCAAAATCCTTTGCAAAGCTTATAATGAAATGCAAAACAATGCACAGCTGTCAGGTATTGGCAGGCTGTATATAAAAGCCAGGGAAACTGATCATCCCACAATGCATCCTATAACATCTGATTAGTGGTTGCTTTATTTCAAGTAGAAATTCTTGTTCTTTAGGGTTTTTGCACCTGCTCAGGGCCTACACTAGTTCTGTGAGTGTTAAAGGGCTGAAATTACTGGCTAGAGTATAGGCGCCTGAATAGAGCCATCTCTATATGGGACTATGCTGGCCTGCTGAAGCCCCATATTCTTTAGCATTAGATTTCTTCCCAAGTTTGCCTTATCCCTATCAAGGTACACATTCATGAATAAAATCTCAAGGAGAAATTATAAAATCTTAAGGGCAAAGGTCCTATTGTCCTCCCCAAGAAGGCTATGATCATGCCAAGTCAATTAAAAGATATAAGTAGCTAGTATGTGTCAGGCACCATGCTAAGAGCTGAGGATACAAAACAAGAAAAGGAAAGAAAAAGGAGCTTAGAAACTAATGGAAGAAAACAAAAGGAAGCTGAAAATGGGAAAGGGGGAACGGAGAAATCCTGTGCAGTGGCATGATATTGTATGGAATCAATGCATGCAAAGTTGTGATCTGAGCCCCCTCTAAAAGAAGGATTTTGGAGGCATTTACTGCTGTACCCTGCAGCCTACCAGTCAGGGGAGAGAGGCAATTGAGGGAGCTGAAAAGGTGCTGAGAATCAAAATTTCAGTCAAATAGCATGGTGATGAGATTTCAGGTCATCAACTCATCCTGGGGGAGGCATGACTGGCATGACGGTCCCTGCAGTCCAAAGCACTGATGGAAAATGGAGAGACAAATTACCAAGATTCTTTCCCTCAGCAATGAAAAAAATGCTTTTAGAAAATTAAAATAAAATCCCCTCAGCATCCTAAGACTGCTTTCATGTCAGTTGTGCTTGGAAACTTTTTGCCCATCACTATTTCTCCTTATATCCCTAACCTGTCAAGAAGATTTCTCCATGTTTCCAAAGTTCAAGGGTGATGAAATGAATTTGTACCACGCAAAGTTCTTTATCTAATAAAATTCACATCCTAAAAACAGATAGAACAATGAGCCTTCCCACCCTATATCTCTTATGTCACATTGCCTGTCATGGATCTAAAATACATGGAAATTAGGGGAAAAAATGAACATTATAGATATGCACCATCATGGGACCTTTCCCATACAAAAATAGAAGCAAGGTAGCCCTCTTTCAGTGGTGGTACGTATCTTGAGTGCTGCCAGGCAATCCTTGTTGCTATAAAACTTTCCCTGCCCATCTGGGAGCTTCAAACCCCAACACACACACACACACACACACACACACACACACACACACACACACACACAACACACACAGAGTAATCTATAACCCAAGTAACTATTCGAGTTCATTTCAGATGCTTTTATACCACCTTCACCTCTCCCCAGTAGCTGATCTGGAATTTCAGGCTACAATGCTATTCAGATAGGAAAGACCTAACATGTTCACAGACACATATGTAGAGGACAGTAAATTAAACACAAAGTGATTTAACTGGTGAGCTTGGGAAAACATGAAAAACCCTCTTGAAGGAGCTGGCACATAGGCTCTGCCTTGAAGGAAGGTAAGGGATCAAAGTGGCCCAAATGGGAGAAAGAGAAAGAGAGAGAGACAGAGAGAGAGAGAGAGAGAGAGAGAGAGAGAGAGAGAGAGAGAGAGAATGCCAGTCTTCAAGGCATGGCAAACGGTCTGTGACAAAGCATGAAATACTGAACATAAAATAGGCCACACTGGAGAAGAGGAATTTGTATTTTATCCTGTTGATAATGGGCAGTCACTAAAATTTCTTTGAGCACAGGAGTGACATGTTTTGACCTACACTTTAACATAAAGTTTGTCTCTTTTCACCCACTATTGGGCAGAATTCAGCACTGTAAGTTATGAGGCCCAACCCTTCAAATGGCCATAGAATTCTTGAACTAGAACTGGAAAGGACCTCACAGGGATATAAACTAATCACTTCTTTCTACAGAAAAAGGACAGGAGAGTGTGAAATGCATATAATGTTTGACCTAAAGCCTTTTACAGTCTATTAATCACAGTTCCTACAAGTACTTCTTGCTTACTTGTGTCCCGGTCTGGAGATATCCTGTTCAGATATAGGCTAGGTCCATCCTGGAACTATGAGGAGACAATGGTGGGGATTTTAATGTCATACTCTACTATGGAGTGCCCAACCTTTCCTTTCTTCCTCTCTTTGCCTAGAGAGAACTCTGGGTGTCTTCATTCTTTTGCAACATGAGGTTGAGATCAATTTTTCTCCTCTAGGCCTTAAAATTTGTATAATTGATCAAGTTAAGATGAATGAATGATAAAGGTGAGACAGTTCCTGCTCCCCAGGATGTCCCTTTCCAATGGATGAAACAACATAGAGGAGACTTCAGCTCCAAGTCAGGTAGAGATGCCTCAGGGTCCTCTTTTATGGTGCAGAAGTAATGCAGTTGGCAATGCCTTTTTTTCTTGTCATTTCCACTAATAAGATCACATCAGTTTTGGCTACTGAGCTCCTTGAGAATGCCAAGAATTTGGGTAAAAAAACATTTTTTCCTTAATCTTCTACAGTTGTGGGTTTAGTACCAAAAGATGCATTTACAGGGAGGTACCTCTATTGAGGTATGATGGGAGGTGGAGTTGGGCTATGAGTAGAATTGGGGATTTGTCCTTTCCAGACCTCTTAGATCTGTTTGTTTATAGGTAGAAGTTGGTGATAGTGGTAGCAAAGAAGGCAAATCCTTTATCTGAATATGATTTCTTACCTCAGCATGATCTTTCCCCAAATAATAGTTCTGGGGTCCAGCATGAAAAGTGGTTGGATTATTGAGGTGGCACTGTTATTCCAAGAGGCAGAGCAACCTTGGGTTCAGAGCCCCAGGTTGTCTATCTCCAAGTATTAGGGGAGTTGGGTATGAGTTGGTGGTGAGAGTTTTATTGCCTGATACAAGCTACTTCCTGACTCTCCCTTGGGTAACTTGCTTGCTTAGTGAAACTGAATGACCACGTATGATTTATACCAGGAACTCAAGGCTGGTTCAATATAACAAAAATTATCAGCATAACTGACCATCTCAATAACAAAACCAACAGAAATCATATCATCGTCTCAATAAATGCAAAAAAAAAGTCATTGCCAAAATACATCTGTTCCTATTAAAAACCCTAGAGAGCATAGGAATATATGGACCTTATCTTAAAGAAGATAAGTAGTTTCTATCTAAAACCATCAATAAATGCTATCTGAAATGGGAATAAGGTAGAAGCCTTCCCAATACAGTTAGAGTTAAAGCAAACATGCCTATTATCACCATTATCCAATATTGTACTTGAAATGCTAGCTATAGCAAGAAGAAGAAAAAAAGAAATTGACAGAATTAGAATAGGCAAATGAGAAGAGTAAAGTCCCATTCTTTGCAGATGATATGACAGTATACTCAGAGAATCAACTAAAAACTAGTTGAAATAATTAACAACTTTACGAAAGTTGAAGGATATAAAAACAAACCCACATAAATGAATGGCATTTCTATATATAAACAACAAAGCCCAGAAGCAAGAGATAGAGAAATTTCATTTCAAAAACTGTGGACAAAACAAAATACATAACTCCACTTGCCAAGACAATCCCAGGAACTATAAGAACACAATTACAAAACACTTTTCATACAAATAAAGTTAGATCTAAACAAATGGGAAATTAGTCATTGTTCATGAGCCAATATAATTTTTAAAAACTTACCTAAATTAATCCATTTATTCAGTGCCATACCAATCCAGCTACCAAAAAGTTATTTTGTAGAGCTAGAAAAATTAATAACAAAATTCATCTGGAAGAATGGAAGGTCAAGAGTATTAAGGAAGTCAATGAAAGAAAATGTGAAAGAAGATGGTTTGGCCTTACCAGACCTCATATGTATTATAAAGTAGTAATTATCAAAACAATCTGGTACTGGCTGAGATATAGAGTGGAGGATAAGTGGAATACATCAGGTATACAATATATTGTAGTAAATGACCATGGTAATCTAGGATATGATAAAACCAAAAATCCAAGCTTTGATGTCAAAAAGTCATTATTTTGACAAAAACTGGATCGAGGGGAACTAGAAAACAGTATGGCAGAAACTGAGTATACACTAACTCATACTGAATGCCAAGATAAGGTCAAAGTTGGTACATGATTTACATAAAATATGATATCATAAGCAAATTGGGAGATCATGGAATAGTTTGCCTGTCAGATGTATGGTTAAAGTAAGAATTTAAGACCAAACAAGATAAAGAAAGCCTCACAGAAGGTAAAATAGGTAATTTTGATTATACAAAATTAAAAAGTTTTGCATAAACAAAACCAATGCAACCAAAATGAGAAAGAAAGCAGAAAATTGGGGGGAAATTTGCAGCAAGTATCTCAAAGGATATGAACAGGCAGTTTTCATACAAAAAGATTAAAACTATCTGTAGTCATTTGAAAAAAATTTCTAAATCAGTATTGGTTAGTGAAATACAAATTATAGCTCTGAGATACCACCTAACACCAATAAGATTGGCTAATATGACAAAAAAAGGAAAATGATAAGTGTTGGAAAGAATGTGGGACAATTGGAACACTAAGGCACTGTTGGTGGAATTGTGAAGTGATCCAATCATTCTGGAAAGCAATTAGGAACTATGCCCAATGGACAGTTGTACTGTTCATATGAGGTCTGTATCCCAAAGAGATCGTAAGAAAGGGAAAAGGACCTAAATATACAAAAATATCTATAGCAGTTCATTTTGTGGAAATTGGAAATTGAGAGGCTGCCTATCAATGGGGAATGGCTGAACAAGTTGTAGTATAAGGTTGTGATGGAATATTATTGCACTATAAGAAATGATGAGCAGGCTTATTTCTGATAAACCTGGAGAAAATTACATGAACTGATACAAAGGGAAACGAACAGAACCAGGAGTACAGTGTGCACAGTAAAATCAATATTGTATGATGAATAACTGCTAATGAAATGGCAGTCCTCAGCAATACAATTATCTAAGACAATCCCAAAGGACTCGTGATGAAATATGGTACCTGCCTGCAGAGAAAGAACTGATTTGAATATAGACTGAAGCAAAGTATTTTTTCTTTTCTTTCTTTCTTTCTTTCTTTCTTTCTTTCTTTCTTTCTTTCTTTCTTTCTTTCTTTCTTTCTTTCTTTCTTTCTTTCTTTCTTTCTTTCTTTCTTTCTTTCTTTCTTTCTTCCTTCCTTCCTTCCTTCCTTCCTTCCTTCCCTTCTCCCTTTAATTCTATTTTTCATTCAAATTTGCTTGTACAAAATGACTAAAATGGAAATATTTTACATGATTGCATACTATATCAGATTGCTTACCATCACAGGAAAGGGGATGTGGGGGAGGAAGAAATAGGATTTGGAACCCAAAACTTAAAAAAAAAATATTTAACATGTAATTGAGGAAAAAATAAAATGTTATTTTTTTAAAAGAGAAATTGAATGCAAAAATAGGCTAAAGTCTTGCCAGGCATGATCTTTCTCTAATTGGTTGGATTAGAAAGTCTACCGAATAAAATATAGACTGCCTGACAGGTAGAAAGATTTGACAGACAGACAGATAGATGGTAGATAGATAGATAGATAGATAGATAGATAGATAGATAGATAGATAGATAGATAGATAATCTTTTAGGTATAGATTCCAGGTAATAACTTAGACTACAATCTCTAGCCCCAACGCAAAGGCATCAAACCTTTAACAGATGAATGTTTCCTGATTCCAGTGGAACTGATCATTGACTCTAAGGTTATACTGTGTCATGGATGAAGGACTGAACAATAGGTTCACTGACATGATGTATTCTGTAGGGTGACTGCAAGAATGACTCCTGGATCTTTGCCTTGGCCATCCTGCTCAGCAGCACTTTTGTCTACAACAGCATGAACACCATCGACCACCAGGCCTTGGAACAGATGCAGTATCCTTTCAGATCTTCACAAAATTCATGATATCTTCAATGATAATGTTCTCTCACTAGGATAGATGATAAACTATCCACACTTTAGGAATTGTCATCATGAGTTACTTTGTCTAGAAATATTTTTCACTAGGTGGCCAACCTTTTCAAGTCAGTGTCCCCAAATCAGACTGACTAGTCCATATATGACAGCCTGGCACCAGGTCCACAAATGAAGCCTTGAGTAGAACTTGGTTGAGCTTGACATTGGAAATCAATATTCCACTTCCATGCTCAAGAATTCTGAAATTTCTCAACCATTCCATCTTTCCCTCTGCCTTATCACTGCCAAGCCTCTTCTCCCCTCTTCCTCATCTTACATAATTCATTTGTCTTCCTCTATAGCTCATCCTTCACCTCTGTCTCACATGAAGTGATGACCCCTCTCCTTCCCAAAGCAAACTCCTTGCAAGTTCCCTTGATTGCATCTCATTCCATTTTTTTCTAACAGATTTTTCCTTTCTATCATCCTTGCCCTTTCACTAATCTTTCACTAATCTATAGGTTGCATCCCTGTAACCTATAAAATCAACTGTCTCTTCCATCGTTAAAAAAAACCCCTCATTCAATTCTATCTCAAAAAAAGCTACAATCGTATATCTCTTTTATAGTGAAACTGACTGAGGAAAATGTCTGGAATCAGTGCCTCTGCTTCCCTTCCTCTGACTCTCTTCTAACCCTTCTGCCATCTGAATTCTGACCTACTCATTAAACTGGACCTCCCCTATTCAAAGTTGACAATAAACTAAATTACTGGTGTTTTCTCAATCCTCATTCTTCTTGACTTCTCTGAAGGCTTTGCCATTGTGGATCAAGCTCTTCTCCTAGATACCCTCCCAAGATTTTCATGACATGATTTTGCCTCTTACTTGTCTGACCCTTAAGGCCCTTATGCTGGACTTTCATTCAGGTAATGGTCACTGACTTTTGGTGTCCTGAAAGATTCTTCCCCGAGTTGTCTTCTCTTCTTCCATTCTACTTCCTTGCTTGGTAATCTCATTGGATCCAATGGATTCAGTTACCATGTCTATGCTGATGATATTCAGATCCACTGATCCAGCCCTGAACCCTCTACTGAGCTTTAGGTTCACAGTTCTAGTAGCTTGTTGAATGACTTCTCTTACTTACGTCCAAAACAAAAAATATTTTCCTCAAAACCTTTCTCTCTTCACAACTTATTAATGTCATGAACACTTCCATCCCACCCCCCAAGTTCTCTAAGCTCCTGACCTAGGTGTCATCCTCAACTCTTCACTCTAATTCCCTGTATCCAATATGTTATCATGAGTTTTCATTTCTGTCTTTATGATATGTCTTTCATGTACCCCCTTCTTTCCTCAGATATGGTTACAATTCTGGTGCAGGTCCTTATCACCTCACACCTGGACTATTTCAATAGACTGCTGGTTGATCTCCTTGTCTCAAGTCTCTCTCCACTTCAGTTCCCTCCTTTATTCAGTTAGGAATGTAATTTTCATAATGCACAGATTTGACGATATCACTCCATCATCAACTTAATAAACTCTGGTGAATTCTATTGCCCCAAGGATCAAATAGAAAGCTTGCTTTTAAAGCCCTTACCAACTCACTCTTTCTTACATTTTCAGTCTTCTTACACACTTTCTCCTCATACTCTAGCATCAAATCATATTGGCCTTTTTGTCATTCCTCTTATTTGACATTTCATCTTTTCATTCAATGCCTTTTTACTGACTGTACTTCATACCTGAAATTTTCTCCCTTCTCCCTCCCAATTTCTATGTTCCCTTGTTTCCTCCAATATTCAATTGAAATCCTGACTTCAGCACTGGATCTTCCCCAAGCTTTACATACAACTGGCATTCCTCTGAATATCTCTGACATTTGTATAATGTGTATGAATATATGCATATACATGTGTATACACACATATGTATATATACATATGTGTATACACACACATATGTATATATACACACATACATATAAACATTGATATTAGTATAGGTATATATATGTATATACACACAGATATATTCTTATGTGTATATATGCATGTATATAGCCAGCATCAGTTGTTTGCATATCATCTCCCCCAGTAGAATTCGAGCCCCTTGAGAACACACATAGCACTTAGTACACTGTCTGATGCATAGTGAACATTTAATTAATGTTTCTTAACTAGTTGGTTCAGTACAAAAATTTGTATTCTAATATCATAGTCATCATGAATCATAATGAGACCTGGGGTCTCACCAAGTTGATTGAAGAAATGTCAAGTTGATCTCTGAAAAGCTTTTTCTTTCCCCTTTTATATATGTGATTAAAATTCCCTGAGTACAGAAGGGAAGGTGGAGGAGAGAATTTATAAAGCTCAATGCAGGGAAGGGAAGATCCCATGAGTAGAAATGGGAACTGATGAAGTTGGTGTATGTTTCCTTTTCCTTATCTACAATCGTAGATATGTGACTGAGCTGACAGAGCGAATCAAGGTCAACACCTCACCTAAAGATATTGGAGAAGACTCAGCAGAGTTTGTGGGCTTCTTCCCAGACTTTATATGGACTGTGAGGGATTTCACCCTGCAGCTTGAGCTAGATGGCCACCCAATCACCCCAGATGAGTACCTGGAGAATGCCTTGAAACTCAGTAAAAGTAATTTATTAAGAATCAAGATTGGGTATATGGGTGGCCCTGAGCACCAAGGGGGAATAGACACCAAATGGTTTTCAGTTTCTTTGGAGCTTAGCTATTTATTCCTGGGGTTTTCTTTTGAATTTCATGGACTATAGGAATGGAGGCTGAAAGCTATTAAAGCTCTCATGCCATTGTTGGGGGCAATTAATCTCTTTTTTTTAGCTCTAGAATTTCCATAATTTAGTGACCTCTTCTAAGGGCAGAAAGTTTCTGAGATAACTGATTTTTGCCAACTTCTGTGGTGGGTGTGTATCTTATGAACTTACAGAAGGAAGTAGATGTTTCTGTATGTCTTGCATTTGGTTTGTGAGCATGGGATTTCAATAAAAGGGAATGACTTGATTTTATGGGTTATTTCATTCAGTCCAGGGCACAGCCTGAGCAATTCTTCCTCTCTAGTAACAGCATAGACCTTGTTCATAATAAGAGATAGAGAGACATGCCTTTGAAAAAGCGTGTTGTACATCAAAATTGAAATGACATTTGGAGTTCAAATTAAACCACTGGTGCTTACTGTGCATGAAACGCTGGGCAATTTGGCATTTAATGTTCATGAATCTCAGTTTCCAAATCTGTAAAATGAAGAGCATAGACCCCAAGATCTCAAAAAACCTCTAGCTATAGATCCATTAGCTAATGAGAACAAAGGGTTTCTCCCCTTGAGAATTCTGGAGAAGTACTGGCTATGTCTCTCTCAAATATATCTTGCTTATCCTAAAGATTTCTAAGTGACCATCAGATGCTCCCATTCAGCTCTGTCATTGCTCCAGTAACGTTTCTTCTAACACTTCACAAAGGAATATAAACCTAACTGTACAAGTTTCTAATCACACACAATTTTCATCGTAGACTCTAATGCCTGCACAGAGGCAGGGATGCTGATCTCACTGGAAATATCTAAATAATGTTTGGCAATGAATTTCTTCAATTCCAGTCAAAAGGCATTCATTAAATATCTATTATACCCAAGGGACTATGCTAGGTGCTCAGCATATAGAGACAAACATGGCCACCCTCATAAAGGTTACATGCTAGGGAAGGAAAACATGTGAAAGTGAGAAAAAAAAATATATAGAATAAGTGTGGGGAACAAAAGAGGTAGAAAGGACTAAAGAACCATAGGAATCTTCAAAGACTCTTTGTAGGAGCTACTGTCTAAACAGATGGATACAGAGAGTTAAAGGTTGCAGGAGGAAAAGGGGACAGGGAGAAAAGTCCAGGCATTGGAACTCCCTGGTCAGAAATACACAAATGAGTGAAGGAATATCATATCCAGAGAACCAGGAGGCCAGTGTGACTGAAATAGAGAATGCAAAGAGAGTAATATGAATCCAATCTAGAAGGATTAGAACGAATTTGGGAAAGATTTAATAGCAAAGCCTCGAGTTTGTGTTTGGCTCCAGAGGCATTGAGGAAGCACTGTAGCTAGCTTCCTGAGCCACACAGTACCATAATCAGGCTTGTTCATCAGGTATATCCCTTTGGTAAAGTGTGTGCAATAAGTAGGAGAGGGGAGGAAGAGGAGGAAATAGAGGCTGGAAAACTAGTTAGGAGGCTACTGCAAGAGTGCAGGTGAGAGGTAATGAAGACCTGAGTTCAGGGGAATGTGAGATATAAGTGGATATAAGGCATGAATTCAAGAGATGTCCTGGGAGGATAATGCAACTAACTGTTTACAAAGGATATGGGTGAAAAAGAATTGGTGGAAATGACTTCTGAGATAGTTTCTTCTCAATGGCTAATTGTGTTTGTAGTGATAGGATTATCATTGACTTCACACAAGAACCATGCTCATTTACTAATCTGGGAGTCTCTCTTCTTCCTGACATTAGCCTTCAGCTCTTGAGGTTTTTTCTGTTTTAGGGAGCCACAATTCTCTATCTACATTATCTATAATTAGTCGACTAATTTGCCAAATTTTATGTAAACATAGCTCAACTATGAAACTGTGAGAGGTTCCATTCAGATCTGGGGCAAATCCATTTTCTCTGCATGCTTTCAGGTATCTCCTCTGAATATCACAATACATTATCCTTATAAGAAGTGAACTGTTGTTTGATTTCCAATAATCTTTCCCTAATCACCTCTAGTTTTAAAAATTCTGTGTCTGTCATTCTAATTTCAAATTGGATGCATGAAGACTTGAATACAGTAATTACCAGACTCAAGCATTTCATCACCCTTTTTTTCCCAGGCCTGTGCCTTACCATGATCTCTGTCTCCCTATCCCCCAGGCAAGAATCGCAAAGCTCAAGAGGCCAACAATACAAGAGAGTGCATCAGAAATTTCTTTGCCGAACGGAAGTGTTTTATATTTGACCGCCCAACAAATGATAAGTCACTCTTAGCCTATCTTGAAAATGCCCAAGAAAGCCAGCTGGAGCTTTCATTCCAGAAGCAGGCAGATAACTTCTGTTCTCACATCTTTTCCAGTGCAAAATCCAAGACCCTTAATGGGGGAATCATGGTCGATGGGAATCGTGAGTTTTCTTTGCTCTAGTGAATACTTGATTGGGATTGGATATGTGTCCTTTGTTTCTTTTTATGTGCACAGGTATTTTAAGATTTTTGAATTATCGTCCTTATGGACTTAGTTTTCGTTGTTCCTGTTTCCTGAACTTTATATTTAAAAATCCCTAGAAATATGCACTCTGAGTCAATATCATTGGTCTTTGATGGAGACTAAATTGAATTAGAGAGGTGCCACACGTGTAGAAAAAGGCAATTGCCTTAATTCTTCAAAAGTGGCATGAGTGGATTTAGTAAAATGTAAGTCCATGACTTTCACTTCTATTTTTGACAATATCCTACAGCACATTGTTAAGGGGATGGTTTGGTTACACTAAGAAAGGGAAGCAGTGGTCACTTAAATCCAGCAGATTAAGCAAATTTCCTTGTTTGATTCTGTAACCCTATTGACGAAAACAGTGTTAACTATTGTTAACTATATGTCGGAAAAATAGTGTCAACTTAGCAGAGTTAAATTTCATTCACCAGAATACTGAACAGTGCCTCATGCTATGATGATGAACAAAACAGAGATGTAAAATCTGTGGCAGTGTTATCAGATAGATTCAGAACCTATTAAATGATCAAACACCCAAAATAGCCCATAATTACTTGAGGTCAGGGGCATCTAGGTGGTGTAGTAGATAGAGCACCAGCCCTAAAGTCAGACAGACCTGAGTTCAACACTTGACACTTACTAGCTGTGTAACCCTGGGCAAGTCACTTAACCCCAAGTACTACCCTAATAGTAATAATAATAACTTGAGTTCAGATTGGTTGTGCTCATCCTTCGTTGCTGAAGACCATGCCATCAGAGAAATGATACGACTTGCACTTGACTTTGTTTTGAGTGAGGAAGGGCTGTGCAGGTCACCAGCCTCACCTCTGCTCCAGATCCATCTGAATCCAGTGACCAGATTTCCTCAGGATGACTGGACATGACCCAGGATGCACTGGGTGACTTTGGGCCCTTTATGAGGTCAAAAAAAAAAAGACATCAAGCTGGGTGGGAAACAGCAACAGTTACTATTGAGAATCACTCTCAAGCTAGGAGGGTCCAGGGGTGCCCTCAAGCAGGGCCCCAATTGAGTCCCAGTTTCAGAGTGCAGTAGGTTTAAGGTTTGGGGGAGAGGACAGGACAGGGGACAGGACGGAGGAGAGGAGACGAGAGGAGAGGGGAGGGGAGAAGAGGGAAAGGGAGGGAAGAGGAGAGGAAGGGAAATAGGAAAGGAGCCAGAAAAACCCAAATCAACTGCGAAACTTTTGGCCATTCAACTTTACCTTCCTTTAGAGAGGGGAAGGGGAGGGGAAGGCAGACAGGAGAGGAGGAGGTGAGTTGCCCAGCTGGCATTCAGCCAGCTGCATCTACTCACAGGATTGAATTCTAGTTGAAGGGAAGTCTATAATGCCATGCCTTGGGGTTTTTGAACATTCTTAATAATGTTGTCAAAGATAAAGCTGAGCGAAACAGAATGGTGATCCAATGTGCAGATGGCATAAAGCTCAGAAGAAAAGCTAATGCAGTGAATGAAAGAAATGAGATACAATGTTATCCTGATAGAATAAAACAATGACTCTAAATGAATGATAGAACTTGATAAGAATAAATGCAAAGTTCTTCATTTGGGTATAAAAATCAACTTAACTAGAGGAGAGGGGAGATAAAGAGAGAAAATAATTCTTGGGGAAAAGATGTAAAGAATTACATGATTAACAATTCAGTTAGGGAGAGTAACCTCAAATACAAAGTTAATTTGTTGCCAAGAATGAGCCAAATATTTGGATCCAGTTAGGCCACATCTGGTATTCTGTGTTCAGTTGTAGGCACCTCACTTTAGAAAAGACATAGATAAAGGCAAACATTTCCAGAACCAGACAGCTAAAATCTGTAAAAGGACTGAGGTTCACACAAGAACAAGCCCACGGGAGGAGGCTTAGATCCATTTCCCTTCACCCCAGAGGTCAAAATTAGAAGAAATGGGAAGAAGGTATAGTTAGGTGTGATAAATAATTGAAACTTCCTAACGATTTATGTAATTAAAAAGGAGAAGAGGCTGCCTGGAGTCATGATGCTCTCCCCTACAGTCTAAGTTATCTAGTTGTGATTGGAAGACACTTGCTAAGAATACTGTCAAAAAGATCCTCAGCCAGATCTGGGTTCTCCTAGATAATTAACACTTGGACCAAATTGAATGAAGGTTGCCCCTTGCCTGATCTTCCATTTCATCTTGTCTATCAGGGTTGGGAAAGCTGCTGGAGACCTATGTGAAGACAATCTCTAGTGGAGATATTCCCTGCCTGGAGAATGCAGTGTTGGCATTGGCTCAGACTGAGAATTCAGCTGCCGTGCAAAAAGCTACCAACCATTATGTAGAACAGATGACGCTAAGGGTGGACTTCCCCACAGAAACCCTCCAGGACCTGCTAAACTTGCATAGAGACTGTGAGAAAGAAGCCATCTCAGTTTTCATGAAGCATTCATTCAAGGACGACACATACAAATTCCAGGGGGAACTCATGGTATGTTCTTCCAGCTACTTGTCCTCCCTCTTAACTCTCTTTTGTGAGTGAAACCTGGAAACTGGTCAAAATCTTCTCACTTCTTTTACCTTTGGGTCTCTATCCCCATTTCATAAGAGAAGAACCTGTTTTCTCTAGAAAGCTAGAGGCATGAAGACCTAAATCTCACTTGTCATGAAAAGATTCTCCCTCCTTGTGACACGCTGACATCAGTGACTTCCTAGAAAGAAAAATACCACCCCCTCACATAACTGTTAAATAGATGGAGTCATGCTCCCTCAGATCATACTGCAGTTTTTCTCAGGCTCAGACATATTCATGTCTATACACCTTCCCACCAACACCCTTGGATTCCTTCTAGCACCATCTCCTGCCAGTCCAAATATGTGCTCAGCCTTCCATAGCCTGGTAGCACTCACTTGGCCCACACCAAAGGGAGAATCAATATTATAGGCTTTCAGGATCATTTGATGTAATTACCTCATTTAGAGAGTGAGGATTTTGGGCCCCAAAGAGGATAGGTGACTTGTCCAGGCTGACCTAAATAAAGAGTAGTAGATGTAAAACCAGAGCCGAAATATCTCTGCTCCCAAGCCAGAATTTTAAGTTGTATTCTACCACACTGTACATTTTTGCAGAAAACCAAAAGCAGGTAGCCCTTCTCTCAACAGTTTCTTTACAATCTCATTTCCTCCACAGTAAAAGGGCCCTTTGGTAGCCTCTGAAGCATCATGATAACCATTATCTGTTGTTATTGTTACTGTTGCATTTCTCCTTTTCCCTGATTGTCTTTCTCTCCATCTCACTGGCAGCAAACCTTAGAATCCAAGAAGGATGATTTCATACACCAAAATGAGGAAGAATCAATCAAATACTGTCAAACTAAGCTTGAGCTCCTCTCGCAGACATTAATGGAAGCCACTTCTCAAGGAATCTTCTCTGTGCCAGGGGGTTTACAACTATATAGGAAAGAAAGAGAAAAAATTTTGAACAATTATCATCAAGTTCCCAAGAAAGGGATAAAGGTGAGGAAAGACCTGGAGGCTGGCAGTGGTGAAACTGCAAAGTGGGCTCCATTGATGGCACTGGGTATGTGAGCATTGACTTTCTCCAACCAAAACCACTGAGGAGGAGAATGTCTAGACACTGTTGGCTTTTTAGTTGACATCTCAGTTGAAAATCCTTGACAGAAATCTTTTCTTCCTGCCTGGAGAACATGCTGTGGAATTTAGGTAGCTGGGCATATGAGGGTCATAAAGGGCCAGATCTAATGCAGGCTGGTATAGTACCTCAGGTTCAAACTTGGAATGAAAAGAGATGCTCGTAGCTGTACATCCTTGTGCATCAGCCTTTTGGTGCTCCCTGACAAGCAGTCACATCAATGGCCTCTGTGTTTAATCTCATGTCCCAAAAATGTTGTCAATATCTTTTAAATATTTCTCCTACCACAGAGGATTTACCCTTCTTAGCCTCTAACTCAGTCTGGGGAAAATTATGTGTCTGTCTTATGTGTTTGTCCAGGCAGATGAGGTCCTCCAAAGGTTTCTACAGTCACTGGCAATGACAGAAGAAGCCATCCTGCAGACAGATCGAGCTCTTACTGAACAAGAGAAGGCCTTGGAAGGTACAAGGAGCTGGGGTGTGATGGTTTAGTCATGGAGGGGATTTGATGGGTTTAAAACAAAATTCTCCCTAAGGGCCTCAGTGTAACAAGAAGATTTTCCTAAAATATTGGGTATTCCTCCTTCTCTACCATTCCAGACCTTGCTGAGTTTGTAAAGAGAAACTGTGACCACAACCAGCAGGTCAGAGAAGCTGCTCCCCTGGACTTCCTCAACTCTGTTTCTCTTGGTCTAATCAAGGAAAAAGAAATTTAGGAATTCCCAGTCTCTTTCTCATAGTCAGTGGGTTCTTAGTTCAGACATCCGATGACTTCCCTATTACCTCTAGGATCATATATAAACTCCCCCATTCAACATTTAGAGTCATTCATAAATTGATCCTTTCCTATCTTTACTGCTTCTTATACCTTACTGCCCTCTACGCATGCTGTTTCAGCCACACTGATTACTTGCCCTTCCTCAGACACAAGCCATATCTTATGTCCAGGCCTTTCCCCTAACTGTCTGATTCCATCAATGCTCTGTCCCCTACTTCCTACTGATGCTAAAATCCCACTTTCTTCAAAATGCCTTTCCTGTCCCTCCATCTTTTAATGCTGCTTTCCTCATTCCTATTGCATCCCATTAACTTTCTATAGGCCTTGGATCTGAATACCAAGGTCAATGTTGTTTCTTTCCTTAGAATGACAGTTCCTTGAGGGGAGAAATTGTTTTTACACTCTTTTCTTTTTTGGTCTCTCAACTGCTTAGCACACTGCTTGGCTCCTAGTAAGCACTTAATAAATGCTTGTTCACTAACTGACAAGAGATGAAAAGTAGCCTCACCTGATTTAATCTATTATGTTTTCTGTTCAATCAAACAGTTGAACAGATGGAAAGAAAAGCAGCTGAAAAGGAAAAGAAGAGTTTGGAACAACAACAAATGGAAATGCAACAGAAGATGGAAGCTCAGCAGAGAAGTTATGAAGAAAACTTGAAACAACTGAAAGAGAAGATGGAGGAAGATAGGATCCAGATCCTGAGAGAACAGGAAACTATTTTGGATCATAAGCTAAAGGTACGAGGAGATTGGGATTAGTGGCTGTGCTTAGGAAGAAACATCACCACCATGGCAGGAAAAGGATGGGCAGATGCACAGGGATGGAAATTTGCCTTCATGTGAGTTAACATGGTGCAGAGCAAAGGACCCTGGACTTTTCCTCAGAAGATCTAGGTTTGAGTCTTTTCCTCCTCCTCCTTGATGTTCTCACCTTTAATACAGGGTCAATCACATCTGTCTCACTGAGTTCACAGAATTGTTGTGTGGATCAAATGATTTTTGCGTCACTCATAGTGCATCCCCCCACAATGAGCTGCCCAAGCGAGTCTATTCCAAGTTCAAGTTATTCTACAGATCCTCACCCTATAAGATTCAAAGTTCACAAGCCCTGACTATGTTTTTCTAGTGAACCAGAAGACACACATAGTTCAAAACAAAGACCTAATGCCCAGTAGCTTTTCTACTGTATCCCTTTTATACAAGACAAACAACTTAATATACAATTGTCAGTCTAAAGGACATTCCTCAGTGGTTTTTCTCTCATAGGATATCCTTGAGATCTGAGCCTCTGAGCCTCAGTTGGAATGGTTCTTTTCTCTCAAGAAGGAGATTCCAGAACCTAGAAACCAAGCTCTTTGCAATCAAGATCCAGGGCCTTCCCAACCAACTTGTACATTCAGACTTAAGTCTATTTTTGAATTCTAATTCCTATTCAGCAATCTCTGGCATCATCTCTGCCAGGATCCTGTCTTTCTTGAGGTCAGTAAGTTCTGGCTTCCATTGCTAAACTTGTCATAGATAGCATCTGATAAGGGATACCTCTTCTAAAAATTGTAGATGACTAAGTTCAAGGCCGCGCAGTGTGTTGATCCCCAAATCCTTGTCTCTTTCCTACAAATGTAAGAGGGAGTGAGCTGGCCCTGTGACCTCACTGGTAGAAGTAACCTCAGTGAAAATATTTCCTCCACCATACAATCAGCACCACCCTGTAGGGATTGTCCTAGAAAATCCCTGGGGGCCCTAAGAAAACTAAATGGGTCACGCAGTCAGGATGTATCAGAGGTAGGACTTGCATTCAGGTCTTCCTGACTCTAAGGTCATGCTGTCTCATACAAATGAGGGGAAGCCAAGAAAGATACAAGAGCAAATGTGAGCCTGGGGACAAGACCATAGGTTCTACACCAGTCACATTCCTGGCCTTTTGGACATAATTTTGGTAGGACATAGCTTCCATAGCATCTTTTTTTTAAAAAAGACTTAAAAATCACAAAGTACTATGATCCTTTCATGACCTTTAATTAGTCATTCCAACTCCATAGTACATAGTAGGAAATCCCAAAGGGATTAATACTGGATTGGATCTGTCTCCCCTCCATCTGCTTCTAACTGAACCCTCCTAATTCTCATCAAAGCCTCTTTGTCCTCAACACAGACCCTAAAAAATTTCAAACTGTTTGTGGAGACATTTGTAATCATAAGAAGCATGGACAATCCAAGTTAATTCCAGAGTTTCCTGTGGCTTGGGGGCTGCTATCATGATACCAAGTATTCCAAGTTGAGTCAATTGTACCCTCCTACCTCAGTCCACAACTGCTGGGTTCCAGAGCAAGAGTATATCCAATGACTAACCAGGTTCCCTTAAGATCATTTTCAATTCGTCCCTACTCAAGTTCCTACCCATGGGATAGCTTAGGCCCTGCCTAAGCTCCTGGAATTTTGCCCAAGCCATACCAGGCTAGTAATGGGGACAACAGATACTGATTCACATTTGTTTCAGTGTTGATCAGAGGGTCAAGTCAGTTTGAAGTTGATATAGGCCCACCCTGAGTCACTCTATATAGCATTTATGACCTTTTTAAAAAAAAAAAATGAAAACATGTGGACACCTGGGCTACATGATTATGAATTGAGAACATTGCTGGAGAGACTAGCATTTTACATACCATGTTGAGGTTTATAAAGCAAACATTATGTCATTTTTATCCTCACAACAGTTTGGGGAGTTAGGTGTTATTGTGGGTTAAGGAATATGACTCCAGTCACAGCCAGTGAGTGTCAGAGGCAGGATTCAAACTCAGGTCTTCCTGACTCCAAGTCCAGCACTGTACGACCCACCTCAACCCCTTTAAAACCGTGATTCCAGCCCAATTAGCCTTGTGTTCAGCTGTTACAGATTTCACCATTGACCTTGAAGTCTCACTTCTTGTCTCCAGCAGTAATGAGTCATTACAGAGAAGGCCTAAACTCTCGATCATTTTTCTCACTGCCCTGGAATGTCCCCTGAAGAGAAATCCTCTGTGCCTTTTTCCCCTCTTCTAATCTACTTAAGACTCACACCTTATGCAGAAGAAATGCAAAGAGTTGCCTGGTTCTTGGTGGAGTGGAAACTAACCAAAGTGCAATGCTGATGTGCTTTTGTCTTCTCTTAGGAACGTCAGAAACTGATAGAGGAAGAATTTTATGAGAAAGCGGAAAAGATGGAAAGAGTGATAGAGGACCTGCAAGAAAAGGTTAAGAATACTAAGAGTAAAAGATTCTCCTTGTTGCCTGTACTAGCCGAAGTTGCTGGCTTTGGACTGATGAGCAAGTTACGCGGTGCAAAAAAACTCTTTGGCGCAGGGTTATCCATAGCAGGTGCCGCATTAGGCAAATTAATGGAATAACCACATGGGTTTCGTTTCTCAAAAAAAGTTAGAGAACATGTTATAAAACATGACACTGAGACCTACTTACATATATGTTTGAATGTGTGAGTGTTTGTATGTTTCCTGCTTCTAATTCACCCAAGTATTAAAAAGTAAAGTTGATGCTCACCAGACAGGATAAAAAACATTGGGGGAAATTCACATGAAGACCATCCATTTCCTCAGTGTTGGTGAGATGAGGCTTCATTCCACTGAGTGAAAGACTTCTTTTCTTTAATGCAAATGTTATAGAATACAGAATGTTTGATGTTACCCCCTTCCTTTTGATGACTCAGAACATTCAGGGCTAGGATCCTGGACAGTCATGAAATCTAACTACTTTATTTTACACATGGATATTTGGTGGTTCAGTGGGTGGGGCAAGAACTCAGGAAGACCTAAGTTCAAATTTGACATCACTCACTTACAAACTGTAGGACCCTAAGAAAATCTCTGAATCTTTCTGTGTCTCAGTTTCCTCATCCATGAAATGGGGATGATAAGAGCACCTATTTGACATGCTTGGTGTGAGGATCAAATGAATAAAACCCTTTGGAAATCTCAAAATGCTGTGTAGTTGTTACTATTATGAACACTGAGGCATAGAGACACACAGATAGAGGGATTTGCTGAAAGTCACACAGAAAATAGGACTTGAACTGGCATCTTAATTCTAAATATGTTCTGACAACTATGCCAGATAAGTCCCTTAACCTCTGTTCAGAGATGACAACATGTAAATTTTTCCTTGTGCTTCTTATGATTTTTAGACTCTTAAGTGGAATAGTTCCTGATTTCAGAACCCCAAATTATACTCCGAAGTAAAAATATTCATATATGAGCAATAGAAAGTGTTTTGAGTTTATAGCCAGAAGACCCGAGCTCAATTGCCAATTGATACTGTCTATGTGACCTTGGATAAATCACTTAACCATCCCCAGCCTCAGTTTCCTGCTCTGTAAAATAAGGAGACTGAGGTAGATGATCTTTTGGGTCCCTTCCAGCTCTAAATCCTATTTCTTTTGGGTGGGTATTAGTCAAGAGTCCCAGAATCCTCTCTTTACTATTGTTCAGAAAGTGTCCAAAATATTATATTTCCTAGTCTCTCTTAATAAATGAAGTTAGTGTATCTATATGTTTTATGACCAGTCTGAATATGACTCTATGATGTCTAACTCAAAGATTCCCAAACTTTTTCAATTTCAAGACACCTTCACATCTCAGTGTTTTTTCATAGCACCCCAGGGACAGAAGAAATACCTAAGTGTCCCGTTTATCACATACAGTATCAAGTATTTATATCCTAACAACTTAGTAGCCATTTGAAAAATTAACACAAACAAATAAAGAGGAATTTTTAAAATTTCATTCTTAGATAGCCACAATTGTTAATGGGTTGTATGTGCCTGTTGGGCACAGGTCAACTTCTCAAACTTGGAATCCAATTAGACACCATACCTATCCCACCCCCATTTCCTTTTCCAAGGTGATTTTTGCTTAGTGCTTCTTTTTAGCTAAACAACTGCCAAAATCTCAGCTTCACCAAGTCATGATGATGTAAATAAGAACTTACTATGCCAGCCAAAAGCAGAATTGAACAGACTCTCATCTCAAATATTCCAAAATGTCAGTGAAAGGAATGTCGTGTGATCAAACACTAAATCTGTAAGCTGTCTCTAAGCAGTAGCTAGCCTTGTATTGGACAGCTACTGATTAACCCTGTGTTTCCCTTGAAAATTCAAACATCACGTGATGCCCCTGTGAATTCTCTGTGACTCCCTGGGGGTTGGACTGAGGCTCAATATATTTCATATCCAATTCAGATTTCTAGGACCAATAAAAAAAAATAATCCATTTTCCACATGATACCCCTACAGCTATTTGGAGACACCCAATGTGTCCCCTTTGGGCTTCTCACCTCTAAGCCAAACCACCACATTTCTTTCACTACATCCTTCAGAATAATGGCTGTGCCTTTGAAGGTCTCTTTTATTTTTCTCCTTTTTAAAATAAAACTTCCAGGGGGCCAAGCCAAGATGGTAGATTGAGAGCAATTACTCACCTAAGCTCTTCGACAAACTCTTTCAGATATCTCTAAAAACAGAATGTCACCAAATTTTGGAGGGACAGAATCCAATAGGAGACAGACTGTGTCAGATTCACAGACCAGGGCAGACTGGAAGGTCAACGGGTACATTCTATTCCACAGGGGTGGAGGAGCACACAGTGCACAGCTCAGCAAGTCCCCACTGAAGCAGGGTGAAGCAGGAACCCCTGGGGCGGTCTGAAGCAGCACTACAGAGTCTCAGGCATAACATCCCAGGACAGGAGTACAGTGGAACCTAGCAAGTGAGAGCCCCAGAGCCTCAGGTATCTACAGTGGCTGCTCCTGAGACTATCAGCCCACAGACTAAATGTCTGTAAGTCACCCACTCGAACTTCTGAAAGCCAAAATGGTGGAGTGATTTGTAAATGCTCTCTCCCCCGCCCCTTGTTGACACTGAAAGAACCACAAAACATTTCCACAGAAAAATCCTGGATCAGTGGGATCAGCAGAAGGGGCAAACAGTCTTGTAGCACATGAGGCTAGAAAAATCACTAAGGAGGATTCCTCTTGCTCTGGCAGAGGGGGAACAGCACACGACCTGAGTTGTTCCAGACAGCCCTACCTTAGCAAACTGGGAGGAGATGCAGAGCCCCAGGGAGGTGGAGCCCCACAATGACCAATACCAGACCCCCAGGCATGCCTTAGCACCCCAGGGGAATTGGGAAGAGACTAGGGCAGCTGGGATCACCAATGCCTGAGCTTGCCTTTGCTCTACTCAGTGGATGAGACCTCCCATGGCCAGACCACACCTTCCCCACACTTAACAATCTAGGTCCAGGGCTAATCTGGGGAAACACAAAAAGACTTCAGCTGGCCTCTGTTTTAGCACACCAGCCAGATCAGCATCAGATTCTTTAGCTTCTAGCTGAAGGAACCAGACTCCACAACACATAACCCTCATCATCATAAGTAAGAAGCAAAGCAGGAAAGAAAAGACCATAGAATCTTTCCATGGGGACAAGGATCAAAACACAAATACCAAAGACCAGCATTGAGACTGTACTCACATCTGAAACTTCAGAAGGGACTGTGAAGTGGTTGCAAGAACAAAGAGCATTCTTGGAATAGCTGAAGAAGGATTTTAAAAGCCAAATTAGAGATGTAGAAGAAAAACTGTCCAATGATTTGAAAAGTATGAAAAAAGAATTCACTGAAGAGAACAGCTCCTTAAGAAGGAAAATTGAACAAATGGAAAAAAGGAAGTACAAAAACTAACCAGAGAAAATAATTCTTTAAAAAGAATCATTGGACAGATGGAAAAGGAGGTGCAAAAGTTAACTGAAGGAAACCATTTCATAAAAATTAGAATTAGGCAAGTACAAGCCAATGATTTTACGAGACATCAAAAATCAGTCAAACAAAATCTAAAGAATGAAAAGATAGAATAAAATGTAAAATATCTAATTGGAAAAACAAATGACCTGAAAAATAGATCCAGGAAAGAAAATCTAAGAATTATTGGCCTACCAGAAAGCTGAAATGAAAAAAAGAGCTGGGACAATATCTTCCAAGAAATCATCAAGGAAAACTGCTCAGAAATCCTAGGTCCAGAGGGTGAAATAGTCATTGAAAGAATTCACTGTTCACCTCCTGAAAGGGATCTCAAACTGAAAACACCATGGAATATCATTGCCAAATTCCAGAACTATCAAGTGAAGGAGAAAATACTACAGGTAGCCAGAAAGAAACCACTAAAATATCGAGGAGTAACAGTCAGGATCACACAGGACCTTGCAGATTCTACATTAAAAGACTGAAGGAATTGGAATACGATATTCCACTAGGCAAAGGAGCTGCAACTACAACCAAGCATCAATTACCCAGTAAAGGTGAGCATAATATTTCAGGAAAGGAAATGGACATTCAATGAAATAAGGGATTTTCAGACCTTCTGGATTAAAAGGCCAGAACTCAAGAGAAAATTCAGTCTTCAAATGCAAATCTCAAGAGAGGCAGAAAAGGTAAACAGGGGTAAAGAAAAACTAGTTACTCAATATGGGCAAACTGTTTACATCCCTATAAGGGAAGATGATACTTGTTAATCTTGAAAATTGTATATTTATTATGAAAAATAAAAGAGGTATACAAAGATAGAAGGAGCAGGTATAAAGTAAAGGATGTGATGATAAAAATGTGATTTAAGGGAGCTAAAGGATTGTAAAAGGAGATATGAAAAAGAGGAGGTAGAAAATGGTAAATTGCATCACAGGAAGAGGCACAAAATTACATTAGAGTAGAGGGAAAGAGGGGAAGGAGATGAGCATTGTTTGAGAGGTACTCTCATTTGATTTGGTTCAAGGAGGGAACAACAAACTTAATTAAGTATATAAATCTAACTAACTCTATAGGCAGTAGAAGAAAAGGGAGAAAGAAAGGAGAGGGGAGGCTAAAAGGGAGGGAAAGAATAATAAGGATAAAGGGGAGTAAAAAGGAGAGGGGCTGAAAGAAGGAAGGGAAGACTGCAGCAAGTGGTGGTCAAAAATTAAAACTCTTGTGGAGGGGAAGGGAAAAGGGAAAACTAAAAGCACAAAAGGTGGGAAAGAGGATGGAGGGAAAGACAAAGATAGTTAAAATAACTGTAAATGTGAATGGAATGAACTCTCCCATAAACAGAGGTAGATAGCAGAAAGGATCAAAAACTATAATCCAACAATATGTTGCTTACAAGAAACACATTTGAAATGGGGTAATACACACAGGCTAAATGTAAAAGGTTGGAGCAGAGTATACTATGTGTCATCTGATAGAAAAAAAGCAGGGGTAGTAATCCTAATCTCAGTAAAATCAAACGCAGAAATAGATCTAATCAAGAGAGTTAAGGAAGGAAACAATATCCTGCTAAAAGGCACCATAGACAACAAAGCAATATTATTACTAAACATATATACTCCAAGTGGTATAGCATCCCAATTCTTAGAAGAGAAGTTAACTGAGTTACGGGAAGAAATAGACAGCAAAACAATATGAACTTTCTGAACTTGATAAATCTAACCTCAAAATAAACAAGAAAGAATTTAAGGAGGTGAATAAAAACTCTGGATAAGGTGGATATGATAGATCTCTGGCGAAAATTGAATGGGGATAGGAATGAATATACCTTTTTCTCAGCGGTACATGGCACATATACAAAAATTGACCATGTACTAGACCATAAAAACCTCACAATCCAGTGCAGAAATGCAGAGATAGTCAATGCATCCTTCTCATATCATAATGAAATAAAAATTTCATTTAATAAAAGGCCATGGAAACATAAACCAAAACTAATTGGAAACCAAACAATGTAATCCTAAAGAATGAGTGGGTTAAACCACAAATTATAGAAATAACAACTTCATTCAAGAGAATGACAATAATGAGACAACCTACAAAATCTTATGAGATACAACAAAAACCGTTCTTACGGGAAGCTTTATATCCTTGAATGCCTACATGAACAAAATAAAGAAAGAGGAGATCAATGCATTGGGCACGCAGCTAAAAGAGTTAGAAAAAAAACAAATTGAAAATTTGCAAGTAAATGCCAAGTTAGAAATACTGAAAGCCAAAGGAGAGATTAATAAAATTGAAATTAAGAAAACTATTGAACTAATAAATAAAACTAAGAGTTGGTTTTCTGAAAAAAACCCCAATAAAATTGATAAACCTTTGGTCAATTTGATTTAAAAAAAGAAAGAAGAAAACCAAATTAGCAATACAAAAAATGAAAAAGTTGAACTCACCTCTAATGAGGAGGAAATTAAAACAAGAATTAGAAATTATTTTGCCCAACTGTATGACTGTAAATTCGACAATCTAAATGAGATGGATGTTTATTTTAAAAAATATATAAATTGCTCAGAATAACAGAAAAAGAAGCTGAATGCTTAAATAGCCTCATCGTGGAAAAAGAAATTGAACAAGCCATCAATGAACTCTCTAGAAAAAAATATGCAGGGCCCAATGGACTTACAAGTGAATTCTATCATGCATTTAAAGAACAGTTAATTCCAATACTATATGAACTACTTGGGAAAAGTGGGGAGGGAGTCCTCCCAAATACTTTTTATGATACAAATATAGTTTTGATACTTAAACCAGGAAGAACCACAACAGAGAAAGAAAATTATAGACCAATTTCTCTAATGAATGATGCAAAAATTTTAAATAAGTTTTTTTTATATTTATTTAACTTTTAACATTCATTTTCACAAAATTTTGGGTTCCAAATTTTCTACCCTTTTGTCCCCTCCCCCCACCCCAAAACACCGAGCCTTCTAATTGCCCCTGTCTGCCAATCTGCCCTCTCTTCTATCATCCCTCTCTGCCCCTGTCTCCATCCTATACCCCTTTACCTTTATTTCTTATTTCCTAGTGGCAAGAACAGTACTCGACAGTTGTTCCTAAATCTTTGAGATCCAGCTTCTCTTCCTCCCTCCCTCCCTACCCCTTCCCTTTGGAGGGTAAGCAATTCAATATAGGCCAAATCTGTATAGTTTTGCAAATGACTTCCATAATAGTAGTGTTGTGTAAGAACTAATTATATTTCCCTCCATCCTATCCTGTCCCCCATTGCTTCTGTTCTCTCTTTTGATCCTGTCCCTCCCCATGAGTGTTGACCTCAAATTTCTCCCTCCTCTTCATGCTCTCCCTTCCATCATCCCCCCCACCCTGCTTATCCCCTTATCCCCCACTTTCCTGTGTTGTAACATAAGTTTTCATAACAAAATGAGTGTGCATTTTATTCCTTCCTTTAGTGGAATGTGATGAGAGTAAACTTCATGTTTTTCTCTCACCTCCCCTCTTTATCCCTCCACCAATAAGTCTTTTGCTTGCCTCTTTTATGAGAGATAATTTACCCCATTCCATTTCTCCTTTCTCCTCCCAATATATTTCTCTCTCACTGCTTGATTTCATTTTTTAAAAATATGATCCCATCCTCTTTGCTTCACTCTGTGCACTCTGTCTCTATGTGTGTGTGCGTGTGTGCATGTGTGTGTGTGTAATCCCACCCAGTACCCAGATACTGAAAAGTTTCAAGAGTTATAAATATTGTCTTTCCATGTAGGAATGTAAACAGTTCAACTTTAGTAAAGTCCCTTATGACTTCTCTTTGCTATTTACTTATTCATGCTTCTCTTCATTCTTGTGTTTGAAAGTCAAATTTTCTTTTCAGCTCTGGTCTTTCCATCAAAAATGCTTGAAAGTCCTCTATTTCATTGAAAGACCAATTTTTCCCCTGAAGTATTATACTCAGTTTTGCTGGGTAGGTGATTCTTGGTTTTAGTCCTAGTTCCTTTGACTTCTGGAATATCCTATTCCATGCCTTTTGTTCCCTTAATGTAGAAGCTGCTAGATCTTGTGTTATCCTGATTGTATTTCCACAATACTTGAATTGTTTCTTTCTAGCTGCTTGCAATATTTTCTCCTTGACCTGGGAACTCTAGAATTTGGCCACAATGTTCCTAGGAGTTTCTCTTTTTGGATCTCTTTCAGGTGGTGATGTGTGGATTCCTTGAATACTTATTTTGCCCTCTGGTTCTAGAATCTCAGGGCAGTTTTCCTTGATAATTTCATGAAAGATGATGTCTAGGCTCTTTTTTTGATCATGGCTTTCAGGCAGTCCCATAATTTTTAAATTGTCTCTCCTGGATCTATTCTCCAGGTCAGTTGTTTTTCCAATGAGATATTTCACATTATCTTCCATTTTTTCATTCTTTTGGTTTTGTTTTGTAATTTCTTGGTTTCTCATAAAGTCATTAGCTTCCATCTGTTCCATTCTAATTTTGAAAGAACTATTTTCTTCAGTGAGCTTTTGAATCTCCTTTTCCATGTGGCTAATTCTGCTTTTGAAAGCATTCTTCTTGTCATTGGCTTTTTGAACCTCTTTTGCCAATTGAGTTAGCCTATTTTTCAAGGTGTTATTTTCTTCAGCATTTTTTTGGGTCTCCTTTAGCAGGGTGTTTACTTGATTTTCATGCTTTGCTTGCATGTCACTCAATTCTCTTCCCAGTTTTTCCTTCACCTCTCTAATTTGATTTTCAAAATCCTTTTTGAGCTCTTCCATGGCCTGAGTCCATTGAGTGGGGTGGGATACAGAGTCCTTGACTTCTGCGTTTTTCCCTGATGGTAAGCATTGTTCTTCCTCATCAGAAAGGAAGGGAGGAAATGCCTGTTCACCAAGAAAGTAACCTTCTATAGTCTTATTTTTTTTCCCTTTTCTAGGCATTTTCCCAGCCAGTGACTTGACTTCTGAGTGTCCTCTCCACCCCCACCTCACCTCCAGATATGCCCAGCCAGCTCTTGGGGTCTGAGATTCAAAGGCTGCTTCCCAGCCTCAGGGCTTTGGGCGGGGGCAGGGTTGCTGTTCAGTGTGAGATTAAGTTCAGGTGCTCAAGTCAGGGCAGGGCCGCCTCATTGGGCTCAGTTCCCTCAGGGGGTTTATGCAGAGACCTTCAACAATGGATCTGGGCTCCTGCCTGCTTGGGGAGCCCCCTTGTCTGCTCCTGCCTCTGCTGCTGCCTCCCGAGGGGGCCTGAGTTATGGGGGCACCCCACTCCCCTCTCAGCAAACCGAGAAGACCCTCTCACCAACCTTTGGGGCCCGTGGGTGGAGGGATCCGCGTGGCTGCTGGAGATTCTGTCCCTAAAGCCTGCTGAGATCTGCTCCTCACGGTGCCGCGCAGCCAAGGCAGGGCTGGGCTCGGCTCTGGGTCCAGGGCACTAGGGACCTTTTTCGAGAGGTTTTCAGGCTCTCTGGAGCAGAAATCTCATCTGCTCCATTCTGTGCCTTCTACTGCTCCAGAATTCGCCTGTGGTTCTTTTTTTTTACAGGTATTTTATGGGCAGTGGGTTCGGATGTAGCGTATGTGCGTCTTTCTACTCTGCCATCTTGGCTCCGCCCCTTAAATAAGATTTTAGAAAAAGAATACAGCAACTTATCACAAGAATAATACATTACGTTTAGGTAGGATTTGTACCAGGAATGCTGGCCTGGTTCAATATTAGGAAAACTATTAGCATTATCAATCATATTAACAACAAAACTAACAGAAACCACATGATTATCTCAATAAATGCAGAAAAATCTTTTGACAGAATGCAACAGCCATTCCTACTGAAAACATTGAAGAACATAGGAATAAATGGAGCTTTCCATAAAATAATACACAGTATCTAACTAAAACCTTCGGTAAGCATTATATGCAATGGAGATAAGCTAGATGCATTTCCAGTAAGATCAGGGGTGAAACAAGGATGTCCATTATAATCACTATTATTCAATATGGGGCTAGAAATATTAGCTGTAGCAATTGGACAAGATAAAGAAATTGAAGGAATTAGAATAGGCAAAGAAGAAACTAAGTTATCACTCCTTCCAGATGATATGATGATACACTTAGAGAATTCCAGAGATTCAAGTAAAACACTACTTGAAATAATAAACAACTTTGGCAAAGTTTTGGGTTACAAAATAAACCCACAGAAATCTTCTGCATTTCTATATATTACTAACAAAGCCCAACATCAAGAGACAGAAAGAGAAATCTCATTTAAAGCTAAGGTAGACACTATAAAATATTTGGGAGTCTGCTGCTGAAACAAATTCTGCAACTATATGAACACAATTACAAGACACTTTTCACACAAATTAAGTCAGATCTAAGTAGGTGGAAAAACATCAGTTCCTCATAGGAAGGGGGAGTCAATGTAATAAAAATGACAATTCTACCTAAATTACTTTACTTATTCAGTACCATACTAATCAAACTGTCAGATAATTATTTTCTAGACCTAGAAATAATAATATCAAAATTCATCTGGAGAAACAACAGGTCCAGAATATCAAGGGAACTAATGAAAAGAAATCCTAGGGTAAGTGGCTTAGCCCTACCAGATTTTAAATTGTATTATAAAACACCAATTATCGAAATCACTTGGTATTGGCTAAGAAAAAGTAGTGTAGACCAGTGGAATAGGTTAGGTACTCAAGACATGGTAGTCAGTGTATACAGCAATCTACTGTTTGATAAACCCAAGGACCCCAGCTTCTGGGATAAGAACTCACTGTTTAACAAAAATTGCTGGGAAAACTGGATAACAGTGTGGCAGAAACTAAGTATAGACCAAGTCCTGACACTGTATACAAGAATAAAGTCCAAATGGGTACATGATCCAGGTATAAAGATTGATATTATAAACAAATTAGTGGAGCAAGGAATAGTGTATTTATCAGATTTATGAAGAAGGGAAGAGTTTTTGACTAAACAAGAGATAGAAAGCATTATGAAATGCAAAATGGATAGTTTTGATTACATTAAACTGTAAAGGTTTTGCACAACCAAACCTAATGCAATCAGGACTAGGAGAGAAGGAGAAAACTGAAAAAATAATTTTTGCAGCTAGTGTCTGTGATAAAGGCCTCATTTGTAAAATATATAGAAAACTGAGTCAAATGTACAAAAATATAAGACATTCCCCAATTGATAAATGGTCAAAGGATATGAACAGGCAGTTTTCAGAGGAAGAAATTAAAGCTATCTATAGTTATATGAAAAACAATGCTCTAAATCACTATTGATTAGAGAGATGCAGATCAAAATAACTCTGAGATACCACATCACACCTATCAGATTGGCTAACATGACAAAACTGGAAGATGATAAATGTTGGAGAAGATGTGGGAGAGTTGGAACACTAATTCATTGTTGGTGGAGCTGTGAGCTGATCCAACCATTCTGGAGAGCAATTTGGAACTATGCCCACAGGGCTACAAAAAATTTGCATACCCTTTGACCTAGCAATATCATTTCTAGGACTGTATCCCAAAGAGATTATAAAAATGGGAAAGGGTCCCACATGTACAAAAATATTTATAGCAGCTCTCTTTGTGGTGGCCAAAAACTGGAAATTAAGGGGATGCCCATTAATTGGGGAATGGCTGAATAAATTTTGGTACATGAATGTAATGGAATACTATTGTGCTATCAGAAATGATGAACAGGAGGACTTCAGAGAGGCCTAGAAAGACCTAAAGGATCAGAATCAGAAGAACATTGTACATAACAACAACCCCAATGTGCAAAGAATTCTTCTGGTAGACTTAGAACTTCATTGCAATGCAAGGACTTTAATAATTCCCAGTAGTTGCTTAAGGTAAAATGCCTTCCACATCCAGGGAAAGAACTATGGAATTCGATCACAGAAATAAGCAGATCATTTTCTTTTGTATTACATTTTGGTTTGTTTAATGATTTCTCCCATACATTTTAATTCTTCTATGCAACATGACTAAGGTGAAAATGTATTTAATAGGAATGTATGTGTAGAACCTATACAAAACTATATGCTATCTCAGGGAAGAAGGGGGAAGGTAGGGGGAAAGTGGGTGAGGGAGGGGAAAAAATCTAAGATATATGGAAGTGATTGTAGAATACTGAAAACAAATAAAAAAAAAACTTCCTTCTGTAATATCGAGAACTGGGTCTTTATATAGGTCAAATCCAGAGCCCCCTCATGTTTTATCTATCAAACATGCAAGAAGTGTAAAATATGAACATTAGTCCCCGTGTGTATTTGAGGAGTATAGAGGGATTTCTTTAGATCCAGAAAACCTGAGTTCAAGTCCTACCCATGCTAGCTCTGGACAAGTCATTTCACTTCTCAATGTACTAAACAACTCTCTATAACCATAAATTACAGAGAGGATACTGATCCACATTTGTAAGGGAACTTCCACATACAAATGATCCTTTTACTGATTAAATCTTAGTCCCAGAGGGAAAGAGAGAGAGCAGACTCTGATTTCTAACATGATGAACGGCTTGGATGATCTCCTCCCTCTTTAATATGCACACGCATGTAATGGGGTTGCTCATATAAAATAATAATAACGATCCCAGGTAAAGCCTCGCTTCTCCAGTTTGATGGGAAATAGTATTTGTTTCTAGAAACCTTCCAGGCACCAGGGAAGCTGAAAGTGGCCCCAGCTTTAGCCATCTCAAATTCCTGCAGCCTCTGTGCCCCAGGACCTCAAAAATAAACAATGGGAGGCTCCAACCATTTCAATATTCAGTTCCTTAGGCTTCATTTCACCTGGCCTTTTATCTTTGTGGATGCTTTCTGGACTTAACTAGATCTCAGGGATAAAGAAGATCCCCGGACTTTTTCTCTGGTCAAAATATATTCAGGGGCATATCCTACCAGACCTCACCTTATGATGATGGGTTCAGCATTTCCTATGTCTCCAGAGGGAAAAACCTTCCTGTTCTCTCACCATCAACTTGAGCCAGAAAATAAAATACTTTAACCCAAGTGGATTTCAAGGGACACTGCTTTATATCAGGATGAAAAGAAAGAAATAATTCAAAAGGGAAATAGTAAGGTAACAAAATGCAGATAGTGACCAGTCTAGCAAGCCCAGGAGAAACAAACAGCTTGCCTCTCATTCTTTCTTTTCTCCTCCTCTCCACCACACAAAAGAAACCAGGAATTAATTGTCCCATGTTTCATCTAGAGGAGGATAAGAGAAAGCGTAAATCACCTGGCTACCTCAGTTTCTTCACTTATACCAGGAGGAGAATATTAGCACCTACTTCTCAGGGTTGTTGTGTAGACAAAAAAATAATATGTAGAAGGATACAGAGAGGAGGAAAAAGAGGAAGAGGTAAAAAAGGAGGAGAAAGAGGAAGAGAAAACGGAGAAAAAGGAGGATGAAGAGAACAAGATGAAGAAGAGGAGGAGGAGGAGGAGAAAGATTAGTTTGGCAATAAGGCAATTGGCTAGAGCCTCTAAATAGCATAAGGACTAAAGAACACAGTGACATTTACTTCAGATCACACTGCCAGGCCTCTTATTTCCATTCCCTCTCATTCTTTACTTCTCGTAATTGCAAGATAGATGTTCCATCCCTGCTAATGATTATTTCATAGCTCTCCTGCCTTTTGTGGCTAAATTCCATCTAAAGTAGATGCCTCCACTGCCTCTCCTCACTACCTTCTCAACTCTCTAGTCTGCCTTCCAATTTCATTATTCAACTAAAAATGTTTTCTCCAAAGTTACAGTGATCTCCTAACTGTCAAATCTGATGACCTTTCTCAGTCCTCAATCTTCTTGATTTGTCTGCAGCCCAGATGTAGGTCACTCTCCTCTTTTTGATACTCTCTACATTTTTGATACTCTCTACATTTTCCTGTTCCTTCTCCTATATATCTGACCATTCTTTCTCAGTCTCCTTTGCAGGGTCTTCATCCAGGTCATGCCCACTAAACATGAATGTCCCACTCTGTCCTGACTCCTCCCTTTCCCCTCTATAATCTTTCACTTGGAAATTTCATCAGCTCCCATGGATTTAGTAATCATATCTAGCTGATGTATCAAATACAAATGAACTTATCTAGCCCTAAGTTCTCTATTGAACTCTACTCTCACATCTCTAAATGCCAATTAGACACCTTGAAATAAATGTAGATATGTTCAAATAAATCTATTCAAACTGAATTCATTACCTTTTCCCCAAAACTCTCTCCCTTTTAAACTTGCCTATTAATTTCTTGGGCAATACCTTCACAATCCCACAGGCTCTCAACCTAAGTGTCATCATCAATGCTTCACTCTTTCACACTCCCCCCATAGCCAATGTACTGCCAAAGCCTGTCAATTTTACCTTTGTAACATCTCTCCCATGCACATCTATGTCTTTTCTGTCCCTTCTACACCCCTCGTGCAGGCTCTCATCACCTCATGCTTTGACTGTTGCAACAGCCCCCTGCTAGGTGTGCCTGCCACAAGTCTCTCCCTACTCTAGTCCATCCTCTACATATTTGGCAAAGTAATTTTCTTAAAGTGCAAGTCTGACCATGCCACCCCACACTCACTCAATAAACTGCAATGTTTTCCTATGATCTTCAGGATCAAATGCAAAATCCTCCCTTTGGTGGTTAAAGATCTTTATAAGCTGCCTACCTAGAGGCAGCCAAGTGGATGGAAAGCTGGTTCTGGAATCAATCAATCAAATCAATTAATAAACAATAATGAAGCATCTACTCTCTGTCAGGTCCTGTGCTAAGTGATAGACAAAACATAGTCACTGAGGCCCACGAGCTTAAAATTACAATGGGGGTGCAAAAATGTCAAGTTGCAAACAAATATATGCAAAGCAAGCAACATGCAAGATAAGTAGGAAATAATTAAGAAAGGGAAGGCACTGGAATTAAGGGAGATTACAGAAGACCTTCAGTGAAAGAAAGGATTTTATTTGGGACTTAAAGTAAGCTAGGGAAATCTATAGGCAGAGAAGAGGAGGGAGAGAATTCTAGGCAGAAAAACTGCCTGAACTGAGAGATGGAATGTCACATATATAGAATGGCAAAGAGGTCAGTGTCACTGGATGGAAGAGTACATGTCAGGGAGTAAGGTGTAAGATGACTGGAAAGGTAGGAGAGGGACAGGTTAGGAAGGGCTTGGAATGCCAAACAGAGCATTTTGCATTTGATGCTAGAGGCAATAGGGAAGAAAAGGGGACCAAGTCACCAGGCTCAACCTGTCTGCCAAGCCAGCCAATCAGACTGTGAAAGAGAGGTCATAGAGACAGGAAGAGAGCCAGGAGAGGGTAGTGTCACAAAAACCTAGAAAGAAGAAAGGATCAAGTTAAAGAGTTGATCTTTAACTGAAGCAGCAAGGCAGCCTTAGGGAGAGACAGGAGGTAGCATGTGCCAGGCAGAACAAACCAGTACCACCACCTTGAACACATCTGTCCTCAATCTCTGAAGGGACAGGCCAGGATCTACACATGGCATCCTTGTGAACATCAGTGCCCCTCAAACTGCCAGACCTGCTTCCAGCCCAGGCCTCATGCCACCATTGAAAAGAGAAGTTGTGGTGGAGACAGAGCTCACCTGCCTCATGAACAGCATCAGCAACTGGTGACTCCCTATTACCAAGAGGCAGATAAGATAGGAATCCCCAGAGTGGCTACCCCTCACTATTACTGCTTTAAGCCCAGCCCTCATAGCCACCAGATGATGGCATCCACCACACTAATTCATTATAGTGGGGTTCTTTTTCTTGTTGGCCCACTCTTCTAAACTACTTCCTTTCTAACCTCTGCCACCTTTCTGGAGGGAAAGTCTGGGCTGGTCCTGTTACAGCTTTCCTGGAGTGTTGAGTGTGTGTTATTCCAGGATCTCATGAACTGGCTGGGGACCTGCAAGCTTCCAGTGCTCCCAAAGTGATGTGATTCAGAAGGAAGTCTCTTTGCTAGCTGCTTCCTGCCCTGTTATATTTCCCCCACCCCACTTTCCTCTCTTGAGGTTTTTAAGTTCCAGACCTTCCTGACCTATTTATCATTTGCAAAAAGTGAAGAAAAGTTAAGTCTATCAAAGTTGGTCATCGCACAATGTTGCTGTGACTGTGCACAATATTCTCCTGATTCTGCTTACTTCACTCAGCATCAGTTTATCTGAGTCTTTCCAGGCTTTCCTGAAGTCCACCTGTTCATCATTTCTATGGAACAATAGTATTCTATTACATTCATGTACTACAACTTGTTCAGCCATTCCCCAACTGATGGACATCCCCTCAATTTTCAGTTCTTAACCACCACAAGAAGAGGTGCTATTTGTATCCATTTGGGTCCTTTTCCCTTTTTTATGTTCTTTTTGGAATACAGATCTAGTAGTGGTATTGCTGCATCAAAGGGTATGCACAGTTTTATAGCCCTTTGGGTATAGTTCCAGATTGCTCTTCAGAATGGTTCGATCAATTCACAACTGCGCCAACAATGCATCAATGTTCCAATTTTCCCACATCCTCTCCAACATTTATCATTTTCCTGTTTTGTCACATTAGCCAATCTGAGCAGTGAGATGTGGTACTTCAGAGTTGTTTTAATTTGTATTTCTCAAATCAATAGTTACATGACTATAAATAGCTTTAATTTCTTCATGTGAAACCTGCCTGTTTATATCCTTAAACCATTTATCAACTGGGGAGTGATTTGTAGTCTTATAAATTTTATTCAGTTCTCTACATATTTTGAAATGAAGCCTTGATCAGAGAGACTGGCTATAAAAATTGTCTCCCAGTTTACTGCTTTCCTTCTAATCTTGGACGCATTGGCTTTGTTTTTGTTAAAAAAAAAAAAGTTTGATTTAATATAATCAAAATTATTCATTTAGTATTTCATAATGTTCTCTTGTTTGGTTATGAATTCTCCCATTCTACATAAATCTGACAGGTAAACTATTCCTTTCTCTCCTAATTTGCTTATAGTATTATCCTTTATGTCTAAATCATGTACCCATTTTGAACTTATTTTGGTATAAAGTGTAAGATGTTGGTCTATGCCTAGTTCCTGCCATACTACTTTCTGGTTTTCCCAGAAGATTTGTCAAATAGTGAGCTCTTATCCAAGAAGCTAGATTTATCAAACTGTGGATTACCATAGTCACTGACTCCTCTGTCTTGTGTACCTGACGTATCCCACTGATTCACCATTCTATTTCTTACCAGTACCAAATAGTGTTGATGATTGCTACTATGTAATAATTTTTGGATCTGGTACAGCTAAGTCACCTTCCCTTGCATTTCTTTTCACTAATTCCCTTGATATTCTGGACCTTTTGTTTTTCCAGATGAATTCTATTATTTTTTCTAGTTGTACAAAATAAAGTTTGATACTTTGATTGGCATGGCATTGAATAAGTAAATTAGATTAGATAGAATTGTCATTTTTATTATATCAACATAGCCTACCCATGAGCAACTGATATTTTTCCAATTACTTAGATCTGCCTTCATTTGTGTGAAAAGTGTTTTGTAATTGTGTTCAGATAGTTCCCAGGTTTCTTTTGGCAGGTAGATTACCAAATATTTTATATTGCCTATAGTTACTTTAAATGGAATTTCTCTTTCTAACCCTTGCTGCTGAATTTTGTTAATAATATGTAGAAATGCTAATGGTTTATGTGTGTGTTTTTATATCCTGCCACTTTGCTAAAGTTGTTAACTATTTCACATAGTTTTTCAGCTGATTCTCTAGGACTCTCTAAGTATATCATCATATCATAGGCAAAGAGTGAGAGCTTTGTTTCTTCTTTGCCTGTTTTAATTCCTTCCATTTCTTTTTCTTCAAATCTCTTGTTTCACCCCCAGTCTTGTTGGAAATGCTTTTACCTTATGCCCACTGCATATGATTCTTGATCATGGTTTTTGATAGATGCTACTTATCATTTTATGGAAAACTCCATTTATTTCTATGCTCTCCAGTGTTTTTAGTAGAAATGTGTCTTGCATTTTATCAAAAGTTCTTTCTGTATCTGTTGAGATAATCATATGATTTCTGTTTTGTTACTGATATGGTCAATTATGCTGATAGTTTTCCTAATTTTGAACAAGTCCTGTATTCATTGTATAAATCCCACTTGGTCATAGTACATATCCTTGTGATAAATTACTCTGATCTCTTTGCTGACATTTTATTTACAATTTTGCATCACAGTTCATCAGGGAAATTGGTTTATAATATTCTTTCTCTGTTTTGTCTCTTCCTGATTTAGGTATCAGCAACATATTTGTATCACAAAAAGGTTTGGGTGGTACTCCTTCTTTGCCCATTTTTCCAAAGACTTTGTGTGGTATTGGAATTAATTGTTTTGTTTCACTTGTAAACTATCTGGCCCTGGCAATTTTTTCTTAGGGAGTTCATTCATGACTTTTTCAACTTTTTTTTTCTGAAATGGGGTTATTTAAGTATTTTATTTCTTCTATTAATGTTCAATTAATCTGCACAATTTTTATTTTTGTAAATATTCATCCATTTCACTTATATTGTCAGATTTATTGGCATACAGTTGGGTGAAATAGTTCATAATTATTATTTAAATTTCCTCTTCATTGACAGTGAACTCACCATTTTCATTTTTTGATGCTGGTAATTTGATTTTCTTCTTTCTTTTTTTCATCAAATTAACCAAAGTTACATCTATTTTATTGTTTTCAGAAAACTTACTCTTAGTTTTATTTATTAGTTCAATAGTTTTCTCAATTTCAATTTTATCAATCTCTACCTTGATTTTCAGAATTTCTAATTTGGTACTTAATTGAGCATTTTTAGTTTGTACTTTTTCTAGATTTTTTGGTTGCATGACAGATTACATAGTTTTTTTCTCTATTTTATTCATGTAAACATTAAGAGACATAAAATGTCCCCTAAGGACTGCTTTGGCTGCATCCCATAAGTTTTGTTATGTTTCTCATCATTATTATTCTCTTTGATGAAGTTATTGATTCTTTCTATGATTTGTTTTTTCTCATTTTAAAAATGTTTACAGTTTCCAATAAATTTTTTATCTCTCTTTCCATGTCTCTTTATTACATATAATTTTTACTGTATCTTGATCTGAAAAGAATGCATTTAATATTTTTGTGTTTGTGCATTAGATTGTGGGTTTTTTATGACCTAGTACATGGTCAATTTTTGTATAGGTGCCATGTACCCCTAATAAAAAGTATATTCCTCTCTATCCCCATTCAATTTTCTCAAGAAGTCCACCATATCTAACTTTTCTCAAATTCTATTTACCTCCTTAACTTCTTTCTTATTTTATGGTTAGATTTATCAAGTGCTGAGAGGGGGAGGTAGGGTAGTTTTGCTATTGTTCTTGTCAATCATTTCACTTTTCTTCTAAGAATCTGGATGCTACACCACTTGGTCCATAATGTTTAGTACTGATGTTATTTCACTGTCTATGGTACCTTTTAGCAAGATGTAGTCTTCTTTCTTATCTCTTTTAATTGCATCTATATTTGCTTTTGTTTTGTCTGAGATCAGAATTGCCACTTTAATTCAGCTGAAAGGTAATATATTCTGCTCCAACCTTTTACCTTTACTCTGTGTGTATCTCTCTGCTTCAAATGGGTTTCTCATAAACAACATATTGCAGAATTATGGTTTTTAATCTACTCTACTATCTCCTTCCATTTTGTAGGAAAGTTCATTGCGTCTACATTCATTTTAATAACAACTGATTATGTCTTTCTCTCCATCTTATTTTCCCCCATGTTTATGCTTTTCTGTCTCCTTTCTCTTTCCCTCCTCAATAGTGTTTTGCTTCTGACCACCATCTACCTCAATCTGACCTCCCTTGTATCAGCTCCCTCTGTTTTCTTTCCCATTTCCCCCAACTATTTCTTCCTTTACTTCTGCTCTTCCTTTTATACACTCCCTACATTTTCTTTCCTCTTTACCCTTCTTCTTCCTATAGGGTAAAATAGATTTCTATTGTGTATGCTGTTCCCTCTTAAAGACAAATCCAATGAGAGTAAGGTTCAAATAATGCACACCTCCTTCCCTTCTTTAATAGGTCTTTGCACCTCTTCTTGTGATATAATATACCTTTTTCTGCCTCCTCCTTTCCTCTTCACCCTGTATAATACTATTTTTTACCAATTTGTCATTTATATCATTGCATCAATTAGACATTCTCTGCCTATGTACACACCTTCTAAATGCTGTGAGAAAAAAAAACTGTTCTCAAGAATTACAAGTATCATCTGCTTGTCTATTTTAACCTTATTGAATAATATGGGTTTTTATTTCTTGTTTGCGTTTTTATGCTTCTCTTGAGTCTTATATTTGAAGGTCAATTTTTCTGTTCAGCTCTGCTTTTTTCATCAGGAATAATTGAAAGCCCCCTATTTCATTGAATATTCATCTTTTTCCCCGAACGATTATGCTTAATTTTTCTGGGTAGTTGATTCTTAGTTGTAATCCAAATGCCTTTACCCCCTGGAATATCATATTCAAAGTCATCCAATCCTTTAACATAGAAGCAGCTAGGTTCTCCATATTCTTAGCTGTTCTACAATATCTAAATTATGTCTTTTTTGCAGCTTGGAGCATTTTCTCCTTGACCTCATAATTCTGGAATTTGACTACAATATTCCTCAGAGTTTTCATTTTGTGATCTCTTTCAGGAGGTAATCGATCAATTCCTTCAATTACTATTTTGCCCTCTGATACTAGAATATCAGGACAATTTTCCATGATAATTTCTTGAAAGATGCTACCTAGGCTCTTTTTTTGGTCCTGGCTTTAAGATGGACTAATAAATCTTCAATTATCTCTCCTGAATCTATTTTTCATGTCAATTGTTTTTCCATTGAGGTATTTTACATTTTCTTCTACTTTTTTCATTCTTTTGATTGTATTTAACTGATTCATAAAGTCATTAGCTTCCACTTGTCCAATTCTAATTTTTCCAGAATTATTTTCTTCAGTTAGCTTTTGCCTTCCTTTTCCACTTGGCCAATTCTGCTTTCTAAGGAGTTTTCTCTTCAGTGAATTTTTGTGCCCCCTTTTCCATTTGGCCAATTGCATTTCTTAAGGACTGGTTTTCTTCAGTCAATTTTTGTCCTCCCTTTTCCAAGCTGTTGACTGTCTTGCACACTTCTCATTTCTTTTCACAATTTTTCTCCTACCTCTCTTATTTGACTTTTAAAATCTTTCTTGAGCTCTTCCAAGATTTTTTTAGGTTAGAGACCAATTCATGTTCCCCATTGAGTTTTCAGATGGAGGTATATTGATGATGTTGTCCTCTTCTAAGTTTGTGTTTTGACTTTTCCTGTCATCATAATCATTTTCTATTTTCAATGTCCATTTTTGTTTGTTGCTCATCTTATTTGCCTATTTCCTGACTTTTAAAATTGAGTTCTCACCTGGAGCATAGGGGGCACTGTCTCAAGCTTCTTGTGATGGGGGCCAGTTCACAACAGAAATAACAACAATAATAGTGATAATAAATAGCATGTATATAGTGCTTTAAGGACTGGAAAGCATTTTGACAAACTTTATCCTCACAACAATCCTGGGGTTAGGTGCTATTATTGTCCCCATTTTGCAGATGAGTAAACTGAGTCAGAAAAAGGGAACATCACTTGTCCAGGGTCATACAACTCATAAATGTCTGAGTCTGAATTTGAATTCAGATCTTCCTGACTCCAGTTCTTACACTCTATTTCCCTGCCCTCTAGAACTGAATAGTCGCCCCCAGAGTCCAGCCATTAGGAGGAAAAGAGGAAGTCAGGTGGCTATTTAAATTTTTTTTTTCTAATTTATTACTCTTCAGCTATGTACAGAGCACTCACTGTGCTAGTGGTCTGATGTTATATTCTATATTTGGTACCCATACACAGGCACATGATGTTAGAGTGGCAAGTTTACTCAAAGACTCAAATAGGTCTGTGATCTCATTGATCGATAAATCCCTCCAGGTATGCAGGTTCTGGAGTTCCTTCCACTGATTCAGACTGCAACTCATCCATGTTTGTCTATCCTGTATGACTCTCATCCATTCTTTCCAAGTGCTCACCACAGGCTGAATGCCCAATATGCTTGAGGCTTTCTATATTTTCTCCAACATCTTGAGGGCACCAGCAGAGCATTGTGGTCACCCAACTGTTAATCTGCAGATCCTCAGATTCATTCTTGACCACTGCCCACATGGCTACCTTCACTCTGGCAACATACTCTTCTTCAGTGTCCTCCTTTGATTCCATCCCAAAACTCCTTTGGAGGAAGCATTGATGCCAGCCATGCTTACTCCAAACATGGTGCAGCCTATGACTCTTTCTGAACTTGCTCCCATTCAGGTTCCTTCCTGCTCCTTGCTTTTTTGCATGTACACATGTATTATCAGTGTTTAGCAGAGTACCTGGCACATAGTAAGTACTGTGAGCATCCAGTTTTCTCTTCCTGCCATACAAGTTTTTCAATCACATCCTTTACAGCTATTGTTGTTCAGGTTTCTTCATTGGTTATGTGCTGCAGGCTCTCAAACCCCCCACCCACATAGTTCTCCATGTGATGATGACCTTTAATTTATGGAAGCAGTAGCATTCTGAGTCTCTCTGTCATGTAGTAACATCAGTGAAGTGCTAGCATTGAAAAAAAATGCTCCCTTGATGTTCAGGGAGGTTTGGAGGTAATAAACATCTTTCTCAATTTCTCAAAAGCTATCTAGACTCCTCTACCCTTTCTTTTTAAGTCTTGGCCCAGGTCATTGTCCATACTGCCTGTTCCAAATCTACATACTGTGGAATAAGTGCTATAGGATGTCCATTCAGGTGCTTATTGAAATCTGTGCGATAGATATTCTTCAGCTACTTGGTTTCTTTTGTGTGGGTGCCTAGGTCAAACAAAGATTACAAATCTTGTCTACAAGGCTGTGGAAAGCTTTGAAACTGAATGCAATCCACAGAGCATTATTGGCAAATAGGAGCTTGTGAAGGACTTCACCATGCACAAAGCATCCCACCTAAATCTGGAAACTACACTGAATCCCTTCCCATCAAAGTACAAATATTTTTTGGAAGCCATAAAGCCTAACCTGATGTTTGTTTTCAGGGGGTCATTGAAATCACTGGCCTAATTCTGTGAGTTTGTAAGTACAAATATATTTGTATGTGTGTGTACACAGAAATACATGCATGTATATGCAAATATATACACACATATGTACATGTTTGTATGTACATATGTATACATATATTTGGTTCAGTTGTGTCTGACTCTTCATGATACTTCCTGGGGTTTTCTTGGCAAAGATGCTGGAGTGGATTGTCATTTCTTTCTCCAGGAAATCAAGACAAACAGAGCAGTTAAGTGAATTGCTCTGGGTCACTCTGGCTAGTGAGTGACTAAGGCGACATTTGAACTCATGTCTTCCCGACTCCAGGTTCAGCATTCTATCGAATGAGCTACCTAGTTGCCACACAAACACACATACACACACACAGTATGTATATTTCATATGTTTGTATAAATATACATATGCATACTATCTTGAATGGTATTGAGATATAACAGGAGACACCTTGTTATAAAAAGTCCTGTAAGACCTCATTAGATTCCACCAAGCTGAATGTTGTTGGGGTTTTTTCAATCAACCAACCAGCAGCACAATGATAATTCATATTCTCTACATCTTTCAATCAGTTATGAGATGGTAAAGAGATGGTGCATTATGAAATACTTTTGGGAAAGCTTGCTTCTTCCCTATTAAAACCATCTCTGCCTGTGTACAGATGAGCCTCACAAACATTTTGGATAGCTAGGAGTTGTTAATGGTGCCTTAATCATCTCTCTTGATATCCATCAGATCTTGAGTCTTTGGTAATTTCCCCTATAACAGTTTGGGGTACTGGAGAGCTCTGGACATGGAATCAGGAAGATCTGGGTTTGAGACCCTTCTCCTCTGTGTGTCCCTAACAGAATCCTGTAACTTGCCTAGGTCTCTTTTCCTCACTGGCCTTTAGGGCCCCTTCCAGGTCTGCACCTCTGATCCTGTGACCCCACAGGTCTCCCTCTTCCTTCATGCACCATATCCAGGGAGTGGCTCCATCTCCAATGTGCCCTTGATCTGACCCAGCAGACTTTCTGGGCTGTGTTCTCTTTAGTGCTATTTCTGCTGCTTTTGCAAATACCTCAAGGCCTGGACTACTGAGGTCCCTGCAGTGGGAAACCAGCAACAACTTCATTTGCTGTCTGCATTTGCACCCCACCTGCCACCTCTTGCTCTGAAAATAGACCTCAAATTCTTATCCCCTTTGCTACGAAAACATGGCAATCAATTGTTCTGTGGCTAATCTCCCCATCTCTGCAGATCAATCCTTTTCTACTTGGCTCCAGATGGTGAGATTACAAATAAAGTACTGGGTGGAAGTTGCCAAGAGCAGATTTTGACTCAGTGTAAAAGAAAACGTCCTAATAATATGAACCACCTCAAAGTGGAATTAGACATTTCCACCAAAGGTAGTGAGTTCTCTCCTCAAATCATTATCATTTTCAGGTGTATTGGAGGAGGGGGGATGGGTTCATCTGATTAGAGTTATACTATCTGGTCTTCTGTTGTTCAGTCATGTCCAACTCTTCAAGACCCTGGGGACCATATTGTCCATGGGGCTTTCTTGACAAAGATCCTGGAGTGATTTGACATTTCTTTCTACAGTGGATGAAGTAAAACACAGGTTAAGTCACTTGCCCAGGGTCACCAGACAGTAAGTATCTGAGGTCACATTTGAACCCAAGTCTTCTGATTGGACCCAGCACTCTATTCCCTACTGCAGCAGATGCTTTCTGAGATCCCTTCAAATTCTGACCAGGCTGTGATTCTCTAGTACCCTTTAGCTCTGCCTTTTTCTCAATACCTTTTCTCCAGTAGTGCTCAAGTCTTCCTCCTTTTGTCCTTTCAAACCATCTTTCATGCCCCGTCTCCACTAAAATACATTCCCCAATAGTCTCTTCTGCTCTATGAGCTTTGCAGTTAGCCCTTTCTTTGGCCCACATCACCAAGGCTCAGTTCTCAGGTCGCATTATCCCTCCCCACCAGCATCAAACCATGCCCCTTCCTGATCTAGAATGAACCCTCCTACCCCCCAAATCCAAGTCCCTCTCCTCAGGTCCCATCTTAAGCCCTCCATCCTCTTCCTCCTCATCCTCATCCAGGCCAGGCACCTACCTTCGCAGCCACAGCCTCTCTTCCTTCAAACTATCACTCAGACTAGACTTTCTTCTCTCAGGTGTAACCCCAGTCCTTTCCTCACCTTTAACCCCAATGTTATTAGTCTAGAAATCACAGTCTCTTGACTTATCCTGATGCAAAATACGAGGAAACAACCCAGTCAAAACTAACCCTTAAAACTCAAAATTTTAAGAGTAGACACTGGGGTACTTTGATAGAGCATTGATATTTATTAAGCATCTGCTGTGTGCCACACACTGTGCTAAGCAGTGCAGACACAGAAAGATTTTTGATCAGTAGAAAGGCCTCAGCTGGTGAAGAGGAGCTGGAGAAGTTGTGGCAGGACAATGTGGCCAAACCCAATGCAACTCTCCCAAGGCTGTCCAGGATGAAACTGTTTTAGATAACTGTAGTCAGAGAATTTAACACTGAACATTCTCATGCTTTATAGAACTAGCATATCTGTAGAAGTGTTAGCATTCCTATAGCACTTCAAGGTTTGTAAAACATTTCAAAATATGTCATTTTTTCTCACAACAACTCTGGGATGTAGATTCTATTTATTGTCCCCATTTTTACAGATGGTGAAACTAAGGCAAACAGAGGTAAAAGGACATGCCCAGGGTAAGTGTCTGAGGCTACATTGGAACTCAGGTCTTCCTGACTTCCAGACCCAGCACTCTCTATTTATTGTACCACCTGCTTTTCAGAACAGAAAGGAAAGAGGATGAGGCAATTAGACCAAGAACATTGACAAGTTACTGCTAACTTTACTTTAAAATTTGTGTGACTTATGTTGTGGAGGCAGCAGGGTCTCACAGTCCAGAGAATAGTGGACTTGGAGTCAGAAGACATTAGTTTGAGCCCTCTGAAGAACCCCTTACTAGCTACAGGATCCTTCTCATACTCCATTTACTCATCTGTAAAGTGGGTGTTGTGGTAGCATCACTGTGAGGATGCAATGACATAATACATTAAAGCTCTTTGCATGCCTTAAACCCTGTAGAAACCCAACTACTGCCTTCAAAAATATTATCTAATTTGAGCCCCAAAACTCACTCTGAGAAATAATTAAGCATCATCCTCATTTTACACACAGGGAAACTGAGAACTGAGCAGTCCAAGAGTTTTGCCCAAAGTCACAGTGGGAAGTAAGTTGCAGAGCTCAAACCCAAAACATGACTGGGGATTTTCTTTCCCTCCATAGTGCTGTCTCTTCTTTGCCACTAGAGGGAACTAGAGGGCAACTCCGACATCAGTGTCAGGGTACTCCCTTCCAGTCAGGAATTAACCTACAGCAGCAGGGAGGGAGAGAATCTACATAGGGATCCTAGGGGGCGCCACAGGGGCAGGAGGTTCTGGACCTAGAGTCAGGGAGATCTGAATTCAAGTATAGCTCCAGACATTCAGTAACTGCGGGATCCTGGGCAAGTCACTGAACCTCTGCCTGCCTCAGTTTCCTCCCCCATAAATTGAAGCTAATAGCACCTCCCTCTCAGAGCTGCTGTAAAGACCAAGTGAGATTTAGAAAGCTCTGAGCTAGGTGCCTGGCACAAAGTATTAAATAAGTTAAAAAGAGCAACCTTCTAATTACTAACATCAAGGAATAAAAACAGATCTAGGCTCATTGAAGGGGTCCTGGACGATGCTCAACACAGAGGCTGAATCCAGGCTTCTTAATCTGGGGTCCATCACTCCCTGCAAGGGAGCTCGGAGGACCCTGTAAACCACAAAGGGGAAAATATTTTGATAACTGTATCTCATAGAATCAGCTTCTTTGTAACATTTGTATTTTATTTTGCTCATTTAAAGACCATTATCTGAGCAAGGGTCCATAGAATTCATCAGACTGTTACCAGGAGTCCAGACACACAAAAGTACATCCCTGTTCTAAATGGAAGAGGGACCCCCTCTTCTATAGATGAGGAGATTTACTTCAGTTTGCCTCAACCCCACACAACTGTAGGGCCACCAGAAAGAGACTTAAATAACTCAAGGGTTTGACCTAAATAGCCACACAGGAAAAATTGAGTAGATGAAAGACACCTAGTGATCACTAGACAAATGTGTCTTGAGAAGATGATGTCAGTAGACACTGAGCTGGTCTTGAAAGGAACAGTTAAAGGAGCATGGTTTGTATGGCTTTAGGACAAAAGCAAAATTGTTTTTGTTATTTCAGGGTCCTCCTTGAAAGAATCATGCTTTTAACATCAAGATTTTTCTGATGATTTATAACTGACTACAAATCAAGGGACAGTACAGTTTTGGAAGAATGGGAGTTAAGCATCATCTGCAGGGTAGTAACAAACCATGTGGTGGATGTGGACGGGCTGCAAACCAACACAAATGAGGATTTCTGTGGGAGAGGCAATTGAAGGTCTGCATTCAGAGAAAGGTATAGCTGAAAACAAACTGATGGTTTGACCACAGGAGCTCCAAATCAAGTAGGAGTCATAATAGCATGCAGAAGTACAGAAAGGAGATGGAGCTGCCTCAGAGCCAGGGAGACCTGGGTTCAGGTCCTACCAGACACATACTGGCAGACCTCTTAAGCCCCAAGTGTCCCAGAAAGCTCTTTAAGACTATGAGTTATGGAGAGGGTGCCTGTCTGCCCCAAGAGAGGGAGATTCTCTGTTGAGAGTTCCCAAGCCAAGGAAATTACAGGTCTAGTTCCTACATTGCTTTTCACCTCTCCTTCACCAAAAACCAAATAAATACACACCTGGGCTTACCTCCTGACCATGACAAGCAGCTTTGGAGTCAGAGGCCCTGAATTTAAATCATGCCTCTGTCATTCGTCACCTATGTGATGTTGGACAATCACTTCCTCTGTCTGAGACTCATTTCAATCATCTGTAAAATGAATGCATTGGACAAGTCTAAGGTCCTTCTAGCTCCAAACCTAAGATTCCAGGATCTGATAACAACTTATCTCAGTTATGCCTCTTTTTTGACTCTCAACATATACAGCACATTCATAACCCCAGCCATGCAGCCCCCTTCCAAACACAAATAAAATTGACTGAATAGCTCTTTCAGCCATCTTTTAGGACAGATACTTTGTGCTACTGAGGTTTAGACTCTTCCAGGTTTTCATAAGTCTACTAAACAAACAATTTTGTTCAGAAGGAAAAGACACACTGAAAATGAAAGCCAAGTTGAACTCTTTACTGGGTAAATTAGTAACTACACAGATATGTGTGACATGCACACAGAAGTGGTGGCTACATAATTACAAGATCCTCAATTTTGAGCTGGAAAGAAGCTAAGGTGTCATTGAGTCCAAGCCCACCTCCCCCCGTTTTTCAGATGAGATCACTGAAGTCAGAAGGGAAGGAATGCCCAAGGTCACAGAACCAGTAACTATTTGGGGTGTGATTTCACGTCAAATCTTTTTGTCTCTGAGTCTAGCACTGTATTCACTATGGCACTGTCTTCCATACAGAAATATCAGCAACATTCAGTTACTGTTCTTATGTCTTCTTTAGTGGAACACTTCTTCCATTCTAAGCAGAGCTTTTCTATTAAAAAATCCGTATTCAAAGAAACAAAAGCTGCCTTGAGCCCCTTCATCTGGCTAGATCCCTGATCAGTTTGCCAGTGACTTTATTTTGCCTTTTTGTAATCAGCTTCTTACTTCTTTTCCCTCCTTGGTCCACTCCTCTATTCTTTCTACTGTCTCTTTGGCTCCTCATTCCACTCAACAGATGACACTATCTTCATACTGAAAGGCGCATCAGGGTCCTACGAAGCTGGGTTCAGATAGAAAGGGGAGAAGTAGAAAGAATCAAACATTTGCATTTTGGTTAAGTGTATCAATAAGCACCCCAACGTACACGGGGGGCCTGTTATCACAGGTTCTTAGGTCTGCATTCATAAAAGGAAAGGGAATCTTTGAGGGCTTAACAATCACTTTAACTAAGCACATATATCATTCACCTAATTCAAGGGAGTCAGCAGCCTAAACTTTAAAGAAAATACAGGGAAATTAAAGATGAACAGACGTGGCTTCCTCTGCCTGAATTCAACAGACAGTGGGACCCAAAGAGTCTTATCATAGTTACCAGAGAGCGAAGCATCTACATCTGGTTTTTCAAAACCCCAGGTTCCCAAAGTCCTCATCTGGCCAAACAAACACTTCCAGTCAGTAAGCCCAAAAGTAATCAATAGGCATGGCTTCCTCTGTCTGACCATAATTTAACAGACTGGTACAGCTGCTGTTTGACCATAGTTACCAGAGAGGGAAGCACTCACATCTGGGTTTTCAAAGTCAAAGGGCTCTTTAAAGCAGCTTCCCAGAGTCCTCATCTGGCATTCAAACTTTCTTAGGAAAACTAAGCCAAAGTAAAATCTCAATGTTGAGTATTTATACACTTTTTGAGCCAGGGGACATAACCCTCTGACCAATGCCTCAATAGAAAAAACAAAAGGTACTTGGAACCCTCCTACAAAACAACTCCCCTAATAAAGCTTTCTACAATGGGCAGGCCCATCAATGGGAGGTAGGGGGTAGAAGATCTTCTTTAATCACATTGCTTAATCAGAGGAACTTTTAGTACAACAAAAACAACAAAAGATCTTAATTTTATTGCCATCACATTAAGGAATGCAGACAGCAGTCAATTATGGGGCCCAATAATGGCTAAAGACTGCACAAACCCAAAAGGTGCTCAGGAGGTCACCTAATGGCCTCTGGCAGATGAAGGAGAATACCTTTTTCTTCTTTTCTAATGACAACCAGAACAAGGAAAGACTTTGGAAGCAACCACATATATGTGAAAGACACAGAAGACACAGGGGCAATCAGGGTCTTTTTTTAACTTCCCAGTTCCAAGTTATAAGATCCAAGATGGCCTTAAAAGGTCCACCCTCTGAATCTAACAAAGGGAAAATGTGAATCACAGATAATTTAAGTGACTTGTCCATGATGACAAATCCAGCCTTCTTTCTACTGTACCACACTGCTTTATATTTCTTTCCCTCTAATAATCCACAATGCAGAGTATCCCAAAAGTCTTCGTGCAATTTTACATTTCAGTAACTTGAAAGTGTGCTAATACTTTGAAGACATTCTGTGTATGTATGTAGGTATGCATACACACATATACACATATGTGTGTATATATATATATATATATAAAATATGACCATCTGCATAGTTGTACATACATTGCATGTTCATCTAAACTTACATATACACATGTATATGTAAGATATGGATATATCTGTATATTGTGCATGTGTTCATCCTTCAGTGCCAAAGAAGATCATGCCACCACAGAAATGATGACAAGTCTTGCACTTGACTTTGTTTTGAGTGAGGGAGGACTGTGCAGGTCATCAACCTCACTTCTCCAGAGCCATCTGAATCCAGTGACCAGATATTCATCAGGACGACTGGAGATGACCCAGGATGATGCAACTTGGGTTAAGTGATTTACCCAAGGTCACACAACCCGTGAGTGTCAAGTGTCTGAGCTGAGATTTGAACTCAGGTCCTCCTGACTCCTGCACTGATGCTCTATCCACTGCACCACCTAGCTGCCCCTATATCTCTATATATGTACTTCATGTATATATATATACATATATGTGTGTGTGTGCATACACGCAAAGATATGTATGCTAAAACTCAGTTGGGAGCAAATCATTGTATAATATGGGATAAGCCAAAGAAAAAAACCCACCAAAGACACTTCACAGAATCTCAGAATTGGAACAGACCTTAAGGACCGCCTAATCCAACTGAAACTTGAACCAACCTTTCAATCACATACTCAATAAATGGTCATCTATCTACTTGAACACAGTTAGTAAGAAAGAATGTACTACCCAAGGCAACCCATTCCACTTTTGGACAGTTCCAGTTGGGCAGGCAGGTGGCACCATGGATACAATGTCAGGCCTAGAGTCAGAAAGATTTATCTGTCTGAGTTCAAATCTTGGCTCAGACACTTACCAGCTGTGTGACCTTCAGCAAGTCACTGAGCCTTGTTTGCCTCAGTTTCCTCATCTATAAAATGAGCTGGAGAAGGAAATGGCAAACCACTTTCAGTATCATGAAAACCCCAAATGGGGTCATGAAGACCCAGCCATGACTGAAATGACTGAGCAACAACTGCAAGGAAAATTTGCACATAGTTGCTTGCATGTTGCCTCTGCCATCAGACTGGGAGATCATTATGATCAAAGACCATTTTTACCATTCTTTATACTCTCAGTGACAGCACAATGCTTGGCACACAGTAGGTGCATAATAGATACTTGCTGACTACTTCTTATACCAAACTTAGATGTGCTTGTCCTATAACTTCTTCCCACTGCTCCCAGTTCAACACTGTAGGGCAAGGCAGACTATCTAAAATACTTAAAAGCAGCCTGTACAATATCCCTCTGGGTCTTCCTTGAATTAGACAAAACTTACTAGGTCCTCCAACTAACCATCACACAGCAGGAGGTGAGTCTAGGTATGCTAGACAAGAAATCTTGCAAAACTTTCTATACCATCTCAGGCTTGAATAAATAGAGAATGAAGGATGACCATGGCATTCCTTGGGCCTGCCTTGGTCAGATACATCTTGAGTCTTGTATTTGGTTCTGGGAGGTTTAGGTTTAGGTCAACCATGTTTTAAGACAAACTTGGAATATCCATTCACAGGACTCTTAACAGAGCTGTGAGATGGCTGGTAACAGTCATTGGAATCAGTTGAAGGAAGTAAGGATGTTGGGCCTGCAAAGAAGGGTAAGTTGTTTTGAAGTATTTGATGGGCTGTTAAGCAGAAGAAACACTGAATTTGTTCTGGATGGTCTGCAATGATTAAGGGTAGAAATGTCAAGAGGAAAAATTGGACTTGATGTTCTGAAAATCTTCATAACAATTAGAGCTGCCCTGAAATGTAATTGCCTGCTGTGAGAGACAGTGAGTTCCCTGCATGGGAGGTTTTCCAGCAAAAACTGGATGATAATTCTCAGTGATATTATAAAAAAGATTCTTGCTGAAGAGCTAGCTGGGCTTAATGTCCAGGGGGTTATCTGGCAACTGTGAAATTCTGTGACATTTATTTCTACTCTTCCAAACAGTCATAATATCCTGAAATCCCAAAGCAAAGTCGACAATTCAGTGCAACGCTCTTAGAAAAACTGTGTTCACCACAGTAAAGAATCATGGTACACCAAGAGACATCACCTCATAGCTCTAGCCAGAGTCAAGGCAACAGGATACCTTGACTGTCAGCAGAATCTGGATCAGCAAAACAGAGTGGCATTAGACAAAACCCAGAAGAACAGAGACAGGAAGCAAAACCAAAGTAGAACGAGAAAAGAGAGGGGGAAGCACCTGAAATGAGGAGAAAAAGACTGAGTCAAGAATTCAGAAAGTCTCAAGATATGTTGTGCCAAAGGCCTATTAGGGAGTCTACTGAAATCTTTAAATATATAAATTAAAAAAACAAGCAGGACTTCCTCTCAAGGGAGCCCCACCAAGGACTAGGAGCATTCACTTCACCTCAAGTCAGACTACCTTCCTCTAGCACTAAACATTATTAGTGAGAGAAGGCCCTCAACTTATCCCTTCATCAACCTAGGTAACAAGATCATCTTAGCTAGGCTGGCCCTGAGCTAACCTTCCATAAGTTTCCACAACTTACTCTCCCAAATAGAAACACATAGTCCCAGGAAATTATAGCAGGGTGTCATCAGTCACACCAGCCTGCTTTCTCCTCCCTGGATTTCTCTCTGGGAATCTGACAGAATTGCCTGCTGTCTGGAAGCTCTCATAGAGCCCCAGGGGCATTGTTTTCTTTCCAGAAAACTCTACCAGACACCCCTAACGCTTCTTGCTGTATGTAAAGACCTTTCATTGGTGTCTCCACATAGCAACTACACATTCCCACACCAGCATCCTTTGTAAGGGTTCAAATCGACAGCCCTGGGGTACTTCTGGTGGTCACACTCAAGTCTAACAAATGATGGCACAAGGCTCCTCTAGGCTCACCCCTGCTTTCCTACTTGCAAAATTAAGGCAAACTGGCCATCCAATGAGAAAATGTGGATCTACAGAAAATGTAGACCTAAAACAACAGCAATATTTAAAATGATACAAATAAGAGTAATAAAATAAATTCCAATGAACCAATACCTACCAAAAATTAATGAGAGAAAATAGTGGGAAGAAAGATCATTTTCCTCCAGGAGAAAACATGACCCAAAATAAACCTTGACCCTAGGAAATGAAAAAGGGACCCTCAGGATCTCAAATATACGCCTTCTTCTTCATCATAGCTAACACTGATATATAATTGCAAAGCATATTATGTAGGTTGTCTCATTTGACCCTCACAACATCCCTCTGAACAATGTATTCTTATTATCCCCATTTTACAGATGAAGAAATTGAAGTTGCGGAAGCTTATATGACCTGCCCTGAGTCACACAATAAGTTGCAACCTAATTGTACACAGGGATAATACTAGATGTCAGAAACCTCTGCACACAGCAAATGCTCAATAAACATCCTTGATCTCCTTTAGAAGATGAGATTTTGTCTAGAAAAGACAATATGCTAAATTACTGTTAAAGATAATTTAAAACAGATGAGGAAAAGGGGGAAACTTTGTTTCCTCACAATCTAATGTTATAAAAAAAAAGGTTAGACTGTCTTCAGAAGACTGTAGATAGAGGATCAGTAGAAGCCCAGAAGAGTGCCTGAGTGTCTGAAGCAGGATTTGAACTCAGATCTTTCTGTTTCCAAGCTGAGGACTCTAGACAATCATTAAGTCACATAGCTGCTTTAAAAATTACACCAGCAAATAACTGAAAGAGAGTAAATGACTTAGAACTAAATATACATATATATATATCAGTGGTATAATGACAACAGCTAGCACTTACATAGCCCTTCAAGGTCTACAAAATGTAGGACATGTGTTCTATCATTTGTTCCTCACAAGAAGCCTGAGAGGTAGGTGCAATTATTAAACCTCTTTTACAGAGGAGGAAACCCAGGAGGAGAAAAAGTGACTTGCCCAGAGTCACAAAGCTGGTAACACTGAAGTACAATCAGTTCTTCCACACTCCAAGGCCAGGACTCTCACTCACTGTGCTACTCAGGTGCCTTTAGGATAAATAAGTCCACTGGGTTTGGACGGAAAGGACCTGAATCCAAGCCTGGGCTCTGCCATCAGTTCTCTCTGAGATTTTACAAGAGTCACCTAAGTGAGCTGTGTCTGAATCTTCTGAGAGACTTGGACTAGATGACCTGTGAAGTCTCTGAATGATGAATCTATATAAAAAGGGAGGAAATAATGGGAAAAGAATTTGTTATTTAACAAAATCTCCAGTGAAAACTAGATCCTTTGGTGATGCATGGAGACAAGTCTGCATCCATTCTACATACTACGATCATTTCAAAATATTCCCATGATCTAAATATACTTAAAGTGATACCACAAAAGAATTTATAGTAAACTGAGAGTTTTATTTTTCACAATTGTGGACAGGAAAAAATTCTTAATCAACTAGGTCTTGAAGGAAATTACAACGTTAGATGGCAAACCAGGGAGAGGAATAAACAATTTTTCTGATCACCACGCAATCTCTGAAACTGCTCCAGAACAGAAAGTATGCATCAAAAATAAAGCAACTTATACTTTCTACATGGTCTAGGACACCTAGAAACCAGAAAAAGGTAAAAACACACAAAACAAAAATCCATTAACTGGCACTTACCCTGAACTCACTCAGCACCCCTCCCCCATGGTCCTCATTGTTGGTTCTGGTCACAAAATGCAACACCACACCCATTTCCCCTCCCCTCCTTTCAGTGCCATGGACATCCTAATTCCAGGTTTGCATAGACCTTGAGAGCCAGCCAATATTGGTCAGCATTCTAGCCTACAGAAGCTTCATTGACCATGACACACAGCCATACAAGCCAACAGACTGCACCATGGAGGTAGGGTTCTGTGCTGCACAAGATCTGAGAAGGCCTTCCAGCAGCAATGCCTCCACTTCCTTTCCTCTCTCTCTCTTTTTAACTCTCTATGTTCTGGCTTCTGGCCTCACCATTCAACTAAAACTGTCCTCTCCAAAGTGGCCAATGATCTTGCAATCAACAAATCCAATCACCTTTTCTCAGACCTTATCTCTCTGGTACTCTCTGTAGCTTTGGAAGGAATGAAGCACTAAGTGCCTATTATGTGCTAAGCACTGGGGATGCAAGTAGAAAACCAAAGATAGTCCCTTATCTTAAGGATGTAGGGGAAACAAAGCAAATGCAAGATTTTTATCCCAAGTAAGATGGAAACCTCCCCTGGTCAGAGGCAGAACCAAGGTGATAGAGTGATAGGCAGCAGTGAGGTGAGACCCCTCCACAGATTCCTCCAAACAGCTCTAGATAAGGTACCAGACCAATTCCCTAGTGGGGTAACTCGGAAAAATATCTCAGTGAGTCATTTGACCAGTTTAGCACAGAATAATGAACTCCAGAACCTAGAGAAAGACTGTGTCCCAGGGCAAGAGGGGGTCTGAGACAAACACAGGACATCACCAGATCAGTACCAGGGAATTCTAATGTGGATAGGTACAAACAGCAGCTCTGTCACCCCTATCCTTTTCTGAGTCATAAATTCATGGGGGCTGAGAAAGGGGACTGCTCATGGTAGTGGAGTTCCCACACATAGGACAAATAATGTCACACAAAATAATATCATGCAAAGAGATTAGATAAGTGCTTTCTTATTTCTAAGAACAGTTTAAGTAGCATCAGAATTAATTATTCTTTGAATTTTTCATAGAATTCATTTGTAAATAAACTGTTCCTTGATTTTTATTTCTTTGATAATTTTTTCTTCAGATCATAGGTTATATAAACAGTTTCTTCTTTTTTTAATTATGGTATTTTATACTTTTGTAAGTATCCACCTATTCCCTCTAAGTTTTCAGTTTTGCTAGCTATAACTCAGCATAATTTTTATTTACAATTTTTATTTTTCTCTTCTAGAACTATTGAGAGTTTTCCTTTTTCACTTTTTATACAATTTGGTTTTTTCTCCCTCTTTTTCATCAGAATAGCTAATTGTATATATTTCATTTGGTTTTTATAAAACTAGTGGCATAGTGGACAGAGAGCTGGTTTGGACTCAACGACAACTCTTACTCTATCAACAGTTTTCCAGTGTAGAATCCAAACTTTATCTGGGGCTGAGATCTGGCAATCCTCCCAGCATTCCCCCAGCAGCCTCCTGACTGTTAGTGAACACACAGAGCCCAAGGGAACCCAGAGCAAGGGCAGACCCTGCTACCCATGGCCCAGGCTCCACCTAGGAGTGGAGAATCATTGATTCCACATCTATAGGAGACCCCCAGAATTCATGTGGTTGTATCCCCTGCCTTTACACACATATCATTTCATCTCTACTTTTGCTGATGAGAAAACTGTAGCTCACAGAGGTAAAAGGATTTAGCCTAGATCACGCAACTAGAAGGAATAGGTCTTGGGTCAGAAGCCAGGTCTCCCTATCATGGTGAGTGGGATAGGTTTAGTGAAGACTTCTCAGATTGTAATTCTTCTCCCAGGGGTGAGGTAAGACTGAGAGGCTCAAGGTTACTACATTTTTAGAACAGAATAATTCCATATAAGGATATAAAGCTGTGTAGTACATTAGGGTCTCAATGATTGGATAAAGTTTACCTAATTCTTCAGAGTCTCTATTTCAAAAGGGATTGGTTAGCTTTCGTCTCTAGAATGTAAGATCATATTCTCAGCTAATGAGAATAATGGTCAATGGTGGGGGAGGGACTTGCGTTAGGGTCTATATAAATCACTGTCTTTTCTTTGTCTTCAGCTTTCCTACTCCAGGTGAACTGGTATAGGAAGGATTGTCCTGATTCTCGAGAATCTAGTAAATAAACTTTCTGTCATCACTTTGAGAGGCCTCTGAGTAATTGATTTAAGTAGGGACCTGAGCCATCCCACACAGTTTGGGGGCACTCGTCTAGGATCTGTGACTTTTCAGAAAGATGGCTGCCAACTCAGTTCAAAGACTGGGCCCCCATGGGGGGGGAGATTCCCCCATGGTCTTTGAAATGGGATCGCCGGGCCTCCCTCTCTCCAAAGTAACATCCAGAAGCAGAGGAACTCAGTGAGGACAGAAAGAATAGAGATAAGGACTCTAAAGACTCTGAAGCTGTGAAGTGTGTGAAAATGCCAACCGGTTGGTGTTGAAGGTTGCAGTCAGGCAACTTACACGCATATGACCCGGTGTAAGCGCCGGGTGGGGTGGGGGGGCTGGGGGTCAATTCGTTGAGTCTTAGATAGACTCAGGGAGAAGGTGATGACTCCCAACCAAATTGGTGGACTGCAGGACCCCAGGGTGAAGGGCCACCCCAAAAAACGTTTGTCAGGTGACTGTTAGTGGGTAGGTGACCCCCACTGAGAGCTAGCGAGGGAGCTAGCAAAATTTGTTGAGTCATAGATTTGGAGGTGTTGGTGACAAGCCTCATCCAAAAGAATGGGAAAGGGGCAGTCCAAACCCCACCAAGCTTCAGAATGGAGTCAGGAAATACCTGTAAATAGTCCTTTGGGAAACTGATTACAAAATTGGCATGAATTTCCAAATTATAGAGAAAAGAATGTAGAAGAAGATGATTAAGTATTGTTGCTTCATATGGCGTGAAAAGATATCGGAGGAGGAGGCACAATCTGGCCCAAATATGGTTCCTCCGAGGATTGGGTTTGCCAAAAATTTAAACCTATATGTACTATTCTATTCTGTTAAATGTTTAGTCTGTATATGTTGTGTTGGAATTTCTGTGTGAATGAAAGTCTATGTGTCTCTGTTTTTATCTGATAAGGTTGTAAATTTAACCAGCCAGCCAGCAGGAGCAGAAAGGCTGAGCTGAATTGTCCTTGAAATTCTTGTTACTCCTCTCTTCAACCCCTCCAGATCAGTTTCAGAGGGGCAGAGGGACAAGGAGGGAGAGAAAAGGAGAGAAAAATTATTTTACTTTTCAGTTTATATAGTTGGTAACAGCAAGTAAAAGAATGTAGGAGAAGTGTCAGGTTAGGAGTAGAAAGAAATAAGTTATGTGCAGTTTCAAAGTGGCTTGAGGGAAAGGCAAGAGAATTTAAGCAGGTAGAGATGATGAGAGGAGCACGGGTACTGTGTAATCAGAAGACTTGAAAGAAGTACAAAAGGAAGGGAGGGAATTTATCTTTTTCCCTCAGACCAAAGAGGCATGCTAGCAAGCATTTAACCATTTCCTGCCTCACCCAAAAGAAGAAATTTTAGTGTAATGGGAAATAACAGAAAGTTAATTGAATTCATTCTGGTCATATTTGGAACTGTGAATAGGTGAAATGTGTCATTTTTAATTTAATGTTTAAGATAGGTTCGAATTCATTAAAGTTTGGTGGAAGTAAGCAGAAGATTAGAAAGTAAAAAAAATCTCAAGTAAGCAACTTAGAGCTGAGAGTTTTGAATTTAGGTTTAATTAGATCAATATATTTTATGTCAGACAATGTTTTTAAAGTAAAAAGATAATAAGTTTAGATTTTTCTTTTTCTTTGCAGAGTGGGAGGGCCAGAAGGGGATGGCCTTGGGAATCCTGGCACAAATAAGAGGAGGGCAGAGACACCCAGTGGCATTTCTGCCAAAAATGTTAGATCCAGTAATAAAAGGATAGGTATTTGTTAGATGCAACATTAATCTAATTTAATTGTTACACGATTTTGAATTTGTAATTTATTACATATAGATTGGGGTTTTAAAAGGATGTGATAGAAATTTGATAATTTGAAACTTATATTTGGTTATAAAAAAGAGCTGAATAGGTTAATGGCTTCTTTTAAGTTTTAATTTTTAGGTAATCCATCTAAATATTGTATTGGAAATTGCATTGGTAAGTTAATTAATGAATTGGTTAAAAAGAGCTGTTATGAATTTTTTTATGAGTTTCCTTGTTATAGCATTCTTATTAAGAAAATGAGAATGCTTTAAAAATGTACATATATATATATATATATATATATATATATATATATATATATATACACACACACACACACACACACACACACATAGGTGTGATTTTCAAGCCTGTTCCATCTGAGGATGTATTACGTTAAAAGTTTATTTTTGTTGTTGAAAAGGAAATTTTAGCTAAAATTGTTTTTGCCATGAATCAAGCATTTACTCTAAAGTTATGTTTGTAAAAGAAAGTTTATGGGCAAATGTGAAAAGGCTTTGGGTTTAGGTCTTTTCTTGTGATTTCTGTCAATTAGTTTCAAGGGGATTGTGATAAATTGTAAAATGTTCATAAGAAAGGAAATATTTGTTGTATTAAGAAATACTTTGTAAAATCTTTTGTATGAGTTTTTGGAAGGCCTACGTATCCAATTTGTATTTGTAAGTTACAAAAGTGGGAAGAATTTAGTTTCTCTGATAGCATATGAAAATGCAATTGATGTCATCTGAAATTTATTGTTCAGGTTCATAGCTAAAACAATTTGTTATCACTTATGAAAATTATGCTTGCCATTTGTAATTCTAATGCAAAAACCTAAAGCTGGTACACTGTGTGTATATGTGGGAGAAGAAGCAGTCCTCAGGCTAGTAACAAGTATGGCCCCAGCAGTTGAGGAGATAGTATATAGAACTTGCTTGGTGAGAATTTGAAAACGTATAAAAAATGATCTTCAGTGATTGGCTTTTTAGGGCAAATTTAAGATCTAAGATGTAAATAAAACCCCTGGGAACATTCTTTCTAAATCTAATGGGAATAAATAGATGTTGTATCATTGTTCCACTAAACAAGACTGGGATTTAAAGTTAACTGTAATTGTATTTTATTTACAGAGGGATTCAGGGAAAGGAGTCCCTTACAAAAAAGGGTGGCCCCAGGTGGTCTGGGAGCTCCAGGAATGGTCTTGATGGGAGTGGCCAGTAAACTGGAGATTTGGACTAATAGAATTAAGAGTGGGAAGTAGAATAGACTTGGGCATAGTGATAGAGTGGACCTTAGGAGAGCCGATTCACATGGAAAAAACAAACAAACAAGGAGTTTTCAAAGTCAGGCTTTCCAGGGCCTTTAGACAAATGAGACTAAAACTCTTTTGGGGTAATAGACAAAAGTCCCAACTTGGAATGAGGTCTTTACAGGTTACAAAATGATGTAAAAGCAATTAGTATTAAGACAATTAACTGGATTATTTACTGAGACTAAATCAGAGACATCCTCAGTTTGGGGAAAAGAATTTCAGTCTAATTTTCTTAGAGGTAGGTAGTCTCTGGTAATATTTGGCATTGAAAGTTAAATGATTGTTTTGATTTGAATTCATTACATGAACATAAAAATTCAAGTTAGTGTTTGAACTTATCACATGTGTAGCTCATTCTTTTAGATTGAGCAGGGTTAGAAAGGGATAAAGTAGTTTGGGAAACAGATATAAATCTACTAGAGCAATGACTTAGGATTGTTATTCAATCAGGAACTAGAACATGTATAGAAAGGAATGCAGGCTACTTAAGACCTGCTTCAAAAGATGTTCCTTGGCCAATGTGAAATTAGTCATGTCTGAAACTGATTATTGGAGCTTGCTATTTTAAGATTTTTGTGGGACTATTAACTGACTGTTCTTCTGAGTCTAACTCCGGGTGTGGATAGCAAGAGAGGCGGTCTGAGCCACTGATCCATGATGCCAGTAAGCCTGTGAGATGCTGGTATGAACTGCAAAAAGGTGATCTCATGGGAAGGTCGGGAGAGTGGCTGTTCAGCCTGGGCTGAGGTAGGATTCTCCTGACTCAATTTCCCCACTGACACCTGGTAGACTTTCAGCCTGGCTGAATGCCAGTTGACAATCTCCTCCTTCCTGGAACTGCCATGAAGTAAGGGAGATGCTGTTTCCCTGCAGCGTCCCTACTCTTAATGGCAAATTCCTAAAATCAAAAGTTTTGTAAGTAATAATACCAGATCTGCTGAATAATAGATTGTTGGTAGGGGAACATCTGAGACTAAGTCTAAAATTAAGCTAATAGGTTTAGGACTTTAGACCAACAACAATAAGTTAGGGTCCTTTAATTCTTAGTAATAGTGTGGAGACAATGAGGTCAAGGGCTTGTGAGGCTAGCATGCATAGTTATTATTTTATCTTAGTTGGTTAATGTTAAATGAAAAATGGTTTGTGGACTATATTGTAAATGCTTTAAAAGAAGCATCACATGATCAGAAGTTGAAATTGTTTTATGATGTGATACACACTGTGTTAAAAATGATTATTTATTGTATTTATGTAAGTATTGGAGCCTGGTATTGACTCCTCAGTGAAATCTCATCTTCCTAATGAGGGAATGAATAATGAATTACTGTGAAATGTAGAAGCTGCATTTTAATGTGAATTTTCTTTTCTTTTCTTTTCTTTTTTAAAAATGACAATTTGTCAAAGTTTCAATTTTGATTTTTGTAAGAGTGATAGGAATGGGAATCTAAGATGGTATTAAGTTCAGTTTTGTAGGAGAGTGGACATCTGGATTTCTACAAGAAGATAAAGAGAAGAAGATGCTGAGATGCTGTGCTGAAGACTGTTTGAAGAAGCATCCAGATCAGAAAACTGCATAGGATGATACTTCTCCCCAGACTGCTGTATGAGATGGAACCTCTAAATGGACAGTTCATTAATTTACCTTTCCCTTTGAATCTCTGTATGAAGGGAAGGATTCATAAGGGAAAGAATGTGAAGGGGTCATGACTATGACTATTTGTGGAGTTGCATATATATGAATAGTACTAAGAATAACACAGAATATAAAGAATGGGTATGGAAGTGGAAGAATGGGACACATAGGATGATGTTTGATACTTTCTGGAGTGTAATCAATAGAACTGGGGAGAATTATCAACATTGTATATGGAAGAGTAAGCAACAACTATGGAGGTGTAAGTCAGAGATCATGAAAGGAGGAAGTACTTTCCGGCTGTGGATTATAGGGTAAGACTGTTTCTAGAGGAAAATCCTGCTTTGAGAGGACATTATTGGATATGGGGACAGACAGCTTATACTCACCTTCCGTTAAACTGAAGGGGTGCTTATTATATTGGATTGGTGAGACCTAAATTCTTTTTCTTGCCTGAATCAGGGAAACGGCATCTGGGGGTTCCTCTCTATGATGATCTAGCCAAAAGGAAGAGGAACATTGACACTTCCCTCACTCAAACTGGAAATGCAAATGGGTGGGGTGACACTTGGTCTCCTGAGAGGATAATCAGAGAGTATGGGCCTGCAACTTGGGCTCAAGATGAGAGCTGGGGTTATAGAACCCCTATATATCTATTAAATAGACTAATCAGACTCAAAGCAGTAGTTGAAATTATAACCAATCAAACAGCAAAGGCTTTGGACTTCTTGGCTGATCAAGCCACACAAACTAGGGAAACAGTACTGCAACATAGGTTGATCTTAGATTATTTACTTGCAGAAGAAGGGGGAGTTTGTGGAAAGCTCAATTTATCCACATATTGCTTGAAAACTTGATGATAATGGAAGAATGGTGAAAGTGATCACCAAAAATATCAGGAAGGTTACTCATGTTCCTGTACAAATTTGGAACTCCCTTTTCAATACGTATTGGTGGTCCTGTTTTGAAGGGAGCTGGTGGAAGAGATTACTGTGGTTTGGCATCATAGCAATTAGTGGTATCATATTACTTCCTATTTGTTCACCTTGTTTGATTTCACTTATTACTAAAATAGTTAGAAATTCTCTACTAAAACTTGCTAGAGTAGAAGAGAGGACAGAAGGACCCATTTGGTTGATGATACTAAAGAAGGAAGGATGGGCACCTGTGGAGACAAAACACAGGAATGATCCTGATTGGGATGAGGAGATTAATAGACAGTGTGAGATCATGTTACAGAACTGTGGTTGAAATATCGGTGAGAAGTCTTCAGGTTAATAAATAAGAGGAGGGATTGAGTGGGATAGGTTTAGTGAAGACTTCTCAGATTGTAATTCTTCTCCCAGGGGTGAGGTATGACTAAGAGGCTCAAGGTTACTATATTTTTAGAACAGAATAATTCCATATAAGGATATAAAACTGTGTAGTACATTAGGGTTTCAATGATTGGATAAAGTTTACCTAATTCTTCAGAGTCTTCATTTTAAAAGGGATTGGTTAAATTTTGTGTCTAGAATGTAAGGTCATATTCTCAGCTAATGAGAATAATGGTCAGTGGGGGGGGGGGAGAGGGACTTGCGTTAAGGTCTATATAAATCACTGTCTTTTCTTTGTCTTCAGCTTTCCTACTCCAGGTGAACTGGTATAGGAAGGATTGTCCTGATTCTCGAGAATCTAGTAAATAAACTTTCTTTCATCACTTTGAGAGGCCTCTGAGTAATTGATTTAAGTAGGGATCTGAGCCATCCCACACAATGGCTACATTCTTTTTCCTTTAAGCTTGTCTTGCTCTGTCTTCTGAGATATGCCACCTGTGGAATGGGCCAGCCCCCTCAGCAGTTCTCACTGCCTTAAGGGGCATGAGTTGCAGTGTCTCCAGAACCCAATGCCAGGGGCCATTGTCAGACTGTTTACTAAGTAGCTAAGGCCAGAGGAAGCTGTTTGGTTGCATAAATGCTAAGAAAATATGTATTATTGAATCTGTCTCCTTGTCCCTTTTCACCAGGTTTTAATTCTGAAACAAACTTCCAAGGCCCAGGGAAAAGAGGCAAAGAAAAGGAGAGAAACCTTGGAAATAACCTTTACCATTTTCAGGAGACTTCAAACCACACTGTTCATTAACGCACTCACAAGTTTCCTCTTTCTCTAAGCTCTTCCCTTATTTGCTCTTCCTTCTCCTCTCTTCTCTTCTTTCTATGTCTTTTCAAAATGCTTTTATGGAAACTCTTGCTGTTTCTAACTCCCTGAGTCTAGAATTGGAGGTTAAAGCAGATGTGTGGGTACAGTGTTTGAGAAATGAGGAAGGTGCCTAAATATTCCCCTGATGTGAGGGCTTCAACAGAAGTATTTTCTATTGCCAACCTCAAAAGCTACCTAAACATTCTTTATACCTTCCAGGATAAATAAAGAGCCCAGCGTGTCACATTGCAAATTCTTCAGGTAGATGACCTAGGTCACTCCACTAGGTCAGTGGAGTGTCCCTGACTGCTGGCATTAAAGGGTTAACACATCAACACTTTTTATCTGCTACCATTTACCCTCATCTTTCTGAGGTCACATCTGGTGTCAGGCACTCGCTAGCTATGAGACTCTGGTCAACTCACTTCACCCTCTTTCCCTCATTTTCTTCATCTGTAAAATGAGATGGAGAAGGAGATGGCAAACCACTATAATATTTTTCCCAAGAAAACCCCAAATGGGGCTTCTGAAGAGTCCAATATGACTGAGATGAGTGAACAACAGCAAAATCTTCTTGAATATGCACATATTTACATACATTTTTATGTATGTATGCATGCGAATATGTGTAAATGTATATCTATATATATATAATTTATACATTCCCATTCCCATTTATATTTATATTTTCCTATTCTATAACACAGACTCTCTGAAATATGAGGGACATCAAAAGCCATGTTGTTGAACCCTCTCATTTTACACATGAGAAAAGTGAGGTCTAGGGAAGTAATATGACTTGCCTCAGGTCACTCAAATAGCATCAAATGTAGAGTTTTTTGGTTTTTTAAAATTTAATGTATGTGCATATATGCATATTTATGCATTTAAAAGCATTAATCTGAGGAGTCTCTAGGTTTTTACCACATTGTCAAAGGGATCCATGACATACAAAATGTTAAGAATCACTGAGGTAGGAGAGAAATAGCCTTCTCTTAATTGCTGGGAGTACTAACAAGGGGCTCAAGAAGAATAAAAGAGCTTCTATTTGTGCACATTGTGATAGTTTCCCTCAAAGAAGGATGAGTAAGTGAATCCAGACCATACTGGACACAGGAAGAGCACTCTGCCAGCTCTTCCTATGTCCATTTTATGGTAGAAGGAAGTTTGATGAGTGAGTAGGAGACTGCCTCTTGGCCCCCCTCCTCTCTTCATTCCCATCAATGGGTGAAGTGAGATCCACAGGACTGGAGGAGGTGGGAATGATTGTGCCAGGATGGGGCCAGAGAGAGAGAGTGTCTGGGTCTGGGCTCATCCTCCCACACCACAACCAACATCACAATGAGAGTCTTCATTCTGTCACCTTGAAATGACCCTTCTCCCACTCATTTGGGGACCAAATTTTTCACAAATGACCATTATTCATAAGAAATTGTTTTATTTCTGAATATAGTTCTACATGGGATATGCATATAAATACCAAGAGCCCTACTTTATTCATGAAAAATGGAGAAAAATTGATTGAGACAGTTTAAATTAGAATCAAATACAAAAGAATAGTCACATGCTTTTTCCCTATTTTGAAGTCATCTTTAGGTCTTTAGGGAAAATCAGTAGGTTTTTAAATGTGGTACTGGTTACAACTGGACAGAAAACTAAGTAAATCATAACTTCAGCTTTGTAAGCCTTGCATTTCAATAGCCCTCACACAACAAATGTTCCATAAGTCACAGGGATCCTGAACTCTTCTTCAAGTTATGTTGTGGGTGAACAAGAAGGAGAAGGCCCCAGTCTTCAGCATATGATACAGCCTCCTCCCCTTTTTCGGGATTCATTCAGTCTGTTCTCCAGAGCCTTGATTTGGTTTTTAAGCTGCTCCGATTCATTTTGGAATCCACCTTTTAGTAATTTTTCCTGTTCCTGAAGAGAAAGAAATAAAATTTGAGAAAATGGAATCAAAAGGGACCACACAGAAGTCTGAGAATACTGATCACCTGACCAAGTAAGTATATCTCCAGAGCCTCTAAATGATGTATGGAATGTTTGTCCAAGGCTAAGGACTGGAATGAAAAGGGCTGGAGGAGGGGCCAGAGTGGCAGCTTCTACCACCAGCTGCCTGGCACAGAGGGTTAGAGTAGGGTGTGAGGAGGCAGCAGAAGGCAGTCTGCTGAGAAACCAAGTCAGAACTGCACAGGCTGAGCATCCACAGTAGCATCTGGAATAGGTAATGGGAGGAGGAGCTGTTATAAAACAGAATACAGGCTACATATCAGCCCCCTGTGCCTGCCTTCTCCTTCTGGAAGAAGGGCTGGCTGTTTGTTCCAAATCCAGGGGCATTTGCCTCTCACAGTGGTTAAAAAGAAAAAGGCTATAGAAGTACAAGGGATAAAAGTAAAGTTTATCCTACAAATGAAGTCAAGCAAAAACTCCAATGCAATTAATAAGCTCTACAACATCAAATATTAACTGCCATTGACGTAGTGCTTACAGGTTTGCAAAGCCCTTTGCTCACTCCACCCCAGTGAAGTAGGTCATTAAGTGAATTGACTATTTTATAGATGAGGAAACTAAGAGATGGAGAGATTGTTAGCCTCATTCAGAGCCATGCAGTCACCATATAGTGTATGGTTGAGCTTTCAGACCCAGAGAGCAAAGGAAAAAAAAGGAATCAGCACCCGACATGAGAGTAGAGATACCAAGAGAAAAGAATGCACATAATTAGTTCGCTGAAGAAACAGAAGAGGCCCAAGGAGAGAAAAAAAGAATAAGGGAAGACAGAGAACAATCAATGAGATTACAGAGTCACACAAAACTGAAAACATCCAGGGCAGGAGGAAAAAACCTAATGAAGAGAGTTGAACAAAATGAAAAAGATAATGAACAAGACAGTGTAGAACAATCCTAGATGTTCCCCAACCAACACCAATATTGACCACAATAGGATAAAGATAATGGAAGAAATATCAAGAGGATCAAGGATTTAACTGGGATTCTAGAGGGTACTGACAAAAACGAAAATTCAACTCCATAATGAAGATATATGTGAGCAGAGAATATTTCCCAGAGTAAATCAGGACTGACAACATCTCACAAGTGGAAAGAATTCATGGGATTTCAGCATGAAGAAATTAAAAATTCCAGTCTCCAAGATGGTCCATTATCAAATTTCAGAATGATAAAGACATATATTAAATAAGAAAAAAAATTGAAATTACTTAAGCAAAAATGATGTTACACATTTCCCCAGAGTTCTTAGCTATGTCAGAAAATAATACCAACAACTATAGTTTGCTTTTTACATACATAAATACATATAATCGAGTTCAGGGAATATTTAATTTCCTGTTGTAATTATTTCCCCTTCAAGAGTAAAGTTTGTATGTTTGTATATAGGTGTAGATATAGATACTATATATAAAAATATAATATATGTAAAATACATACGCTCACATGCACGCACACATTTACATACATATATACATATAAATCCACACACACATACATATATATACACACACACACATACACACACACATGCATACACAGACACTTTAATTTTGACAGGAAATAATTGCAGTAGAAAATTATGTATACACTTATCTACATAAACTCTATATATGTTATATACTTATGAACAATGTGGTGTGTATATATTCTATATAGTTTATAAAGTATGTGTGTATGTATTATGTGTGTATGTACTTTGATCTTGAAGGGAAATAATTGTAGTTGAAAATTAAATATTCCTTGAATTTGGTCATTTTACCTGGATATAGAAAAAGGCATTCAAAACCCAAAGTGACCTCAAAGAATTTCTTTATCAAAAGCCTAAAATTAAGTAGATCTGGGGAGAGTCTGGTCCAGGGAAACCAAAGATGGTCTAGGGAGAGTTCCTGGTGCATAAAGCAATCATTTCTCCACAAAAATAATAGGATACTTTAACCATGTCATTAGATATGCTGTGAATTAGGGTATTTGATCTTTTGTAAGAGAAATAGAAACAATTTAAGATGAGATAAAAAGTGTGTTACAATTTTTAAAAAATGTTAAGCAAAATGAAAATAAGCTTGTTGATAAAAATATTATTTAAAAATGATGAAGTTAAAAAGGGGAGGTAAGGAAAGGAATTGGCAATTCTGAAATAAAAATGTTTATTTCTAACAAAAATGGAGTGATGACCAAATAGTAGGAAAGACTGAAACAGTAGCATATGGAATCTAAATTTAATTTATTTCATTACTTGATCAACCTGGAAGAGGTAAGGATCAGCCACAGGGCAAGAGAGAAGCACATGATGGGTGTAAGTAGGTACATTACCAATTATGATTTACTCAAGGCAATCAGGGTGAAGGATGCTATTAATCAGAGAAGCTTGTTTTGAAAAGATCGTGTGGCAAGAGTGAGCAGTTGCCAGTAGACACTTCACATACTCCACTAGGGTCTTTGTCAAGAAAAGTTAAGGAAGGTACCCAGCATGTTGGCTGACTCCTCTATGAAGGATTTATATGAGACCTTTGTCAGGAGTAGACTCATGACAGGGAATGGCTTTGATTATCTCTGAAGTCCCTTCATGCTCCAAAGTCCTTTGCATCTTTTTTTATACAGTATTTTAAAGATTAGAAACCACTTCGTAGGGATGAAGGCCTGGATTTACATACCTGGAGTTTCAGAGCTAGGTTATTCTTCTGTTCTTCTATTAACTGTTTCCGTTCTGTTTCCATCTTTTCAGTCAATTGGTTTATATGCTCCTTGTAGCTTCTTTCATTCTGCTCCATCATCTGCTGGGTCTTCTTTTGCATTTCCTCCAACTGTTTTGCAGCAGCCTCTGCAGCCTGAGTTTTCACACGCTCCACTGAGGATAATGAAAAATTGGAGAAAATTACAGAGGTGAAGGTTCACTGGTTCCCGGTGCAGCATTCTGCCCTGGTTTGTTATCTCAATTTAAAAGACTGAACTTCTCGGTGTTGATCAAAAACATTCTCCAACATGTGATCTAGTAACCAACAAACAAGTGTACCTACATGCCTATAGACAGAGGAGGTGTTGGTAACAAGAAAGAACTCTTTCCGCATATTAATGGCCAAGTCATGTTAAAGTTATCTGTTGAGGGTTTGCCAGATGATATAGGACCATATTCATGGATTTCTCACCTTCAATATCCCTTTCCTTTGCTGAGAGTGACTGGTCTGCCTGCAGGATTGCATCAGCTATATCTTCCTTGGACTTCAAGTATTCTTGCAGAGTCTCCTCAGCCTGGCAAAGGGAAAACAATGAATTAGCAAAAGGAAATAAAGCTGTTGGGGTAAAAGGTTGGCTGTTCACAGGACACTGGCCTTGTCAGTGGAACATTCAGTTTAGCATTACTTTCATTCACGTCAAGGCTTGGTAATGACTCCCAAAGTTCCCTCCCCACCTCCTCCCTGAATCTATTGCTAATGGGAGGGTTCACCTGTATCCCCTTCCTGGGCTGCTGGTAGTATTTCTGTTTCAACTCCTTGGTCTTCTGCAGAAAGAGACCATAGCCCCCTGGTTTAGAGAAGTCCCCATTTTTCACTGCTTCCTCCAGAGGACTGAAAATATCCTGAAGCAAAGATCTGCACTGTTTTGTTGACTCGTCCTGGTTTTGCTGACAAAAGGCATCACGCTTGGCTTCTAGCTGCCTCTTTAAGCAATATAAAGGAAACGAGGGGTAAAAGGTACAATTGGTAGAATATATCAGAAGCTTACCAGAATTTCTAGAGATGAATTCTCCAAAAAACCCTTGCCCCCTCCCACCTATGTATCTAAGCAGCACCATGCCCTGATTCTAGAATTAATTTTACAGGTTCTCCTGATGTATCTGTCCTAAGAGATCTTAAAGATGATATGAAGAGGACAAATCACTATGGACAGTATGTAATTTCCTAAAGCCCCTTTCCCTTACTATCTTTACCTTGGATCACAATCCTCAATTCTTCAAACTCTTTCATGTGTACTTTTCAATGTCTCAAAATTAATGATATGTGTATTGCAATATCATAGTCAACCATCGCCTTTTAGAAAACATTTGCCATGTGATTTTTTACTTAAAGGAGGTTGCAAATGAACTTTCAGGATCACATGACTGACTGAAGATTATGACCTTAGACTCTAGTAAGCTGTTGTTCTCAGGAAGAGCCTCCTTTTTCTTTCCAGACCTTCCCTCCTTACTGTAGACCCTTCCTTTCCCATGAATAGGAGTAGCCAAAGTACCGCCAATTCCTTTTGGAATTTCTGGTCCACATCTTTGAAAGAATCCTTGATGAAGACTGCAATGGCTTCACTCTCACAGGTGGCATGTATATCCAACAACTCCCGAAGGGTTTCTGTAGGGAACTGGACCCTTTTTATCATTATCACTTCATAGTGTGTCAGGGCCCGCTGAACTGCAGCTGAGTTCTCTATTTGAGCCAGTGCCAGGACTGCATTTTCCATACAAGGCATTTCTCCACTGGTGATGGCCTCAACATAGGTCAGAATGAGATTTTCTAGACCTATAGAGAAAAGAAAAATGGAAGAGGTCAGAACCATCAGGAGAATAGTCAGAACCTGTCATGCCAAGTAATGGGTATGTACACTTGACTTTTCATTGCATATTAATTCATTTATATCTTAATTCTTGTACTATTGGGAAAGTCTTGGACATAGAGTCTTGAAAGTTTTCAAATCAACCCTTTCATACTCTAATATTTTATGATTCTGTGAAACTTCCAGGAAATTTTTTAATATGGGAGCAAGATGTGTCCTATATGGTAATAATGAGAAGCGATGGATAGAATAGAAAAAGGTACAGCCTCTCTCCTAAACAGGGTAGCTCTGGGCATTCTCTAGATAACTCCATTTGTCTCCCCTCTTTTGGACATGGTCAGAATGTATCATGGTAAATGATAGGATAAGCATTTCATTGTCTTAACTATTACACCATTGGTGGAGGATTGGGTATAGTTAAAAGAAGCGTAACTTTTCAGGTTAGCCTTTTCTAGCTCTAACTTTTTATTATATTTTAAGGAAGTTATTTAGCCTTTTAGAGATTTTCTGACAGAGGAGGAGCAAGGAGAGCCCATGATGAGAGACTATGTAAATGAGAGACTATGGACAGGAAACCAGAAAGGTTTTTTGTTATCAAGTCCAGCAGATTATATCTTTATGAGGGGCTGTCCTGGGAGGGTGCTCCCTTCTGCTTTCCTCTTCAGTACTCTTAAAAACAGCCAAAGAAAAGTACTGGAAGTGAATAGGAGGGACAAAAGACTCACGGGGCCCATTGACTTTGATGCCTCCCTGGAGAGTTTTCACATTGGAATGCTGGAAGATATAGAAGCAGAAACTTTCAACTTGTTCCACAAATTCAGGTTCCAATTCGCTGTCATGAAGTTTCTCGAGCTGAGAAAGCTTCTTTCGGTGTGTTGGTAGATCAAAGATAAAGCATTTCTTCTTGGGGAAGAACTGGCGGATACACTGACGAGGTAGGTTGAACATTTTAACTTCCTCTGGTTTGCCTGAGAGAAGAGGAGGAGTCTTGTAACAGACAATAGAGCCTGGACTTCAGAGAAGCTCTGTAAAGTGATGCCCCTTTCGGGAACCTATCTTTGGTTCAATATAAGTTTATTAGTACTAGGTCTTTGCATGTTGACTTCCCCATTAAATTATGGGCTTCTTGAAGGCAGGGACTGTTCTCCCACACACCCTTCTTTGTACATCCAATGTTTAGCACTGTAGTTGGCACAATATAGATAGCTAATAAAAGCTAGCTGATGGTAATGATGATGATGATGATGATGAAAAAAGACAAAGGACTTGTTCCTAAGATAGAAGAGGGGTTCAGTTTTTCACTGAAGGCAACACTCTGGATTAGGCCAAAAAGGAATAACTTTCCTTGTCTTCAAATAGGCAGGGAACCATAACTAGAGAAATCTGTATTCAGAATATAAAATAAATTTGGGAGATGGTTCCTCTCCCTGCTTTCTCCTCCCCTTATTCCCCATATCACTGCCCAACTCTCAGGCCCTAGAACCTTTCTTAGGCTTCAGTGCGATCTCCAGGTACTCATCAGAGGTGATGGGTTCCCCATTAATTTCCAGCTCCAAGGTGAAATCGCGCACAGTCCACACAAAATCTGGAAAGAATGTCACAAAGTCTGAGGAGTTTTCTACTCCATCAGTGTTGGGGGTAGATTTGCTCTTGATGCGCTCTGACAACTCAGTCACATAGCTGGGAAATTAATTAAGGAAATATGGCAGAAGAAAGTGTCAGCTCTTGTTCCACAATTCCTTCACTTCTCTGAAAACTTTTACTTCCCCTTGGCCCTGAGCCAGCTGATTACTTTTTCATCATGAAACATGAGTAATTTCTCTGAAACTTGTGATATGTATATATGTGTGTGAAAACCTGTGATATGTGAATATGTGTATATATGTGTGTATGTATATGCACACAACACATATACACTCTTATACCTGCCATTAGAACATGAGGAACAGAACATGGGCTTCAGAGAGATACTGGGGGAAGTAGTGGCCCCCCTCTTCCCTTCCTCAACTGTCCTCTTCTCCCAAGTCCCAGAAAGGATACTTCACCTGGTCCATGGCCTGCTGGTTGATGGTTCCCATGCTGTTATAGACAAAGGTGCTGCTCAGTAGCACAGCCAGGGCAAAGATCCACGTGTCATTCTTGTTGTCACCCTAGGAATCAGAACACATTTCCTGACCTTATTGCATGAAACTTTTCTGCTCCCATGACTGCTCCTACAACAGCATACCTGTATACTAGATGACAATTCAACTCCCTGGGGTTTTTTCAGGTCTAAAAGTTATAATAGTCATGGTATGCTCTCTTTCATAATCAGACATGAACAGTGTCCTCCATTCTTACCTTCTCCACATCACCCAGGCCCTCTGTGTCCAGGAGAACAAGAATGTGATTTGGTTTCTTGGGATGAGGAACACACCACATCCAGATGCCCTTGGTGTGAGACTGCACTGTGGAGCCAAGGGAGAAGCCTGCACAAGAGTTTGGAGAGATGAGCATGGAACAATCTGGGGACTCATATTTAGTGAGTGTCTTGGAAATAGTATAGCTGTTTAATGTTAATCCTTCACTGCAAGAAAATTGGCTATTTTCCCATAGTGAAGAGGAGAGGAAATGACATAAAACAGAATCTGTATTTTAGGTCTAATTTTTAAATTACCACCAGAGAGATACAGAATGCCTGATCATTGCAAGTAGGAACATTTTCTTATATTTCAGAGACCAGTAGAGATACCTAGGAAGTTTTCCCTTATTGACTTCCTCTTCATTCATTCATTATTCGCTATTCATCCATTTATCCATCCATCCATCCATTCATTCATCTATCCATCCATCTATCATTCATTTCATTTATTTATTTACTTTGTGCAAGGCACTGCCCTAGAAGCTATGGGTGGTATTGTGATAAACAGGATATGGTCTCTTCTTTCAGTAACTTCTGTCTTCTTAGAAGATATAAGATATACATAGAAAACTGTGCTTAAAAAACAAATATGTCTTAGGCAAGCATAAAATATGAATAGGAATTCGGGGAGGGACATTTCGTTTCTTGGCTTAAGGGCTCGGGATGTCTTCATAGAGAAAGAGGCACACCTAAACTGGGCTTTGCAGATTAAGTAGCATTTTAACCTGTGGAAATATGACCAAGAGGAATAGGAAATCTTGTCAGTGAAGACATAGAAGCAGGTTATGGTTCAACCAGTTTAGGAATTAGTCCTTTCTCCAGTTTGCCTGAATTCTAGCATATGTGAATGGGAATAATGTAAAAGATGTCTGGAAACATAGAAGGGAGTCCATGAGTTACTGGATCTTTGACTTAGAGTCAGAAGAGGCTTTTGATGTCCTCTTAATTTCCCTCTTTCATTTTGCAGATGAAGTCAGAGAGACAAAATGTTGTCTCCAATTTACTTAGTGAATATGAGAATTGGGTCCTATGCCCAGATTCTTTGACTGCCTTTGGTTTTCCCTGATTACCACATAGCTTTTGTCATAAAATTTATTAGAATGCTCACATAAAATCATCATCACAGTTATCCGATTCCCAAAGGGCATCTTGAGTTTTCTTCTAAGGTAAAACTAAGTCAGTGTGGCATAAATCAGAAGGTATAAGGGCCCCATTCGGGAAGACCTGGGTTCAAATCTCAACTCTAATACGTGCTTGCTCTGTGATTATTGGCAAGGATCTTATGACTCAGTTTCTTCATCTGTAAAATGTTGATAAGACCAGTAGTACCGACCTCATAGGCTTGTTATCAGATTCTAAAGGAATATGGTATGTAAAATGCTTTGTAAATTTTAAAGTGGTGTATATATGGATATGTAAATAAATATTCATACATGGAAGTTGCATATTTGTACATAAGACATGTAATGGGTACATGTATTCTATCATAGGCTCTATGTTACACAAATATTACATAATGTACATATTATACCACATATATGCACATCAATGCACAATTGTACAATTTATTACATCATTTACACAGTGTATACAGCACATATAACTTATACATGTGCACTTTATTAAATATGTACTTATTATGCATGTAAAACAAATACACAACATACATCCATGTTTATATGTCAGGTATTGTTAAGGCAAAGTGAAGAAACCTCCCTTTGGTCTTCCAGATTGCCCTAAGGCATCTAAGGCAGAGGTCAGAATGAGACCTTGACTTTCCAGATCTATCCCTCCTTGTTGAAGAGAAGTCACCAAAATGAAAAACATATATGTTAAATGTGCTAAAGTGCTAACCCATGCATACATATGATTACTTTACTGATTTCACATACCTGATTTTTTCCCTGCCAGCTTATTCATCAGGTAGGACTTGCCAGTGCGATACAGGCCGACAATAGCCACCACCACCACTGGTTCGGTTATTGAAGAAAGAATCTCCAGTGATTTCTGGTTCACTATCAGTTCTCCTTTGTCATTCTCAATTAGACACACTGGGGCTGGCATCAGGACATCAGAGGCCATGTTGAAAGTGGTTAGTTACCTGCAAATAAAAGTCTGGCACTGTGATGCCCAAATTTTATTTGTAAATATGGAGCCAGGATGAAGCACTCATAGGACTGTTCTCCTGCCATCATTTGTGACTCCCCTTATCTGTGATAGGAACCTTTTGTTTCCTTTAAGATCCAGAAACTTTTCTTTTATTATTATTATTATTAATTTATTTAAGTTTTCTACAATCATTTTTCATATATCTTAGATTTTTTCCCATTCCCTCCTCCTTTTCCCCCCTCCTTTCCCCATCCTTCCCCAGGATGTCATGTCTCATCTAACTTCTACACATACATTCTTATTAAATACATTTTCACTGTAGTCATGTTGCTTAGAAGAATCAAAACGAATAGGAGAAACCATGAAAACAAAACAAAACAAAACATAACACAAGGGAAAATGGTCTGCTTCATTCTGTGATCCATTTCCACAGTTCTTTCTCTGGATGTAGAAAGGATTTTGCCTCAAGAGTCCATTGGGAATTTTTTAGATCTTTGCATTGCTTTGAAGGGCTAAGTCTACCAGAAAAATTCCTTGCACACTATAGTTGTTGCTGCATACAAAGATCTCCTGGCTCTGCTCCTTTTACTCAGCATCAGATCATATAAGTCCTCTCAGGCCTCTCTGAAGACTTCCTGTTCATCATTTCTTATAGCACAATAGTATTCCATTACAGTTATATACTACAATTTGTTCAGCCATTCCCCAATTAATGGGCATCCCCTCAATTTCCAGTCCTTAGCCACAACAAAAAGAGTTGCCATAAAGATTTTTGTACATGTGGGACCCTTTCTCATTTTTATGATCCCTTGGGGATACAGTCCTAGAAGTGATACTGCAGAAGGCATTCACATTTTTGTAGAACTTCTGGTAGAGTTCCAAATTGCTCTCCAGAATGGTTGGATCAACTCACAACTCCACCAACAATGAATCGGTGCTTCAACTCTCCCACATCTTCTCCAGCATTTATCTTCTTCTTGTTTTGTCATGTTGACCAGTCTGATAGGTGTGATATGGTACCTAGAGTTGTTTTGATTTGCATCTCTCTAATCAATTGTGATTTAGAGCATTTTTTTCTTATGACTATAGATGGCTTTAATTTCTTCCTCTACAAACTGCCTGTTCATATCCTATGACCATTATCAATTGGGGAATGACTTGTATGCTTGTACATTTGTTTCAATTCTCTATATATTTTAGAAATGAGGTCTTTATCATGGACATTAGTTACAAAAATTCTTTCCCAGTTTTCTACTTCCTCTCATCTTGGTTGCATTGGGTTGGTTTGTGCAAAACCTTTCCAGTTTCATGTAATCAAAATTATCCATTTTGCAATTCATAATGTTCTTTATCTCTTCTTTGGCCAAAAATTTCTCCATTTTTCATAAATCTGACAAATACACTATTTCTTTCTCCCCTAATGTGTTCATAGTATCATTCTTTATATGTAGATCGTGTATCCATTTGAACTTTATTCTCGTGTTTGGTATCAGGCATTGGTCTGTGCCCAGTTTCTACTACACTGCTGTGCATTTTTCTCAGCAATTTTTGTGAAACAGTGAGTTCTTATCCCAGAAGCTGGGGTCCTTGGGTTTATCAGACAGCAGATGGCAATATTCATTTACTACTGTGTCTTGAGTACCTAACCTATTCCACTGGTCTACCCCTCTGTTTCTTTGCCAGTATCAAGTGGTTTTGATAATTACTGCTTTATAATACAATTTGAGATATGGTAGGGCTAGGCCACTTTCTCTACCATTTCTTTTCACTAGTTCCCTTGATATTCTGGACCTTTTGTTCTTCCAGATGAATTCTGATATTATTTTTTCTAGCCCTAGAAAATAATTGTCTAATAGTTTGATTGGTACAGCACAGAGTAAGTAAATCCAGAGACTTTTCTGATCTAATCAGCTCTAATTCAATCTATAAGACAGCAACGATGTCTCTATTTGTCTCAGTTTGTGTAAATATGAAACATAGGACTGGAGAGTTCAAAAGCAGAAGGAATCTTACAACATGGATGGTCCAATCCACTGTCACAGTATGTATGAGGACAATGAGTCTCAGTGAGGGTCAATGATTTATTTAAGGTTTTGAAGGTAGTTAGTGTTATGGAAGTATAACTATTAAGGGTTCCTATTTCTCCTAAAATATTAAGAAATAATACTAGGATAGGGTCCTATCCTAAATTTCGTAGTCTCATTTGGATAGAAAACTTAATCTGTATTTGATCAGTTTCTAAGGAATAACATCCTGCACTGAAACATTTTTACTTCATTCTTACAAAAAGCCTGACCTGTTTCTCAAAGGGAGGACCCTGACTGACTCAAGGAGTAACCTAGAGTTCCTGAAATTGATAAGGACTATAATCCATCAAAGAGGCAGAATGTACTTTTATAAGTTTCATGAAGAGCAGCACCCCTTTTGTTCAGCCTTAACCATAATGATCAGTTTTATAGAAACGGCTCTTCATTGTGTGGAAGTTGTTACTATTATTCTGTTTAAGAGTATGGATTCATTCTCAAAGTAAAATGTATAAAATAAAATCCACAGAATTATAAAGAAAACATTATATTGCAGTAGAGTGCTAAAATTATTGAAGCAAAAAAAAGCTCCTGGACCCCAGGTTAAGAACTTTTGTCCAAGCTGAACTCTGAGAGTACTGTTATCTTGTTATCTTTTGCCACTGTCCTCTAATAGTTAATGAAAATAACTGGGGACACAACAGGACCCTTGCAGGGAGTCAGTGAGGAACAAAGATTTACTGGCCATATTGATTTTACATTCCTTCTTCCCTCCCTTCCCCCTTCTTTCCTCCCTCCCTCCCTCCCTTCCTTCCTTCCACAAGTGGGTGGCTGTTACACAAGTAATACTGATTGAATTGCTCTGAGAGTTACAAAGAAGTCCAAGAATTCATTGATGAAATCTAGTCCTCCTTGTCTCATATCCTAAACCTGACATCCCATCTATGAGGTATTCCTAACTTGGGGTCTTTTTTTAATCGTTTGATAATGTATTTCAAGATAATTTGTATTTTGGAAGAGTTTATGTTTTTTAATTTATGTATTTAAAACATCATTTTTAAATGGGAAGCATAGCCTTCATTAGACTGCCTAATAGGTCTTTGGCACAAAATATCTTGAGACTCCCTGAATTCTTGACTCAGTCTTTTGCTCCTTGTTTTAGATACTTCACCCTCTGTTTTCTTGCTCTGCCTTGGCTTTGCCTCTTCTCTGTCTTTCTGGTTTTTGTCTAGTGCCACCCTGTTTTTCTGATCCAGATTCTGCTGACAGTCAAGGTATCCTGTTGTCTTGACTCTGGTTAGAGCTATGAGGTGATGTCTCTTGGTGTACCATGATTCTTTACTGTAGTGAACCTTGTTTTTTCTAAGAGCATTACACTGGATTGTGGATTTTACTTTGCTTTGGGGTTTCAGGATTTTATCACTGTTTGGAAGAGTAAAATAAATGTCACAGAATTTCACAGTTGCCAGATAACCCCCTGGCCATTAAGCCCAGCTAGTACTTCAGCAAGAATCTTTCCTATAATATCACTCAGAATGATCATCTAGTTTTTGGTGGAAAATCTCCCAGGTAGGAAACCCAATGTCTCCCAAAGCAGCCCATTACATTTCAGGGTAGCTCTAATTGTTATGAAGATTTTCCTAACATCAAGTCCAATTTTGCCTCTTGACATTTCTACCCTTAATCAATCACTGGAGACCAGCCAGAGCAAATTCAATTCCTCTTCTGCTTAACAGCCCATCAAATACTTCAAAACAACTGACCCTTCTTTGCAGGCCCAACATCCTTACTTCCTGCAATTGATTCCAATGACTGGCACCAGTCATCTCACAACTCTGGTAAGTCTCCTGTGGATGGATACCCTCTAGCTTTTCCAAGTCCATCTTAAAACATGGTTGACCTAAGCCTAAACCTCCCAGAATTGAATACAAGACTCAAAATGTATCTGACCAAGGCAGGCCCAAGGAATGCCATGGTAATCCTTCATTCTCTGTTTCTTCAAGCCTGAGCTGGTATTCCTTGTCCAGTACAGCTAGACTCAACTTCTGCTATGTGATGGTCAGTTGAAGGACTTAGTAAATTTTGTCTAATTCAAAGAAGACCCAGAGGGATATCATACAGGCTGCTTTTAATTATTTTAAATATTTTGCTTGGCCCTACAGTCTGGAACTGGGAGCAGTGGGAGGAAGAAGTTATAGGACAGGCACATCTAAGTTTGGTATAAGAAGTAGTCAGCAAGCATTTATTATTCACCAACTGTGTGCCAAGCATTGTGCTGTCACTGAGACTTTAAAGAAAGGTAAAAATAGCAGTGGTAAGAAGCTATAAGACAGTCACTTCCAGGTGTGGCTATCAGAAGTTGTCAGCAAGCATTTATTATGCACCTACTATGTGCCAAGCATTGTGCTATCACTGAGACTACAAAGAATGGTAAAAATAGTCTTTGCTCACAAAGATCTCCCAGTCTGATGGGGGAAGCAACATGCAAACACCTACGTGCAAATTTTCCTTGTAGTTGTTTCTCCATCATTTCAGTCATGGCTGGGTCTTCATGACCCCATTTGGGGTTTTCATGATACTGAAAGTGGTTTGCCATTTTCTTCTCCAGCTCATTGTACAGATGAAGAAACTGAGGCAAACAAGGCTCAGTGACTTGCTGAGGGTCACGCAGCTGGTCAGTGTCTGAGACAAGATTTGAACTCAGACATATAAGGTTTTCTGACTCTAGACCTGGCATTGTATCCATCGTGCCACCTTCCGGCCCATTTGGAACTGTCCAAAAGTAGAATGGGTTGCCTTGGGTAGTACATTCCTCCTTACTAATTGTATTCAAGTTGATAGATTACCACTTATCAAGTATGTGATTGAAAAGTTTTGGTTCAAGTTTGGATTGGATTAAGTGGTTCTTAAGGTCTGTTTCAATTCTGAGATTCTGTGAAGTGTCTTCGGTGGGTTTTGTCTTTTACTTTATCCCATATTACACAATGATTTGCTACCAACTGAGATTTGAATATACATTTCTTTATATGTATACACACATATATAAAGTATACATATTTAGATATACCCATATTTCACACATACATGTTTATATGTAAGTTTAGATGAACATGTAAGGTATGCACACTTATACAGATGGTCAAGTTTTCTCTCTCTCTCTCTCTCTCTCTCTCTCTCTCTCTCTCTCTCTCCCTCTCTCTCTCTCTCTCTCTCTCTCTCTATATATATATATATATATACATATATATGTATATACATATATATATATATATATATATATATATATATATATATATATATATATATATATATATATATATATATACATAAGTCCCCAAAATATTAGCACACTTTCAAGTTACTGAAATGTGAAACTGCACCAAGACTTTTGGGATACTCTGTATTGTGGATTACGAGAGGGATAGAAACGTAAAGCAGTGTGGTATAGTAGAAAGAATGCTGGATGTGTGATCATGGACAAGTCATTAAGTTATCTGTGCTTCAGATTTCCCCTTTGTTAAATAAAGAAGTTGGACTATTAAGGATGACCTCTAGGATCTTATAAATTGGAGCTGGGAAGTTACAAAAGATGTTGATTGCTCCTTGCCTTTCACGTTTGATTACTTCCAAAGCGTTTCCTTCATCTGGCTGTCATTAGGAAAGAAGAAAAAGGTATTCTCCTTCATCTGGCAGAGGTCATTAGGTGACCTCCTGAGCACCTTCTGGGTTTGTCCAGCCTTTACCGAATGTTATTATGGGGCCCTGTAATTGACTGTTGTCTGTTTTCCTTAACCAAACCCCAAATGTTTGATCCTTTCTACTTCTCCCCTTTCTACCTGAACCCAGCTTCATAGGACCCCTGATGCCCCTTTCAATATGAAGATAATATCATCTGTTGAGTAGAGCGAGGAGCCTAAAAGACAGCAGAGAGAATAGAGGAGTGGACCAAGGAGGGGAAGGAAGTAAGAAGCTGATTACAAAAAGGCAAAGTAAAGTCAGTGACAAACTGATTGGGGATCTGGGGATCTAGCCAGATGAAGGGGCTCAAGGCATCTTTTGTTCCTGTGAGTATGGAATTTTAAAATAGAAAAGCTCTGCTTAGGATGGAAGAAGTGTTCCACTAAAGAAGATGTAAAAACAGTAACTGAATGTTGCTGATATTTCTGTAGGACACTGCATGGGATGTGCCCTTAAAGATGGTGAAGCCAGCAGAGCTCATCATTTCCTTCCCAGTGGAAGACAGTGCCATAGTGAATACAGTGCTAGACTCAGAGACAGAAAGATTTGAGTTGGAATCCCACCTCAAATAGTGACTGGCTCTGTGACCTTGGGCGTCGCTTCCCTTCTGGCCTCAGTGATCTCATCTGTAAAATGAGGGGAGGTGGGCTTGGACTCAATGACAGCTTCTTCCCAGTTCAAAATTGAGGATCCTGTAATAATATAGCCACCATTTCTGTGTGCATGTCACATCTGTGTGTGTAGTTACTAACTTACCCAGTAAGGAGCTCAACTTGGCTTTCATTTTCAGTGTGTCTTTTCCTTCTGCCCAAAGCTGGTTTTTAGGAGACTTATGAAACCCTGGAAAAGGTGAGGCCTACGTAGCACAAAGTACCTGTTGTAGAAGATGGCTGACAGAGCTTTTCAGTGAATTTTATTGGCGTTTGGAACGGGGCTGCCTGGGGGGGGGTTAGGAATGTGTTGTATATGTTGAGAGTTAAAAAAAGAGGCATAATTGAGATAAGTTGTCATCACATCCTGGAATCTTAGGTTTGGAGTGAGAAGGGCCTTAGATTTGTCCAACCCTTTCATTTCATAGATAATTAAATGAGGCCCAGACATGGGAAGTGATTCTCCAGAGGCACATAGGTGATGGATGACAGAGGCATGATTTAAATTCAGGGCTTCTGACTCAAAAGCTGCTTGTCATGGTCAGGAGGTAAGCCCAGGTGTGTGTTTGTTTTTTGGTGGGGGAGAGGTGAAAGGGAAGGTAGGAACTAGACCTGTGATTTCCTTGATGTGAGAACTCTCAACAGAGAATCTCCCTCTCTTGGTGCAGACAGGAACCCTCTCCAGAACTCATAGTCTTAAAGAGCTTTCTGGGACACTCAGGGCTTAAGAGGTCTAACAGTATGTGTCAGGTAGGACCTGAACCCAGGTCTCCCTGGCTCTGAGGCAGCTCCATCTCCTTTCTGTACTTCTGCGTGCTGCTATGATCCTTGCTCAGTTTGGAGCTCCTGTGGTCAAAATGTCATTTTGTTTTCATCTGTACCTTTCTCTGATTACATGCCTTATATTGTCTATCCCACAGAAATCCTCATTTGTAGTAGCTTGTAGCCTTGTCCATATCTGCCTCATGGTTCCTTATTACCCTGCAGATGATGCTTAACTCCCATTCTTCCAAAACTTGTACTGTCCCTTGATTTGTAGTCAGTTAAAAATCATTAGAAAAATCTTGGTGTTAAAAGCATTATTCTTTCAGGGAGGACCGTGAAATAACAAAAAGAATTTTGCTTTTTCCCTGAAGCCATACAAACCATGCTCCTTTTCCTGTTCCTTTCAAGACCAGCTCAATGTCCACAGACATCATCTCTCCAAGACACATTTGCCTAGTGATCACTAGGTGTCTTTCATCTACTCGGTTTTTCCTGTGTGCCTCTTTAGGTCAAACCTCTGAGTGATTTTAAGTCTCTTTCTGGTGGCCCTACAGTTGTGAGGGGTTGAGGCAAACTGCAGGGGGTCCCTCTTCCATTTAGAACAGGAATGCACTTTTGTGTGTCTGGACTCCTGGTAACAGTCTGATGAAGTTTATGGACCCTTGCTCAGATAATGCTTTCAAATGTGCAAAATAAAATACAGATGTTACAAAAGAAGCCGATTCTATGAGATACAGTTATCAAAATATTTTCCCCTTTGTGGTTCACAGGGTCCTCTGAGCTCCCTTGCAGGGAGTGATGGACCCCAGGTGAAGAAGCCGGGATTCAGCCTCTGTGCTGGGCATCCTCTAGGACCCCTTTAGTGAGCCTAGATCTGCTTTTATTCCTCAATGTTAGTAATTAGAAGGTTGCTCTTTTTGACTTATTTAATACTTTGTGCCAGGCACTGAGCTCAGAGCTTTCTGAATCTCATTTGGTCTTTACAGCAACTCTGAGAGGGAGGTGTTGTTAGCTTCACTTTATGGGGGAGGAAATTGAGGCAGGTAGAGGGTCAGTGACTGCCCCAGGATCCCATAGTTAGTGAATGTTTGGAGCTACACTTGAATTCAGGTCTCTCTGACTCTATGTCCAGGGCCCCTTGCCCTGTGGCACCCCCTAGGGTCCTTATGTAGATTCTCTCCCTCTCTGCTCCTGTTGGTTAATTCCTGACTGGGAGGGAATGCTCTGACTCTGACATCTGAGTTGCCCTGTAGTGCTCTCTAGTGACAAAGAAGAGACAGCACTATTGGAGGAAAGAAAACCCCAAGTCTTGTTTTGGGTTTGAGCTTTGCCACCTACTTCCCACTGTGACTTTCCGCAAAGATCTGAAACTTCTTAGTTCTCACTTTCCCTGTGTGTAAAATGAGGATGATGCCTAATTTCTTCATTTGTCGGAGTGATTTTTGGGGGCTCAAATTAAATAATATTTTTGAGAACGATAATTAGCATTTCTACAGGGCTTTAACGCATGCAAATAGTTTTAATGTATTATGTTACTGCATCCTCACAATGATGCTTCCACAACACCCATTTTACAGATGAGTAAATCGAGGATGAGAAGGATCCTGTAGCTAGTAAGGGGTTCAGCAGGAGGGCTCAAACTAATGTCTTCTGACTCCAAGTCCATTATTCTCTGGACTGTGAGACCCTGCTGCCTCCACAACATAAGCCACACAAATTTTAAAGTACAGTTAGCAGTACTTTGTTAATGTTCTTGGTTCAATTGTCTCATCCTCTTCCCTTTCTGTTCCGAAAAGCAGTTAGGTGGTGCAATGGAGAGAGAGTGCTGGGTCTGGAAGTCAGGAAGACCTGAGGTCAAATGGAGCCTCAGACATTTATCCTGGGAAAATTCTTTCACCTCTGTTTGCCTTAGTTTCCCCATCTATAAAAATGGGCACAGTAATATCACCTCCCAGGGTGGCTGTGAGGAAAAACTAAGTAATTTTAAAGTGTTTTACAAACTCTGAAGTGCTATAGGAATGCTAACACTTTTATAGACACGCTAGTTCTTATTCCCCAAAATAAAGCATGAGATGTCCCAGTGTTAAGTTCTCTGACTAGAATAATCTAAAGCAGTTTCCTCCTGGACAGCCTTGGGAGAGTTGCACTGGGTTTGGGCCACATTTTCCTGCCACAACTTCTCTAGCCTCTCCTCACCAGATAAGGCCTCTCTACTGTTCAAAGATCTTTTTGTGTCTGCATCTCTTAGGGCAGTGCTGGCACACAGTAGGTGCTTAGTAAATACTGATGACTTTTTGACTAAGAGAACAAGAGTTCTTAACGTTTTTGTGTCCTGGACCCGTTGGACACTGGGGACGCCTATGGATCCTTTCACATAATGTTTTCTATTGTGCAAAATAGAATGGGATTTGAAAGGAAACTAATTCTATTGAAATAAAAATGAAATTTTTCCCATCCAAGATCACAGACCCCCTAAAAACTCTCGGTGAACCCCGTGGGTGCCTATAGACCCGAAGTTAAGAACCTCTCTGGTTAGAACCCTAAAGTTCAAGGCTATAGGAACGATGTGAATAGGTGAGAGTGCGCACGAAAATGAGATGGGAGGGAGGAAAGATCCCTTTGATCACCATGGTTGTAATAAAGCAGGGGAGAGGAGCAGAGATCAGAAACAGTCCGTCAGAGAGGAGCTAGTGAGCGCTCAGCCCGCAGAGGGCACTCCTTCAGGACTTAAACTTGGCTCATCCCTAATGTTCTCCATTAGAGTGTTCAGCCTTTTCGTGGTGCTGGTCATTTTCCCGGAATCTCTGACACCCCTTAATCAGCCCACGTTTGTCATGCAGCCCACCTGGATGAGAGCTGGGGATACAGAGATCAGGGAAAACAGCCCGCCCTGGCGCACCTTGCAGCTTAGCAGAGGTTTGCGGAGAAGATAACACAGAAGCGGAGACTTTGGACAGCAGGCAGTGGCCCCTAGGAGGGCAGCCAAGGTGTCCTGCACGAGGTGATGCTCCAGCCTCGCCCGGCAGGAGGCTGGGGAGTCCTCTGCCCGCCGGACGTGAGAGAGGACACTCCAGCTACAGAGCCAAGCAGCGCAAAGGGACCGAATGGAGCGACAATGGGGCTGCCTGCTCCGCGGCTCTCAAACGGAATAAAGGGGCACTAGAACAAAGCCCCCATGGAAGAGGAAAGACAGGACAAATCCTTACCTGTCCCGCTGAGTCTGAGGGAGGAACTTCTATTTTCTCTGTTCTCGTTTTCCTCCTCTGCTTCGTGACTGTCGGTTTTTATTCTGATGCCTCAGCTTCTGAGCCTTGGGAGTTTCTGGGCTTTCACAATAGTTAAAGATTTAAAAAAAGTGACAGTCCAAAAGGGAAGCAAACAAGAAGTGAAAGAGAAAGAAAAGAGCTTTCCCTCTGAGTCACTCAGTGACCTGAGAAGCTGTAAATGGACTTGGGGGTGGGTAGGTGTGGTGGGAGGTGGTGGGAGTCGGGAGGGGAATGCTGAGGGCAGACTCTTTAATGTCAGTGTTTCTCTGTAAAATTTCTATGCAAAATTCTCTTACAAGGTTTTGGGAAAGGCAGACAACAGAAGCTAGTCTAAAACAAATTTACACATAGCCTTGACAGGTGCTTTTCAGGATTTATGTTGTTTTGGACTTAATTTCCAACCAAAGACAACAAAAATGATGAATGTTGCCCACTTTTACCATCTGAATTGGATCTCTGACTCTCTTACTCATTTCTGGAACCAAAAAACATCACTGCACTATCAAAGGATAGTTTAGTGTCTACTCTTAAAATTTTGAGTTTTAAGGGACATTTTTGACTGGGTTGTTTCCTGGCACTTTGAATCAGGGTAAGTCAAGAGCTGTGATTTCTGGCCTAACAACATTGGGGTTGAAGTTGAGGAGAGGAGGAGCACTGCACCTAAGAAGGGAAAGTCTAGTCTGAGTGATAGGTTAAGGGAAGAGAACTGATGGCCTGGAAGGCAGGTGTCTGGTCAATTGAGGATGAGGAGGAAGAGGATGGAGGGCTTAAGATGTGAGCAGAGGAGAGGGCCTTCAATTGAGGGGGTAGGAGGGTTCAGTCTAGCTCAGGAAGGGGCATGGTTTGATGGTGGTGGGAAGGGATAATGTGACCTGAGAACTGAACCTTGATTGTGTGAGCCATGAAAAAATCAAATTGGGAAACTAACAAAGCAGAAGGGACTACTGGGGAATGTATTTTAGAGAACATAAGCCATGAAAGATGGTTTGAAAGGATGAGAGGTGGAAAACTTGAGCAGTATTGGAGAGTCTTCCCTGAGAATAAGGCAGAGTAAAAGGGGGCTGGAGATCACAGCCTGGTGAAAATTTAAAGGGATCTCAGAAGGCATTTGAGGCAGCCAGGTGGCCTAGAGGACAGAGAGACTCGGAATGCTACTGCCTCCAAAAAACTAAAGGTCCTGACCATGTAGGGGGAGATGGAGAGGTATGTGGGGGCTTTGAGAGGCTGCCGCGTATAACCAATGAGGAACCTGGAACAACAACAGCTGTAAAGGATGTGATTGAGGGAACTGTATGGCAGGAAGAGAAAACTGGATGCTCACAGAGTGACCTGATAAAGCTTTTATTAAGTACTTACTATGTGCTAGGTACTCTGCTAAGCAATGAGAATGCAAATGCAAACCAAAAATAAGATAGGCCCTCCAGGAACTTACACTCCTATTATTAAAATACATTTTTATTCACTTTTGATTTTTATGTTATGATAGTTTTCCCCATTGTCAATCCTTCTCCTCCTATAAAGCCACTCTTCTAATAAATTTTGTGTTTTAATGCCAAAAAAGAAGAAAAAAATCAGGACAGTAATTATAGACATTGAAAAAGCAGAAAACATGAAATGAGGCAACCTGTGAACCTCCCATCTCTAGAGCTTACGGGTAAATACAAGAAAAAGGGAAGCTGAGAGGGTGGCCAGAAGCTGATTGGGAGCAAGTTCCAGAAAGAGTCATGGACTGCACCAGGTTTAGAATAAGCATGGCTGGCATCGATGTTTCCTCAAAAGCAGTTTTGAGATGGAATCAGAGGAAGGCACTGAAGAAGAGGGTGTTGCTAGAATGAATATAGCCATATGGGTAGTAGTCAAGGATCTGCAGATTAACAGGTGGATGACCATAGTGCTCTGCTGGTACCCTCAAGATTTTGGGAGAAAATATAGAAAGCTTCAAACATATTGAGCAGACAGCCTAAGGTGAACATTTGGGAAAGTATGGATGAGAGTCACCCAGGATGGGCGAACAAGCATGGGTTGCAATCTGTGTCACTGGATGGAACTCCTAAATCTGCATCCCTGGAAAGAAGTCTCCAATCAATGAGATCACAGATCTATTTGAGTCTTGGAGTAAACTTGAAGTACTAACATATCTGTGGGTCTTAATGTGCCTGTGGGCAGGTACTGAGTATAGAATATAACATTTGATTCCTAGCACAGTGAGTGCTCTGTACATAGCAGAAGATTAATAAATTTTTAAAAAAATTTGAATAGCCCCCTGGCTTCCTCTTTTCTTCCTTGTAGCTGGGCTATATGGGGGATTGTTCAGGTCTAGGGGGCAGGGAAGTAGCTGTTCAAAAGGAATGTGTTAGGGTGTAAGAACTGGAGTCTGGAAGACCTGAATTCAAATCCAGAAACAGACCCTTACTAGTTGTGTGACCCTGGACAAGTCATGTTCCCTCTTTCTGGCTTAGTTTGCTCATCTGTAAAATGGGGATGATAATAATTCCACTGTTAAGCCCAAGGTTGTTGTGAGGATAAAATGAGATAGTATTTGTAAAGTGCTTGGTAGATTTTAAAGCACTGTATACATGCTGTTTATCATCCTCATGGTTATTATTGTTGCTTTGGACAGGATCAAAGAGGACCTTTGAGAGGTTAAAAAGACTGTGCTGGGTTCCATGGAATAATTTTTCTTTTGTATAGAGCAGCTTAAGATCCCAGGCCTTAAGGAATATAGTATTTTATGACGGATTTTTAAAAAAAAATGGCAGTTCCTACTTTGAGTTGTGGCTTCTAAAACAAATCATTTTGCATAATTTTCTTTAATTAAAAATGACAGAATCATACCCAAGATTAAATTTTGAAAGGAAAGCTACTCATTTTTTATAAAATAGGGGTTTTGCTGATTTTATGGTAACTGGTGGAAGATGATATCCTTCTACGTTAATAGGAGGGAGAATATGGGAAGTAGCTGACAAAGTAGAACAATATGAAGCTTCTTTGTGTTCAGCTAGAACTGATTCCTTGTATTCTGAAAGCCTGTCCAAATGCCCTTGATTACTTGTCTACATTCAGAATTCATAGAATATCTCAAAGTCAGAGGTGTATGCTTACAGGTCATTTTAATACTTTATGTTAAATATGCATTGAACATATTATTTACATACTATGTTAAATGTATAATGTTGTTTTATGTATAACATGTCATTTTGATGTGTTATTTAGAATATCTATGTATTTGTGTCTGGCACAGTATGTACCAGATATGATCAATGAAGACTCCCTTATCTTTCTCCCTTTTCCCAGGGACCCTCTTGTTGATTGTGGCTAGAATACACTCCTTAGGAGCACATAATGCTGGGAGCACTTAGGGGTCAGTATTATGCTGAAAGGCCCATTGGGGTGTGGCAACAATCCCTAGGCCTCTATGTTGGCAGCAGGTAAAGGGATTGATCAAGAAAAGACTGGCCACTGAGTCAGGCAGCACTGCCCATTCAGTAGACTTTGGAAGGAGTCACTCTGCCCTTGGGATTCTTTCTTCCTGCCTGCCTCTGCAACTTGGAGCATGGATCTCTTTTTTTTCTTCTGAGACTTCCTATGATAGGTTACAGGGGCACCTTTGCCCACCTGACAGAAATGGTGATTATTTATATGTACATGGGACTCAGCTGGATGAGCTTAGGCTTAAACCTTGGGCCTCTGACAGTTATTTATTGAATATTAATCTTTAGATGGACTTTCCAGTCTTAGAGACAACCTTGCAAGTTTAGGAAATGGAGAACATCTGGGTCCCAAAGTTAGTACCAACTCCAGGAGAGGAAGGAAGTATCTACTGGAGATGTTTTAGCCCTTCTGGGAGAAGCAGGCCAATAAAAGGAGAAGCTGACTGTCTGACCAGGCTTACCAGAAGACCTGGAGGGAGATAGTGTGGAGTCTATGAAGGTGAAACACATCTTCAGCATCCCTGCAAAATGCTTCATATTTTCATGTTTGACATATCAAGTTTCTGGGAAAGCATAGTAATTTTAAGTTATGACTTCATGCTTTAGTCTTTGTGTGCACTCTTTACTCTTTGGTGGTTTAAGCATTTCTCTGTGTGAAAGAAATAAACTGCTTTCCTAAACCTGTGGTATATTGTTCATTAAGTCCCGTTCTACTACTTTTCGGGGAGGGGGAATATCTTAGTCATTAGCCAAACCTTAGCTTTAAGTGATCTTGTCCTGGGGTAGGGCTGTAAACAGTTAGACTGTTTGGAAAAAAAATAACCTGACACCTCTGTGGTAGGTTGCAGTCAGGGCTGTGCATGTCAGCTAGGTTTCAGTAAGCCATTTCCACAGGGAAATCTCTAGGCTGAGTAAGATTAGGATCGTAAGGCACGGAGAAATCAGAGGATGCTGCTGACCAATAGCCCCTGTGATTTAGATAGCTGGAAAAGAGAGGATTCCTTGTTTCATGAATAACAGTCAGTATTGTGCTGGTGACACAGTCCCTTGTATCTTCATGATTGTATAAAAAGCATCTACTGAGGCAACTTTTCACTTGTTAAGACCTAGTGGATTCTCCATTCTGAGAATGAATTTGTCTCCACAGTGATAGAAAACAACCACATTTTCTTTCTCTATTTACCCACTGATGGACATTTATTTTGTTTCTAGTTGTTTTCTATCACAATAAATGTTTCTATAAGCATTTTGGTATATATGGCATTTCCTTCTTAGCAGGGACCTCCATTGGATATCACTAGTAGTAGAATACGTAGGTCAAAGGGTATGGATATTTTATTAACTTTGTATAATTTCAAATTTCTTTCCCAAATGGTTATACCGATTCACCAACAATGTACTAGAGTGCCTATCATTTTACCATCCCTCCAGTACTGACTATTCCTATCTTTTGCCATTTTTGCCAACTTGTAGGATGTGAGGTAAAACATTAGGGCTGTTTTATTTTGCATTTCTTTTGCTGTTAATTATTTGAAACATTTTCACCTTTGGCAATTAATAGTGTGCAATTTTCCTTTGGAGAACTGTTTGTTTATAATCATTGACAGTGGGTTTTGGTGGTAGTGAATTGTTCCAATGACCACAAAAGTGGCTGAAGCAGGTACTGTGGAGTGCCTAGAATTTGTTCAACAACAAAGATGCCAAAGTCATCCTCTGTATGCTGGGGCATTTCCAATTGTCTTGCCTTTTGTCTTGCCTCTGGACTTTGATAGCTCTAAGAGAGAGTGAGGCTGATGACTTTGTGTAATTCTTCCCTACTTAAATCCAATTCATGTATAAGATATCATCCCAGGATATCATTGGTTCTCTTAGAAAATACAGGACAACAACCTTGGAGACTAGTGTTTGGTCTTATGTCTATCTGTTATGTATTTTAGATAAGAAACCTTTATCAGAAAAATTTAATACAAAAATTTTTCCTATCCATTTTGCCACTTCCCTTCTTATCCTAGTTGCATTAGTTTTGTTTGTGCAAAAGCTTTTCAGTTTCATGTTAGCAAGATATCTATTTTTTTATCTTTTGTAATTTCCTCTATTTCTTATTTGTCCAAGAATATATTTCCTATCTATAGCTACGAAAGGAATGTTACCTGCTTTTCTCCTAATATTTTTATAGTATGATCTTTAATATTAAGGTGATTTATCCAATGTATTGTGGAATATGATACAAGGTGTTGCTCAAAGTGCAGTTTCTGCCTGATTTCTTTCCAGTTATCCAATCAGTTTTTTAAAATCAAATATAGTTGAACTGCTAGATTATTTTTATTTTCTGGTTTATTAAACAATGGGTTGTTGAGTTCTATATTTTGCTGATTCTTGTTTGTCCAGTTTGTTTTATTGATCTAGTTCTATTTTTAAATCAATATCAGAAAGTTTAATGACTCCTCCCTCTTAATATGGTTCAAGATCTGGAAGTACTATTTCTAAATCACGTCAATTTCTTTTTAAAAATATATTTTTATTTATTTCATTAAATATTTCCCTATTGTAAATTTATTTAACATTCATGTAAAATTTTTTCAATTTATTTATTTGTTTTTTGTTTTTAACATTCATTTCCACAAGATTTTGTGTATCAAATTTTCTCCCCATCTCTCCCCTTCCCCTATCCCAAAACACCATGTATTCTGATTACCCCTTCCCCCAGTCTGCCCTCCCTTCTATCACACTCCTCCCTTCCTTTTTCCTCATCTTCTCTCTTTTCTTGTAAGGTAAGATAGATTTCTATACCCCATCACCTGTATTTCTTATTTCCCAGTTACATGCAAAAACAATTCTCAACATTCGTTTCTAAAACTTTGAATTCTAAATTCTCTACCTTCTTCCCTCCCCACCCATCCCCACTGAGAAGGCAAGCAATTCAAAATAGGCTGTATATGTGTAGTTTTGCTAAATATTTCTGTAATAGTCATGTTGGGAAAGACTACCTATATTTCCCTCCATCTTATCCTGCCCCCATTTATTCTATTCTCTCTTTTGGCCTTATCCTTCCCCAAAAGTGTTTACTTCTAAATTACTCCCTCCTCTCATTTTCCCTCCCTTCTATCATCTGCCCACACCCCACTTATTCCCTTCTCCCCTGTTATTCTGTAGTGTAAGATAGATTTTCATACCAAATTGAGTGTGCATTTTTATTCCCTCCTTAAACCAAATGTGATGAGAGTAAGCTTCATTTTTTCCCTCTCACCCACCCTTTTTCCCCTCCATTGAAAAAGCTTTTGCTTCTCTGAAGTCTTCCTGTTCATCATTTCTTACAGTATAATAGTATTTTATTACATTCATATGCCAAAATTGATCCAGCCATTCCCCAGTTGATGGGTATCCCCTTGATTTGCAGGTTTTGGTCTCCACAAAGAGTGCTGCTACAAATAATTTTGTACATGTGGGACACATTCCCATTTCTATGATCTCTTGGGGATACAGTCCTAGGAGCAATATTGCTGGTCAAAGGATATGCACATCTTTGTAGGCCTTTAGGCATAGTTCCAAATTGCTCTCCAGAATAGCTGGATCAGTTCATAGCTCCACCAACAGTATATTAATGTTCCAACTCTCCCACATCTTCTCCAACATTTATGTTCTTCCTGTTTTGTCATGTTAGCCAGTCTGATAAGTATAATGTGGTATCTCAGAGTTGTTTTGATTTCTCTAAGCAAAAGTGAGTTAAAGCCTTTTTTCATGTGACTGTGGATAGTTTTGATTTCTTCCTCTGAAAACTGCCTGTTCCTATCCTTTGACTATTTATCAGTTGGGGAATGACTTGTATTCTTGTACATTTGACTCAGTTCTCTATATATTTTGGAATTGAGGCCTTTATCACAGGCACAAGTTTCAATAATTCTTTCCGAGTTTTCTGCTTGCCTCCTAATCTTGGTTGTGTTGAGTTTGTTTGTGCAAAAACTTTTGAATTTAATGTGATTAAATTTATCCATTTTGTACTTTATAATGTTTTCTATCTCTTGTTTAGTCAAAAATTATTCCCTTCTCCACAAATCTGGTAAATACACTATTCTTTGCTCCGCGAATTTGTTTATGGTATCAATCTTTGTACCTAGATCATGTACCCATTTGGACTTTATTCTTATGTACAGTGTCAGGCATTGTCTATGCCTTGTCTCTGCCACACTGTTATCCAATTTTCCCAGCAATTTTGTCGATAAGTGAGTTCTTATCCCAGAAGCTGGGGTCCTTGGATTTATCAAACAACTAATTGTTATATTCATTGACTACTGTGTCTTGGGTACCTGACTTATTTCACTGGTCTACCTTTCTGTTTCTTAGCCAGTACCAAGTGGTTTTGAGAATTACTGAGATCTGGTGGAACTAGGCTACCTTCCATAGAATTTCTTTTCATTATTTCCCTTGATGTTCTGCACTTCTTGCTCTTCAAGATGAATTCTGATATTATTTTTTCTAGCTCTAGTAAATAATCATCTTATAGTTTGATTGGTATGGCACTGAATAAGTAAGTTAATTTATGTAGAATTGTCATTTTTATTATATTGGCACAACCCACCCACAAACAAGTGATATTTTTCCACTTACTAAGATCTGATTGCATTTGTGTGAAAAGTGTTTTGTAATTGTGTACATATAGTCCCTGAGTTTGTTTTGGCAGGTAGACTCCCAAATATTTTACAGTGTCTACCCCAGCTTTAAATGGAATTTCTCTTTCTGTCTCTTGCTGTTGGAGTTAGTTGCTAATACATAGGAATGCAGAAGATTTGTGTGAGTTTATTTTGTAACTTGCAACTTTGCCAAAATTTATTATTTCAAGTAGTTTTTTACTTGATTCTGTGGAATTCTCTAAGTATATCATCATATTATCTGCAAAGAGTGACAGCTTGGTTTCTCCTTTGCCTATTCTAATTCCTTCAATTTCTTTTTCTTCTCTTATTGCTACAGCTAACATTTCTAGTACCATACTGAATAATAGTGGTGATGATGGACATTCTTGTTTCACCCCTGATCTTATTGGAAATACATCCATCTTATGCCTATTGCATATAAATGCTTCCTAAAGGTTTTATGTAGATACTGCTTATTATGTTATAGGAAGTTCCATTTATTCCTATGTTCTCCACTGTTTTCAATAGGAATGGGTGTTGTATTTTGTCAAAAGATTTTTCTGCATCTATTGAGATAATCATGTGGTTTCTGTTAGTTTTACTGTTGATATGATCAATAATGCTAATAGTTTTCCTAATATTGAACCAGCTCTGGTACTACCTGATCATGTATTATTCTTGTGATAAGCTGCTGTATTGTTTTTGTTAAAATCTTATTTAAAATCTTTGCATTTATATTCATTAGAGAAATTGGTCTATAATTTTCTTTCTGTGTTTTGGTTCTTCCTGGTTTAGATATCAAACCCGTATTTGTACCATAAATAGAATTTGGGAGGATTCCTTCTTCCCCAATTTTCCTAGATCGTCCATATAGTTTTGGAATCAACTGTTCTTTAAATGTTTGATAGAATTCCCTTGTGAATCCATCTGGCCCTGAAGATTTTTTCCTAGAGAATTCATTGATGGCTTGTTCAATTTCTTTTCCTGATATGGGGTTGTTTAAGTATTTGACTTCCTCTTCTGTTAGTCTGGGCAATTTATATCTTGTAAAATAATCACCCATCTCATTTAGATTGTGAAATTTATGGGCATACAGTTGGGCAAAATAATTTCTTATTTTTTTTTTAATTTCCTCCTCATTGGATGTGAGTTCACCCTTTTCATTTTTTTATATTGCTTATTTGGTTTTGTTCTTTCTTTTTTTTAAACTTAATTTACCGAAGGTTTGTCAATTTTATTGGTTTTTTCATAAAACCTACTCCTAGTTTTATTTATTCGTTTTCTTAATTTCAATTTTCTTAATCTCTCTTTTGGTTTTCAGCATTTCTAATTTGGTGTTTACTTGTGGATTTTAATTTGTTCTTTTGCTAGCTTTTTCAGCTGTATGCCCAATTCATTGATTTCCTCCTTCTCTATTTTATTCATGTAGGCGCTCAAAGACAGAAAATTTACCTAAGAACTGCTTTTGCAATACACCATAAAATTTGGTAGGTTGTCTCATTATTGTCATTCCCTTGAACGAAGTTGTTGATTGTTTCTGTGATTTGTTGTTTAACCTACTCCTTCTTTAGGATTAGATTATTTAGTTTCCAATTAATTTTTGGTCTATGTTTCCACAACCTTTTATTACATATTATTTTTATTGCACTATGATCTAAGAAAAATGCATTGACTATCTCTGCCTTTCTGCACTGGATTGTGAGGTTTTTATGGCCTAGTACATGGTCAATTTTTGTATATGTGCCATGTACTGCTGAGAAAAAGGTATATTCCTTTCTCTCCTCATTTAATTTTCTTCAGAGATCTATCATATCTACCTTATCCAGAGTTCTATTCACCTCCTTAACTTCTTTCCTGTTTATTTTGAGGTTAGATTTGTCAAGTCCAGAGACAGGGAGGTTGAGGTCCCCCACTAGCATGGTTTTGCTGTCTCTTTCTTCATGTAACTCCATTAACTTCTCCTCTAAGAATCTGGATGCCATACCACTTGGAACATATATGTTTAGTAATGAAATTGCTTCATTGTCTATGGTGCCTTTAGCAGGATATGGTTTTCTTCCTTATCTCCTTTTCATTAGATGTATTTCTGCTTTTGCTTTGTCTCAGATTAGGATTGCTACTCCTGCTTTTCTAACATCAGCTGAAGCACATTATATTCTGCTCCAACCTTTTACCTTTACCCTATTTGTATCTCCCCATTTCAAATGTGTTTCTTGTAAACATCATATGGTTAGATTATAGTTTTTAATCCCTTGTGCTATCCATCTCTGTTTTATGGGAGACTTCATCCCATTCCCATTCACAGTTATGAGTACTATCTGTGTCTTTCCCTCCATCCTCTTTCCCCTTTTTTATGCTTTTAGTTCTCTCTTCTCCTTTCTCCTCCACAACAGAGTTTTAAGTTTTGCCCACCACCTCCCTCAGTTATCCCTCCCTTTTTTCAGTCCCCTCCCTTTTATTTCCCTTTTCCCTTATGACTTTTTCTCTCCCTTTTAGCCTCCCCTCCCTTTTCTTTCCCCCTTCCCCTCCTACTGCCCATAGACCTAATTGTATTTCTATACTTAACTGAGTTTGTTGTACCCTCCTTGAATCCAGTCAGATGAGAGTGCCTCCCAAACAATGTTCATCTCCCTTCCCTTTTTCCCTCTACTGTAGTGTATTTTGGTGTCTCTTCCTGTGATGGAATTAATTTTTTTCTACCTCATCCTTTTCACATCTCCCATTACAATCCCTTCACATCCTTAAATCACATTTGTTATCATCACATCATTTAATTTATACCCACTTTCTCTATGTATATCCCTTTTACATTTCATAATAAATATACAATTCTCAATATGAACAAGTATCATCTTCCTTTATAGGGATGTAAACAGGTTGCCCATATTGTGCAACAAGTTTTTTTTGCCCTGTTTACCTTTTTATGCCTCTCTTGAGACTTGCATTGGAAGATCAAATTTTCTATTGGGTTCTGGCCTTTACATCAAGAAAGTCTAGAAATTCCTTACTTCATTGAATGTCCATCTCCTTGCCTGAGGCAGTATACTCTACTTTGCTGGGTAACCAATTCTTGGTTGTAGTCCCAGCTCCTTTGCTTTATGGAATATCGTATTCCATTTCCTTCGATCTTTTAATGTAGAAGCTGCAAAGTCCTGTGTGATCCTGACTGTAGCTCCTTGGTATTTGAATTGTTTCTTTCTGGCTGCCTGCAGTATTTTCTCCTTCACTTGATAGTTCTGAAATTTGGCAATGATGTCCTTGGTGTTTTTAGTTTGGGGTCCCTTTCAGGAGCTCAATGGTAGATTCTTTTGATAACTATTTTCCCCTGTTGGTCTTGGATTTCTAGGCAGTTTTCCTTGATATTTTCTTAAATGATATTGTCCAGGCACTTTTTTCTTCATGGCTTTCTGGTAGATCAATAATACTTAGACATTCTCTCTTGAATCTATTTTCCAGGTCAGTTGTTTTTCCAATTCGATATTTTACATTTTCTTCTGCCTTTTCATTCTTTAGATTCTGTATGACTGATTCTTGATGTCTCATTGATTCACTAGTTTCTACTTGCCTGATTCTGTTTTTTATCAAATTTCTTTCTTCAGTTAACTTTTGCATCTTCTTTTCCATCAATCCAATTTTTCTTTTTAAGGAGTTATTTTCACCAGTTAGGCTTTTTTACTTCCTTTTCAATATGTCCAATTTTCCTTCTCAAGGGGCCTGTCTCTTCAACGAATTCTTTTTTCATATTTTTAAGATCATTGGCCAGTTTTTCTTCTATTTCTCTAATTTGGTTTTCAAAATCCTTCCATAGCTCTTCCAAGAAGGCTCTTTGTGCTTGAGACCAGTTCATATTCAATTGTGAAGAAGTTTCAGATGAGAGTACTGTCTCAATGCTGACCTCTTGGGTATTTGTGTTTTGGTCCTTATCCCCATAGAAAGATTCTATGGTCTTTTCTTTTCTGCTTTGCTTCTTACTCATGATAATAACCTTTTTCCTGGCTTTTAAAGTAGACCTCTGCATCTGTGGCACAGGGAACTCTGTTCCACAGTTCCTGTGCCAAAAACTTGAGGCTTTGTGTGTTGTAGCCTCTTGTTCTTTCAGCTAGAAGCTAAAATGCTGCAGCTCACCTGGTGCTGAGCTGGCTGGTGTTTGAAAGCAAAGGTTAAGTGAGGTCTTTTTGAGTTTTCCCTGAGGCTAGCTTGTTAAGTGTGGGGAAGAGGTGGTCTGGACTCCTGAGGCTCCTCTGCTGAGGTAAAGCATAGCAAGCTCAGCCCTCTGGCCTAGTTTCTTCCCAATTCCACCAGCGTGCTGAGGCATGCCTGTGGTCCTGGTGTTGGTAGTTGCTGGCTTCACCCTCCTGGGGTTCAGGATCTTCTCCCGGTTTGTTGAGGTGGGACTGTGTGGGACAGCTCTGATCCTGCACTGGTCGCCTTTGACCACAGCAAAAGGAACCCTCCTTAGCTATCTTTCTAGCCTCATGGGCTGCTCCCACTGTTCCTGGGTTTTTGTAGGGGAGATATTCTTTGGGCTGGTCAAGGCCAACAAGGGGAAGGAGCTAGCAATTACTGATCATTCCACCATCTTGCCTCCCAGAACCCAAAAAATCTATTATATCAGTTATGCAACACATACACATAACCGAAGTCATGTTTTCTCTTTGGATGTGCATAGCATTTTTCATCTTCTCCCATGATCATTGTCCCCCTATTTGCCATGAAATCTCTACAGGTCCATGCCTTCTCACTCTTCTTGGTGTCAGTTGCTACCAAGGGCATTCTCTTCTGATGTCTTCCTAGCTATTCTCCTGATTCATTTCAGAGCCTCTTGAGGTGGTTAGTGACTCATTTTTCCCTTATGGGGTAAAAACTCATGGAATCCAATTTTCTGATAGTTATGAAACCAATAGTCTTTGTCTAATTTCCCCATGGTTCTCAAACAGTTATTTGCTTGATCACTTTGTGTTTTAACCTCTCATACTCTGAAAACAGTCACCTGCAAATGAGCTGAGGGACCACAATTTCTTGCAACTTGAGTTTTTTTCTCTGTTTCAACAGCTCCTCTCACTCTATTATCTGAGGTGTGGCTCTTTTTTCTGTCCTCCAAACAGTCTGTGTTTCTTCTCCCATATTAAAAGAAAAGCACTATCTCTACATATAAGTTTTTATGTTTTTTTTATACAAAAAAGTTCCTTTTCTGTTCCTTTTAGCAACCAGACTGTCACCATATAAAAGGGACAAGATTCTGCATACTTGATAGGCAGATTTGATTCTTTTTGTTTACACAAAAGTTCATTTTCTGTTCCTTTCAATAACCAGGTTGCTTGTTATGAAAGGGGCAGTACATTACAAACATATTCTTATGCATACAGAACTATTTTTAATAGTTCTCTGTGTGTCGATCTGTTAAATTAACAAATTTCCAGCCTTATTGAAGAAAACTAAAAACTTACCAACATAAATGCATGAGGATTAAATATACAAGTTCAAGCATACTCCACATCCCTAACCTGAAAACAGTCCATGGATCTTTAGAGAAAATCAGTAGCTTTTTGAATATGAGAGTAGTCTCCATTTAATACACAAAGAATAAAACTAAATAAAACTAAACAGTTGGAAGGAAACAGGCATTTATTACCTACCTACTATATGCCAGGAACCATGCTGATCACTTTATTGCTCTTCTCATTTCACCCTCACAACAACTCTGGAAGGAAGGTATTATTATCCTGGTTTTATATTTGAGGAAACTAAGGTAGAATGACTCACCCAGGGCCACATAGCTAGTAAGTTTCCAAGGTAGGATTTGAACTCATGTCATTCTAACTCCAGGCTCAATATTCTATTTGCAGTATAATTAGACCATTTCATTGCCATTATCATTCATGCCTCATCTTTGTAAACTGCAAAGTGTTATACAAATGTATGGTTGTTGTTATTATCTTAGAAACTTTAGTCATGTCAAATATCCTTAATTCTAAAGCTTCTCCTTCAAGTTTTGTTGTAGATCAGGGTGAGCAAGAGGGGAAGCTCCAGTCTTAACACATGACATAGCTTCTTCTCCTATAGAAGGTTCCATCTTGTCATGGATAGATTGTATCAGATGCTGAAACAAGTACTTTTTGACATTGGACCTTCCTTTTTCCCTGAATTTCCAAATTCCCTTTATCTATATCCATGCCCTTCTGTTTGCTCTTGAAGTTCCATCTCCCTACCTCTTCAGACAAGAGAAGTGACCTTTTAAAGTGCCAAATCCCTGCATGATACCCACATTTCTCTTGATAGAACATTGTGACCCCATAGGTCCATAGGAACATTCATCAGTGGAACTGTCTCACACTACTACAACAAGATTTTCCTTGCTTACAATCTCCTTTTAATCCATTCTCCCTCCGTCTCATTCCCTCCCTTGTGGGTGAGTCTCTTCTCTCTCCGAGAGGCCGCAGGGATCATTTCCCCCTCATTGCTAGCTCTTGTTTTGACCCAGTTACATTTTACTTTCCCCTCTATCTTCCTCTTCTCCTTTCTTTCATGTACCTCCCCATTTTGTAATGTAGTCAATCCCATAAGAACACTGATTCCTCTGTAGGTGGTATGTTGCCACGTTCTGTTCATAATGCTCCAGACTTATTACCCACTATTAATTCCATCTGACTCCTGCCTTCATCCTGTCTCTTTGTTTATATGTTGAATATCTCTCTCTGGTCTCTATGTTGTCACTCTGATACTTTTCTTTGTTGCCATATTCATTTAAATCTCTTGCATTTCCATCATCTCAGGTATTCAAGAAACAAATAATCTCTTCTGGTCTGATTTTCTTCATAACAGTGTTCACAATTTTTTTTCACTGAATGGTCATCTTTATTATTTAATGTCCATATTTTCTTTATTTGTGTTTAAGCTCAATTTTTCAGGCTAGATTATACTGGGTTGCATTCTGAGCTCCACTGTTCTTCAGAAAAATTCCATTCCTTCCTGAGTTTTCTGATGGGTATAGAATAGTCTTGTGTTATCTGAATTCCCCTTCCTTTGTATTTGAAGATCATTCTCCTGGTTACTTGCAGAATATGTTGTTTCTTAATTGAATCTTAGAATTTAACTACTATGTGTCTTGGAGTCTGCAGCCTTGGCTTTTTTTTGGAGGTATCCTATGCATTCTTCATTTGATATTTCCTTTTCCGTCTTCAGAAGTTCTGGACAGTTCCTTTGTATTACTTCTTCCATTATAGTATTCAGGTTTGTTTTCTTACGTTCTTCTAGGAGACATATGATCCTCCTGTCTTCAAGATTAATATTCTTCCAGAATATTTTGCAGCATAGAGGCCCAGCAGACTACCACACCTGAGAGTCTGTATATCCTATGCACTGGAAAGAGAGAAAGGGTACTAGGTTGCATTTTGTTGCAATTCTGTGGGTTGAGCTGCTGCTGGAAAGGTGGTGGGCAGTGGGGGAAGGAAGCTAAGTGAACTTAAGGTAGGTATCAATTAATGGAGATTTTTTTAAGTCTTTCTTTTTTGAATTCCTGGTTTCCTAGATCTGGAATACATTTGAAGTTGCTTTGTCATCAGCACATCATTTTTGTTTTGGAGAGTTTTGAGAAGTTGTGAGGATCAGAGAAAATGTCTCTCTGGCATCTTATTCATCATGTGACCACAAAAGCAGTTCTTAGGGACAAGGTTATATCTCTAAATACTTTCACTAGTATAAGAGAGAAAATCAATCAATGAATTGGGCATAAAACTAAAAACAAAGATTGAACAAGAAAAATTTAAATCCCTAATTAAACATCAAAACAGAAATTCTGAAAAGTAAAGAAAAAAATTGGTGAAATTGAAAGCAAAAAAATCCAGTGAATTGATAAATAAAGTTTTGGTTTTTGTTGTTCTGTTGTTTTTCTGTTGTGTCTGATTCACTTGGGGTTTTTTTGACAGAGACATGGAAGTGTTTTCCTGTTTCCTTCTCCAACTCACTTTATACTTGAAGAAATTAAGGCAAATGGGGTGAAAGGACATGCCCAGAGTCACATAGTCAATACAGCCTGAGGCCAGATTTAAATTTAGGAAGATAAATCTAATCTAATCTAAACTAATGAAATATATACAGTTAACTAATGTGATAAAAAAAAAAGAGAGAGAAAACCAAATTGTATAAAAAGTGAAAAAGGAAAGCTCTCAACAATTCTAGAAGAAAAATATAGAAATTTTAAGTAAAAATTTTGGTGAGTTATAGCTAACAAAACTGAAAACTTAGAAGGAATAGGTGGAAGTTTACAAAAATGTAAAATATCATGATTAAAAAAAGAAGAAGGAAACTATTTATATAACCTATGATCAGAAGAAGAAATCATCAAAAAATAAAAATCTAGGACCAGCTTTATTTACAAATGACTTCTATCAAAAATTCAAAGAATACTTAATTCCAATGCTACTTAAACTGTTTTCAGAAATAAGAAGGCTCTCCTCCAATCTCTTTGTATGATACTAATATTATTTTGATAACTAAATTAGGAGGAAACAGAAAAAGAAAACTGCAAACCAATATCTCTAATAAATAATGACACAAACATTTTAAATACAATATTATTAAGTAGAGGACAAAAAGGACAGAAAAATTATATGTTATAATCATATTGTATTGATATCAAATGCAGTTTTTTCATCATAAGTAAGATTATTAGTATAATAAATCATGTTGATAACATGAACATTAAAAGATATAATTATTGATTCTGAAAGGTTTTTGACAAAAATAAAGCAGTTATTTTTATTAAGACCTCGAGAAAAATAGGCATAAATGAATCTTTCTGTAATAGTGTAATACTATATAATGAAATCCCAGTGCAAACATTTTATAGTTAAAATTCTTTCTAGTAAGATCTGAGCTCAAGCATGTGTTCCCATTAGCTTTACCCTTCTTTGACAAGAGCAAAGCAATAACACCAAAAAGAAAAGTTAAGAGGCAAGTAGGTAATTTTTGCAGATGATACAATGATTTTACTTTCAAACAAAAGATGAACTTCTCTAGGATACAGAGATTGCCTGCACACTGTGTGGACTCTAGAGGCTATATCTGAAGAATGTAACATACTTGGAGGAGTCATCCATGTTCATGATGACAAAACTCCATTTAGGGCAATGAATATGTGAGGCACCCCAATGGATTTTCAATGCATTTAACATCAATAACTTTATTAAACAGCAAAAGGAAATCCCTTTGGCAGCGATCTAGAGGATGGATTATATAAGATTTAAGGAATCAAAATCAATTAGGAAGTTAATGTGGAGTTGATTATTGGTGTAGTGATTCCAGAAATCACTTTGGAACTATACCCCCTAAGTTTTTCAGTGGTACATATGCTTTGAGCCAGCTATACCACTATTATGCCTGTATCTCAAAGAGATCACCCAAAGAGGAAAGGGACCCATATGTACATATATTTATAGTAGCTCCTTTTCGTGGTGGTAAGGAATTAGAAACTCAGGGGGTGACCATCATCTGTGGAATGGCTCAATAAATTATTATTTATTAACTCAATGGAATTATTATTCTACTCTAAGAAATTGTAGGAGGCAAGATTACAGAAAAACCTGATAGTATAAACAAATGAATAAGTGAATCAAGTGAAAATAGGGGGAAAATATATATGATAATAGGAATGTAGAGAAAAACAGCTTTGAAATCCTTAGAAAGAAATCCTGGAGAACTCTGATCAATGTAGGAATGAACCAGGATTCCAGAGGACTGAATGTGAAACATGGAACTCACTCTCTGAAACAGAGGTGATGAACTCAAGGTGTAGAATTAGAAATATATTTTTGGATCTATCCAATGTGGGAATTTTTTTAACGTATTGGTTTTTGTGGGTTTGGCTTTTCTTTCTTCCACATGGTAGTAGATAGGTGGAAGCAAAAATAATAATGATATTTATTGAGCACCTTAAAATTTGTAAAGCTGTTTATAAAAATGATAACATTTGATCCTTAAAATAATGCTGGGAAGTGAGTGCTATTATTATCTTTACTTGTTAATGGAAAAGAAATGAAATTTTTAAAAAAAGATCATACATTGCTTTCTATTTAGAAAGCCAGAAAAAATGTCAGAAATGTCTTTCATCTCTGAGTGGTCCCTTTGCATCTGAATCAAGCCCAAGCTCCTCTACATACTTGCTTCCACTACTTCCTGAATAAAACACCAACACCCAGTTTCCCACCCTTCACATGAAAGTGATTTTTGACTTTAAGAACATTGTTTCCTGTAAACTTTGTGGTAGATAGAAACTGAAACTGGTTTGATTGAAGGAAATCAGTCCATTAATGTGTTATCTGTAAATGTGTATGTGTATGTCCCTGTGAAAGGTTCTGAACACCAAAGAGAAGTCTATACTTGAACCTAGAGGTGAGAGGTAGCGTCTGGAGATTTCAGAACAGAGATATGACATGGGCAGACCTGCATTTAGAAAGATCACTTTGATAGCTTAGTATAGGATAGGCTGGAGTGAGGAGAGACATCATGCATGAAGGCCAACCAGAATGGCATTATAGTAGTCCAGGTGTGAGGTGAAGAGGGCAGACACCAGGGCAGTAGTAATGTCAGAGGAGGGAATGTATAAGTGTTGCAAAGTAGAATCAATTGAACCTGGCAATAGTTTGGAGATGGGGAGTGAGAGATAGTGAGGAGGTGAGGACAACACCTAGGTCAAGAGCCTGGGTGATTGAAAAGGTCGTGGCACCCTCAACAGTAATAGAAAAGTTAGGAAGAGGAGAGGGCTTGGAGTAAAGAGAATGAGTTTAATTTTGGACATGTTTGGTTTGTGATGTCCATAGGACATTCAGCTTAAGAAGTCCACCAGGCAGTTGGAGCTGTGAAACTGGAGGTTAGGAAACCGGTAAAGGCCAGATAAGTATTCCTGAGAATTATCTGAATAGAGATGATAACTGAATCCATGAGAGCTAATGAGATCACAAGAGAAATAGCATAGAGGGAGAAGAGAAGAGGGGAGAGGAGGGGAGGGTGGGGGAAGGGAAGGGAGGGCAGGGGAACAGAAGGCAGGGGAGGGGAGAGGAAGGGAGGGGAAGGGAGAGGAGAGAAGAGGGCCCAGTCTGCAGACTCAACCTGGCTGAAGAGCCAGTCAATCAGAAAGAGTGGTCAGACAGGTAGGAGGAGATCCAGGAAAGAGCAGTATCACAAAACCTCAAAGAAACGAGGATCAGGTTCAAGAGGGTGACCTTTAACTGAGGCAGTGAGGCTTCCTTAGACAGGAGGCAACATGTACCAGGCAGATCAAACCACTACCACCACCTTGAGCACATCTGCCCTCAGCCTCTGATGAGACAGACCAAACCTGATGGCAGGAGCCTTGTTAATAGTAGGGCCCCTCAAACTGCCAGATCTACTTCCAGCCCAGGCCCCATGCCACCACTGAAAGGAAAAGTCATTGTGGAAAGGGAGCTCACCTGCCTTATGGACAACATCAGAGTTTGCTGACTCTCTGTGATCCAGAGGCAGATAAGATAGGAAGCCCAGGAGGGATCCTTCACTCTTACTGCTTTTAGAGCCCAGGCCTCATAGCCACCAAGTGATGGCATCCACCACACCAGCTCTTTTTGGTGGGTTCTTTTTTCTTGTTGGCCGACTCTTCTCTGCCACCCTTCTGAAGGGAAGGCCTGGTCTGCTGCTGTTGCTGCTTTCCTGGAATATAGAATGTGTGTTATTCCAGGATCTCAAGGGCTTACTGGGGGCCTTTCAGTGTAAGCAAAGTGATGTGATTCAGAGCAAAGTGTCTTTGCTACCTTCTTCCTGCCCTGTTATCCTTTCCCCTCCTCCTCTCCCCTAACCTGATTTCCCCTCTTTAGGTCTTTAAGTTCCAGACCTTCCTGACCTGGCTTTGGGTCTCTGAAAGACCAGATTGCTACTGGATTCCAGCCCTGTCAGCCCACTGGAAAACTCTGTTGGTTCAAAGAGGCAGAACAGTAGGTTTTCATTTGGGCTAGGATTCCTTCCTTTCTTTTCTCTGCAAGTTGGGCTAGATACTGGAAGTGAGTCTCTGCTCTGAATTGGGGTCTCAGGCACACCATTGCTGCTGTGGGCTTCTGACCTTCTCTCTTCTCCATTTACAGCCCAGTGCTTCCTTATATGTGGAAACTCCACTCCCATGTACAGTTCCCTTTCTCAGCCCCTATGAATCCATGACTCAGAACTGGGTAAGGGAGACAGAGTTGTCATTTTATATCTGTCCACATTAGAGTTCCCTGGTGTTGATCTGGAGGTGTCCTATCTTTGTCTCAGACCCCTTCTTGTCCTATGACACAGTCTTTCCCTGGGTTCTGGAGTGCCCCCATTCCCATGACCCTGTCTCATTATGCTGAACTAGGCTGACCAAATGACTCACTGTGATATTTTTTTTCTAAATTGCCCCATGAGGATTAGGTCTGATGCATTATCTAGATCATTTTGGAGCAGTCTGTGGAAGGGCCTCACCTCACTGATTCCTGTCACTCTACCATCTTTATCTCTGATAATGAGAGTTTTCCATCTTGCTTGAGGCAAAAATTTTCTGTTCCCATTGTTTCCCTCTTTAGAATGTGAGCTCCTTAAGATCAAGGACTGTCTGGTTTTCTACTTGCATCTCCAGGGCTTAGCATATTGAGACACTTAATAATGCATCATTCATTCAGCCACTTCTGAGAGTACCAGAATGATGAGACCTGAGAAAAGGCCACTGGATTTGTTGATTAAGAAATCAATGACCACTTTGGAGAGAACAATTTTAGTTGAATGATGAGGCCAGAAGATGGAATGTAGTGAGTTAAGAAGAGAGTGAGAGGAAAGGAAATGGAGGCATTGCTGCTGGAATGCCTTCTCACATCTTGTACAGCCCAGAACCCTGCCTTTGTGGTGCTGTCTGTCAGTTTGTCTGGCTATGTGTGATGGTCAAGTCAGCTTCTGAAGCCTAGAACACTGCCCAATATTGGCTGCCTCTCAAGGCCTGAGCAAACCTAGTCTCAGGATCACCATGGCACTGGAAGGAAGGAAGGGGAAATCGGTGTGGGGTTGTATCTTGTGATGAGGCCCTGTGTTGGGTTGTGGGGTTGGTAGTGCAGCCTCATTGTTGACAACATAGAGGGCTACGGGGAGGAGTTCTGAGTGAGCTCAGGGTAGGTGCCAATTCATGGATTTTTGTTTTTGTTTGTTTTTAACTTTTTTTTTTGGTTTGTAGTTGTCCTAGATCATATAGAAAGTAGAAGTTGCTTTATTTGTGCTGCATACTTTCTATTCTAGAGCAGTTTCAGAGGTTGTCTGGAGATCAAAGAAAATATCTATTCCTCTCTCTGATTTGTCATCTGACCTCATAATTTCCTTCAAGACCTAGTTGATTAAGAATTTTTTCCTGTCCACAACTGTGAAAAATAAAACTCTTGATTTACTATAAATTCTCCTTTGGTGTTACTTTAAATATATTTAGATCATGGATCCATTTCGAAATAGTTGTAATATATAGAATGGATGCAGACTTGTCTCCGTTTATCCCCAAATTATTATCCAGTTTTCACAACAGATTTTGTTGAATAACAAATTCTTTTCCCATTGTTTTTCCCCCTTTTTACATAGATTCATCATTCAGACACCTCAGAGGTCACCTAGGCCAACTCTTATTTAGAAGATTCAGAAACAGAGCACTTAGGTGACTCTTGTAAAGTTGCAGAGAGTTGATGGCAGAGCCCACCCAGACTTGGAATCAGGTCCTCTGTGTCCAAACCCAGTGCTCTTTCCACTGCTGCCCCTCACCTAATAGACTTGTCAATCCTAAAGGCACCTGGGTAACACAGTAAATAAGAGTCCTGGCCTTAGAGAGTGGAAAAACTGCAATTCAGTGTTACCAGCTTCATGACCCTGAGCAAGTCACTTTTTCACAGCCTGGGTTCCATTCCCTGTAAAATAGGTTTAATAATAGCACCTACCTCCCAGGTTTCTTGTGAGGACCAAATGTGGAACACATGTCCTGCATTTTGAAACCTTTAAGTGCTATAATCTTCTCACAGCAATAGTTACTATAGCACTGATATATATTTAGTCAAAAATCGTTCTTAGACTATTTCAATTATTTATTGTCTAATTTTTAAAGCAGCCATGTGGCCTAATGATTGTCTAGAATCCTTGACTTGGAAACAGGAAGATCTGAGTTCAAATCCTGATTCAGACACTCAGGCACTCTTCTGAACTGCTGTTGAATCTTTATCATCAAATTTCTGAAGATTGTCTAGATTTTATTAATAAGAACAAAGCTTCCCTTTTCCTTCTCTATTTTAAATTTTATTTAAAGGTAACTCAGAATATTGTCTCTTCTAGCAACATCTCTTATAGAGGAGATCAAGGATAAATATTTATTGAGCACCTACTGTGTACATAACTTTGTGACATCCAGTATAGATGCTGTGTACAATTGTCTTGCACCGTACAAGGTGTATGTCTTCGGGCCAGTCAATTAAGCTTCCTCACCCTCACTTTTCTCATCTGTAAAACAGGGATAAAGCAACCCATTGTTCACAGGGATATTGTGAGTATCAAATGAGATAGTGCTATAAAATGCTTTGCAAACACATATCAGTGTTAGCTAGATGAAGGCATATGTTTGAGATCTGGAGGTTCCCTTTTTCTTCTTCACTTCATTTAGGCTCATGAGGCCTCACCCCACAGGACACTCCTTAGTACTATCCCCAGCAGTGAGCATTTGGCAGCTCTCTTTGTCAGAGTTCTGACAGCCTGGGGTCACCCACAGCCATCTTGTTAGACAACCAGGCAGCTTGCTTGAAATTCCTTCTGGCTGTGATCACTCTCTTTGCCTCTGGATCACTTCCAAATACTCCCTTCACCTTTTGCCAGCCCACTGCCTCTCCTCCTCCATTTTCTTCTAGAGAAAGACTTTGACTTCAAGTAAGGACAATTTATAACTAACTGAACTTCTGTAAAGTCTGAGTCAAAACTGAAACTGATTTGATTCTAGGAAATCAGCCCATATCTGTGCTTTCTTTGTGTTTGTGTGCGCATGCTGTGAGGTCCTTTATAAAGAAACAAAAGGTTGAGAACTAATTCTCTACATGAAGATGCTAAGCATTGTTCATTTAGAGCTTAACTTCAAGAGTTATGTGATTTCAGTTTGTAATTAATTGTCAAGAAATTGCTTTGAATCTGGAAATATCTCTCTGCCAACAGGGACCCTTCTCCCATTGGTGTGTTCTTTCCAGAGGCCCTCATTTTGGGGACGTTCCCAGAACTGCCATGCTTCATTCCTCTTCTGGAGATATTTCTAACTCTCCCTTTCCCCTCACTTCCTCGGGTTTTCAACTCCTTCCCCCTTTTATGTGTTGTCTTCCTCCAGCAGAATGTAAGCTCCTTGAAGGCAGGGACAGCTTTCTTTGCATTTTGTGTCCCCAGTACTGTACCTGGCACAGAGTAGATGCTTAATAATGTTTCTGGTTTTGCCTTGATATATTCTCTGGAAACCTGAATCATACTGCTTGTGGGTTCTTGGAATAATTGCATTCATTCATTGGCATTGCTATTTTATTACAGTGTGTCTATGCAGCATGTGTCTAGTTCTCTGACTGATTAGTCATCTGACTTTATAATGTCCTTTAAGACCTGGCTTGTTAAGAATTGTTTCCCTAAAATTGCCGGATATTCTGGAACCAGAGGGCAAAATAGAAGTGGAGAGAATTCACCAATAACCTTATGAAAAAGACCCCAAAAGGAAAACTCCTAAGAATATTGTAGTCAAATTCCAGAGTTCCCACAACAAGGAGAAAATATTACAAGCAGCCAGAAAGCAACAAGGCAAGTATTGTGGAAATACAATCAGGATAATACAGGATTTGGTAGTTTCTACACTAATAGATCAGACAACTTGGAATATGATCTTCCAGAGATCAAAGTAGGTAACATTAAAACCAAGAATCACCTATCCAGCAAAACTGAATAAAATACTTCAGGAAAATATGGAATTTCAACAAAAAAGTGGAATTCCAGGAATTCTTGATGAAAAGACCAGAGCTGAATATAAATTTTGACTTTCAAATACAAGAATCAAGAGAAATATGAAAAGGTAAAAGGAAAGAGAAGCCATAAGGAACTCATTAAAGTTGAAATGTTTACATTCCTACATGAAAAGATGATATTTGTAACTCATGTAACCTTTTTCAGTATTAGGGTAGTTAGAAGGGATAAATGTATGTGTGCATGTGTGTTGTATGTATGTTGTATGTATATGCATTTGTGTGTATATATGCATATATCTGTGTACGTATGTGTATTCATATGTATACACACAGCCATATATATCTATATAGATAGATGACACAGGGTGAGATGAATATGAAGGAAGAATACCTAAAAAATAAAATTTATTGTTGCAAGAAATGTACTGAAAGAGAAAGGGAGTGGTAGAATGTAGCAAATCATCTCACATAAAAGAGGCAAGAAAGAGTTTTTAGGCGGAGGGGAAGAGTGGGGAGATGAAGGAGAATAATGAGCCTTACTCTCATGGGATTTGGCTGAAGGAGGGAATATCACACACTCAATTGGGTGTGGAAATCTATTTTACCCTGCATGAAGGCCAGGGGGAAGGGCAAAGAGAGGGAAGATAATAGAAGCGATGGCAAATTGGGGAAAGGGATAATCAGAAGCAAACATCATTGCTGGGGGACAGTTCAAGGGAGAGAGTAGAATAAATGGTGGACAGGACAAAACAGAGGGAAATGTGGTTAGTTTTTTGTAACATTATGTTATGAAATGTTTTGCATGGTTGCATATGTATGGCCTATATCAAATCCCTTGTTTTCTCAATGAGGGTGGGTGGGGAGGGAAGAAGAGAGAGAATATGAAACTCTTTAAAAATGAGTGTAAAAATTGTTTTTGCATGCAACTGGGAAATAAGATATACAGGCAATGGGGTGTAGAAATCTATTTTGCCCTACAGGAAAATAGAGGGGAAATGGATGGGAGAAGGGGGGTGATAGAAGAGAGGACAGACTAGGGGAAGGGGTGGATGGGGTGCACGCTGCCCTGGACTGGGAGTGGGGAGAGATGGGAGAAAATTTGGAATTCAAATTCTTGTGAAAATAAATGTTGAAAACTGAAAAATAAATAAATTGTATGGTTTTTTTAAGAAAAGAATTGCTTTCCTGTCCTCAGGTGTGAAAAGCATAATCTTTTGTTTGATATTAATTCTTTTATGATATATTTTAAAAAATATTTAGATCATTGACCCATTTGGAAATGATTGTGGTATATAGAATGGATTATCATTTGTTTCCCTTCATCACAAAATTATGGTCCAGGTTTTGCAATAGATTTTGTTGAATAGCAATTTCTTTTTGCACCTTTTTTTTCTTTTTTGCATATACCTATCATTTAAAGAGACCTCAGAGGTAATCTAGACAGACTTTGGCAGTTAGAAGATAAAGACACAGAGCATCTAGGTGACACTTGTAAAGTCACAGAGATGCAGAGCCTAGACTTAGATTCAGGTCCTCTGGATCCCAATCCAGCTCAATTTTTTTCCATTTTTGCCCTTCATGGGGGCTTATCAATCCTAAAAGCACTAGGCTTAGCCCAGTGAATAAAAGTCCTTGGAGTATGGAAGAATTCTTTTTAAATCTTACTTCAGAGTGATATCAGCTTTATGATCCTAGGTAAACCAGCCACTTTCAGCCTCAATTTCCTCCTCTATAAAATATATTTAATAACAGCACCTTCTCCAAACTCACCCTTTGCATCTTCACTGCCAGTACACTATCCCTCCCCCCTTTCCTGCCTAGAGAAAGACTTTTTGAATTTAAGTAAAGACAGTTTATGACTAACTGATCTTCCTGCCAACTCTGAGTCAGATTGAAATTGAAACTCATTTTTTTCCCAGGAAATCAGCCCATTGCTGTGCTGTGCTGTGTTGTGCTCTCTGTCGGTCTGTTTGTCTGTCCGTCTGTCTCTCTCTCTCTCTCCTTCTATGTGTGTGTGTGTGTGTGTGTGTGTGTGTGTGTGTGTGTGTGTGCACGTGCCAAAGTACCGAGGTCTAGTGAAGAACAAAAGGAAAAGTTTGGGAACACACAGTCTGCTTGGAGAAGACAACCATATATCATTTTGAGCTTAACTTCAAAACAATGACATGAATTGAGTTTAGAATATAATTAGTTGTCAAGAAATTACTTTGACTCTGGAAATATTGGTGTGCCATGAAGACCCTTCTCCCATTGATGTGTTCTTTTCAGAGGCTCCCATTTTGGGGTCATTCCCAGAACTGCCATGCTTCATTCCTCTTCTGTACTTCCAACTCTCCACCCCCTCACTTCCTCAGTTTTTCCACTGCTCTCCCCTTTTATGTGTTGTCTTCCTACATCAGAATGTAAGCTCCTTGAAGGCAGAGACAGTTTTCTTCGCATTTTGTGTCCCCAGGACTGTATTGGCACAGAGTATATGCTTAATAATGTTCCTGGTTTTGCCTTGATATATGCTCTGGAAACCTGAATCTACTGCTTATGGGTTCTTGGAATAATTGTATTCACTCATTGGCATTGCTATTTTAATGCAATACTTTTGGTAGTTGTGTTTCCTGTTTTCCTTCTTGCTCTCCCTTTCCTTCTTACCCTAATCCTCAGTAACAGCATATGTGATCCACTTATGTTTTAGTGATAATTAAGACAACATTCCAGGTACATATTTTTAAGCGTTAGCTAAGGCCGTTATCATTTGGAGTTGGATTGAATTGTAATGTGGAAAATACATTGCACTCAAATTAACATGTAACTGGGAAATCAAAATTGGAACTAAACCATGTGGTTATTTTTAACATGGAAATGCCTCCGTAGACCAACTATACTGAGGGAACAAGAGTAATTCACAGAACAAAAACTGATCATTGCAGAGTATCTCATAGATACAAGGAACTTGTTGAAAGACAATGATAAATTGTGACTTTAGATTTCAGTTGCTTATTAACCCACTTTGAATTTGCAATAGGGATAAGTTCACTTTGCATTCAAAATTCAAACCATCTAGGTATGAGACCCTACATATTAGGATATAACAATTTAATGTGTCATTGTCCCTTCTCTATGCATTTTGGGTTTGTTTTCTTTGTTTTCAAGAAATACAATTTAATTTAAAATTAAATGTAATGATATATAGAGTATACGAACTAATTGATTATACTTCTCCCTCTCTAATTGATCTCAAAGTATCTATCATTTGACAAAGCCTATGAAGAAAGAAAAATAATTCAAAGAAAAAGCTCCTATCTTTCCAAGATGACTAGATTATAGAAATTATGAAATACAAAAAAAGAGACCATCTGACCCTGAATAAAGCCGTGAGAATCATCATAACTTGCAACCTCATCCTCTCCAGTGCAGGACATTTCAGAAGAATAAGGACCAGGAATAAACAGCTAAACTCCAATGAAATGGAAAAACATTTGGTGTCACTCCCCCTGTACTGCCCAGGCCCACCCAAGCGCCCACTCTTGATTCCTAATAAATTACTTTTGCTGAGTTTCAAGTCATCCTCCAGGTAGTCATCTGGGGTGATGGGGTGGCCATCTAGCTCAAGCCCAAGGGTGAAATCCTGCACAGTCCACACAAAGTCTGGGAAGAAGCCCGTAAACTCTGCTGAGACTTCTTCTCCAATAGCATTAGGTGAGGATTTGGCCTTGATTAACTCTGTCAGCTCTGTCACATATCTATGATTGTGAATAAGGAAAAGGAAAAACCCTCCAGCCTCATCAGTTCCCATTTCTACTTGTGTAATCTTCCCTTCCCTCCAGTCTTACAAGTTCTCTCCTTAGCCTTCCCTATGCAGTCCCCAGGAAACTTTCAAAGACCTGAAGTGACAGAGAAAGAGCTGATCTATATGAGAAGCCAAAGTCTGTACTCAGCAGGAACCAGAGACCAGTTACACACACACACACACACACACACACACACACACACACACACACACACACACACACACGCAGGCATGTAAGCACCATAGACACACAGCAATGAGGTGATTTTCTACAGTCAAGCCAGCTTCACTTTGTCTTATTTAGTAAATTATTACCAAAAAACTGTCCTTACATGAGCTAACAGTATCTTTCTCTACTGGGGAGATGGAAGCAAAGGAAACCGGCATTTATTAAATGCCTACAGTATACCATGCACTGTGCTAAGCAATTACAAATATCTTATTAGATTCTAGCAACAACCCTACAGCATCAATGCTCTTATTATATTCATTTTAGAGCTGAGGAAAATGAGACAAACTAAGAACAATGACCTGCCCAGCATCCCGCTGTGTCAGTTGTGTCTACGTCCACAAGTGAAATTAGGTTTGATTTGAGGTCCAGCATTTTATCCACTTTGAGGGCTTGTCCAGAACACCCAGAAACCACAAGTCTGTAGAAAGAGAGTCCTTCTCCTTGACTCCTTTATAACCCCAAAGGCTTTCCCCTTGAAGGAAATTATCTTTCTTTCTACTGTTTTCTGTCATTTAATTTTTGGTAGGTGTTGGTTTGTTGGTAAGTATTTTATTACTATTACTTGTATTGTTTTAAAATATTGACATTCTTTGAAGTCTCTATTTTCTGTCCTCATTGGGTGGCCAAGTTTACCTGACCTTTCCCCAGAGCAAAGCAGGGGTGAGCCTAGAGGAGCCTTGTACAATTACCTGTTAGATTTGAGTGTGAGCAACAGAGCTACCTGGTTATTGTAGGTTTGAACCCTGATAGAGGATGCTGGTGTGGGAATATGTAGTTACTTTTTCAATGCCATACCAATCAAATTATCACATAATTATTTGCAGAGCTAGAAAAAAGAATATCAAAATTCATCTGGAAGAACAAAATTTCCAGAATATCAAGGGAACTAATGAAAAGAAATTCTAGGAAAGGAGGTCTAGCCCTACCAGATCTCAAATTGTATTATAAAGCAGCAATTATCAAAACCACTTGGTACAGGCTAAGAAACAGAAGGGAAGACCAGTGGAATAGCTTATGGACTCAAGACACAGTAGTTAATGAATAGAGCAATCTACCACTTGATAAACCCATGGACCTCAGCTGCTGGGATAAGAACTCACTGTCCAACAAAAATTGCTGGAAAAACTGGATAACAGTGTGGCAGAAACTAGGCATAGACAATGCCTGACACCATACATAAGAATAAATTCCAAATGGGGACATGATCGAGGTATGAAGACTGATACTATAAACAAATTAGTGGAGCAGGGAACAGCATATTTATCAGATTTATGGAGAAGGAAAAATTATTTGACTGAACAAGAGAAAGAAAACATTATGATATGCAAAATGGATAATGTTGATTACATTAAATTGAAAAGGTTTTGCACAAACAAACCCAATGCAACCAAAATTAAGAAGGAAACAGGAAACTGGGAAAGAACTTTTGCTACTAGCATCTGTGATAAAAATCTCATCTCTAAAATATATAGAGAACTGAGTCAAATGTACGAGAATACAAGTCATTCCCCAATTGATAAGTGGTGAAAGGATATGAACAGGCAGTTTTCAGAGGTAGAAATTAAAGCTATCTATAGTCATATGAAAAAAATACTCTAAATCACTATTGATTAGTGAGATGCAAACCAAAACAACTTTGAGATACCACATCACGCCTATCAGATTGGCAAGATGAAGATAAATGTTGAAGAAGATGTGAGAGAGTTGCAACACTAATTCATTGTTGGTGGAGCTGTGAGCTGATCCAGCCATTCTGGAGAGCAATTTGGAACTATGCCCAAAGGGCTACAAAAAATGTGCATACCCTTTGACCCAGCAATACTGCTTCTAGGACTGTATCCCCAAGAGATCATAAAAATGGGAAAGGGTCCTATATGTACAAAAATATTTATAGCAACACTTTTTGTGGTGACCAAAAAGTGGAGATCAAGGGGATACCCATCAATTGGGGAATTCCTGAATAAATTGTGGTATATGAATGTAATGAAATACTATTGTGCTGTAAGAAATGATGAACAGGAAGACTTCAAAGAAGCCTGGAAAGACTTATATGAACTAATGGTGATTGAAAGGTGCAGAACCAGGAGAATTTTATATACAGCAACAACCACTGTATGAACATTTTTTCTGGTAGACTTAGAACTTCATTGCAATGCAAGGACTTAAAAAATTCCCAAGGGTCTGTTAAAGCAAAATGCCTTCCACATCCAGAGGTAGAACTACGGAATTCGATCACAGAATGCAGCTGATCATTTTCTTTTGTATTATGTTTTGGTTTGTTTTATGATTTCTCCCATTCATTTTAATTCTTCTACGCAACATGACTAAGGAGAAAATACATATAATAGGAATGTATGTGTAAGACCTATATAAAATTGTATGCCAATTTGGGGAGGGAGAGATTAAGGAGAGGGAGGGAGGGGAAAAAAATCTAAGGTATGTGGAAGTGATTGTAGAATACTAAAAACAAATAAAATAATAATAATAAAAGTATAAAATAAAATGAGCTGGGGAGGGATATATAAAACTGTTCCACTGTCTTTGCTAAGAAAACCACAACTGAGATCATGAATAATTGGACACAACTGAAAAATGACTAAATTGCAGTAAGTAATACTTTCCAATGTGTGTGTGTGTGTATATATACATATATATATACACACACATAATATGTGTGTCATGTTACTAAATATAAAAATATAACATTGTATTATGTATATATTCAAATATGTTGTACAATATATATGTAGCACGTATACACACATGTATGTGTCTATATACTTATAAAATACATGTTCATACATACACATATAAATATATTTATACACATGTGCATCTATACACATATACATGTACACATACATGATAAATGAATATGTGTGTATATGCATATACAAACATGCATGTGTGCATGTGAGGAAGAAAAAGTGGAGTAAAAAGATTAATTTTTCAAGTGGCTGCTAAGTTATTAGGACCCAAATACTTGTTGCAGTATTTAGTAAACAGGATTCAGATATTTCTTCTGTCCCTGGGCTGTTATGAAAAAAAAACACTGAGATACTAAGGATTCTGTGAACTGAGCAAGTTTGGGAACCTCCAAGATAGAAATCACAGAGTCATATTCAGGCTTGTCATGAAGTGTGTGACTGTATACACTTCTTCATTTATTGGTTAAGAGAGCTCTGTTTGCTTGGAGCTTGTAAGGGCACAACTTGCAAGGTCAGTTTACAAGACTAGGAGACATAATATGGTGAACACCTTCTATATAACAGTAGAGAGGGGATTCTGGGACTCCTGTCTAGTATCTCTCCAAGAGAAATGGGGTTTAGAGCTGGAAGGGACCCAAGAGATCATCTAGCTTAGCCTGCTTATTTTACAGAGGAGGAAACTGAGACTGGGGAAGGTGAAGTGATTTATCCAAGGTTACATAGGCATCAAAGACATTTGAACTCAGGTCCTCTGACTATAAACCCAGTATACTTTCTGTTGATCACACATTAATATTTCTACTTCAAAATGTATTTGAGGAACTATTCCACTTGAACTTATAAAAATCTTAAGAAACACAGGGACACATTTTGTCATCTCTAAAGAGGGGCTAAGGGACTTGTCTTCCATGGTCATCAGAACATATTTAGAGTTAAGATGCCAGTTTAAGTTCCATCTTCTGTGTGACTTTGGTCAAATCACTGTGTATCTCTATGCCTCAGTGTTCATAGTATTAATAGCTAGCATTTACATAGCACTTGGAACTTTTCAAAGAGTTTTACTCATTTGATCCTCACACCAAGCCTGTGAAGTAGGTGCTATTATCATCCCCATCTTATGGATGAGGAAACTGAGACACAGAGAGGTTCAGTGAATTTCTTAGCATCCTACAGCCTGTTAAGCATCTGAAACCATATTTGAAATCAAGTGGTGTCCCACCCATTGCACCATCAAGGAGTCATGTGTAAGATGAGGCAGTTAGATTCCATGACTGTTCAGGCCCCTTCTAGCTTAGAATGCTCTGAGCAGTCAAAGGGAAGGGCAGAACTCAAGCTTCCTGCCTTCCAGATCATTTACCTTGAAGAAAAGATGTCTTTCACTTGGTGAAATGAAGTCTCATCTCACCAACACTGAGGAAATGGATGCTCTTCTTGTGAATTTCCCCCAGTGTTCTTTATCCTGTCTGGTGAGCATCAGCTTTACTTTTTTAATACTTGGGTGAATTAGAAGCAGGAAACACAAACACATACACACATACACACACATATAAGAAAGTCTGTGTCATGTTTTATTAGATGGAACAAGTACATTCTTCAACTTTTTTTGAGAAACTAAAACTCATTTGGTTATGGCACCACTTTGCTCAATACCTTCATCGCCAAACCAAGGAGTTTTCCTGCACCAGGTAACACAATCATCAATACATTGCTAAAGTGATCCAAAAACGAGGAAAACTGGGACTTATTATTCTCAGCATCAAACTTTTCTTGTAGGTCCTTCATCTGTTTTTCCATTTCTTTAGCTTTTGCATGAAACCCTTCCTCCATCAGCCTCTTTTGTTCCTAAGACAAGGCAAAAGCTCATCAGCATTGCACAGCAGTTAGTTCCCATTCCACCAATACCCAGACAAATCTATGCATTTCTCCTACATAAGGTGTGAGCCCTAAACAGATGAGAAGAGAGGGAAAATGGTACAGAGGATTTCTCCTCAAGGGACATCCCTGGGCAGTGAGCAAATGCATCTATAGGTTAGGCCTCCTCTGCAATGACTCATCACTTTCCCACTGCTAGAGACAAGAAGCTAGACCTCAGGGCCAATGCTGAAATCTTGACAGCTGAACACAAGAGCATTTGGGTTGGAACCATGGTCCTAAAAGGGGGGGGGCTAGGTGGTAGAGTGCTGGACATGGACTTAGGAAGACCTGAGATTGAATCCTGCCTCTGACACTCACTGGCTATGACTTAACTGTTCCTTAACTGATAAAGCATCTAACTCTCCAGATTGTTGTGAGGATAAAAATGAGATAATGTTTGCTTTGTAATCCTTAAAGTGATATGTAAAATGCTAGACATCATCTTCAGCAATACTCTCAATTCATATTTGAGTGACTCAGATGTCCACGTTTAAAAAGGAGCATAAAATAATAGATATAGAGTGACTCAAGATGGGTTCAGGTCAACTTCAAAGTGGCTTGGCACTTTGATCAACACTGAAACAAATGTGAATCAGTACCTGCCATGTCTGTTACTAGCATAGGCTGTATCTGGCCAAATTTCAGGAGTTTAGTCAGGACCTACTCTATCCCATGGTGCTTGGGTAAGGGCTTATTGATAATGGTCCTAAAGTAACAAGGTCAGCCACTGGATATATTCTTGCTCCCAGACCTAGCAGTTGTAGGGTCAGGTAGGAGGGTACAATTGACTCAGTCTGGGATACTTGGCATCATCCAGCCCCAAACCCCAGGGGACTCTGGAATTAACTTGCACTGTCCAAGGTTCTTAGGATTACAGATGACTCCCCAGAAAACTTGGATATTTTTAGGGTCTTTGTTGAGAACAAAGAGGCTTTGATATGAATTCAGGAGGTTCAGTCAGAGTGGTGTGGAGGGGAGACAGATCCAATCCAATTTCCTTTGAGATTTCCCTTTCTGTGCTATGATATTAGAAGTACTAATCACAGGACCTGAAAGGTTCATGGCACTTTGTGGTTGTCAAGTCTTGTTTTAAACCAACATTATGGAAATTTTTTCCTACTGCAATTATATGCAAAAGGCTAGGAATATGGCAGGTGCAGAACACAATGGCCTTGTCCTCTGGGCTCACAGTTGGTCCTCTGTCTTTCTTGGCCTCCTCTCATTTGTATGAGGCAGTTTGTCCTTAGAGCCAGGAAGACCTGGATTCAAGTCCTACCCTTGATACATCCTGGCTGTGGGACCCAGGCCAAGTCATTTAGTTTCTTCAGGGCCCCCAGGAATTCTCTAGGACAATCCCTACAGGATGGTACTGATTGTACTGGTAGAGGAAATCTTCTCACTGCAGTTACTTCCATCAGTGAGGTCATAGGGCCACCTCACTCTCGCATTTATGGGGAAGAGACAAGGATTTGGAAATCAAAACACTGGAGGGGTCAAACTTAGTCATCTACAACTTTTAGAAAGGGTATCCCTTATCAGATGCTATCTGTGACAAGTTTAGCAATGGAAACCAGAACTTACTGAGCTCAAGACAGACAGGACGCTGTCAGAGATAATGCCAGAGATTGCTGAATAGGATTTAGAATTTAAAAATAGGCTTAAGTCTGAATGTATAAGTTAGTTGGGATGGCCCTGGATCTTTGTTGCAAAAAGTTTAGTTTCTGGAATCTGGAATCTCCTTGAGAGAAAAGGCCCATTCCAATTGAGGCTCAGATCTCATGGATCTCCTATGGGAGCAAAACCACTGAGGGATGTTCTTTAGACTGATGATTGTATCTTAAGTTGTCTGCCTTGTATAAAAAGGATATAGTAGAAAAGCTTCTGGGCATTAGGTCTTTGCTTTGAACAAAGTATGCCTACTGGTTCACTAGAAAAACATAGACTTTGGCAGGGGCTTGTGAACTTTGAATCTCATAGGGTGAGGGTCTGTAGAATAAGTTGAACTTGGAATAGACTAGCTTGAGCAGCTCATTGTGAGAACTCGGGGTAGGGGGATACTCTATGACTGATGCAAAAATCATTTGAACTGCCCAACAATTCAGTGCACTCAGTGAGGCAGATGTGACTTGACCCTGTCTTACAGGCAAGAACATTGAGGAGGAGGAGGAGAAGGAGGAGGAGGAGGAAAGGGCTCAAACCTAGATCTTCTGATGAAAAGTCCAGAGTCCTTTGCTCTTCACCATGCTAACTTACATGAAGGCAAATTTCCCTGCCCTGTGCATCTACCCATCCTTTTCCTTCCTTAGTGGGGATGTTGCTTCCTAAACACAGTCACTGATCCCAGATTTCATGTACCTTTAGCTTATGATCCAGAATCGCCTCCTGTTCTTTAAGGATCTGTTTCCTATCTTCCTCCATCTTCTGTTTCAGTTGTTTGATGTTTTCTTCATAACTTCTCTGCTGAGCTTCCATTTTCTGCTGCATTTCCATTTGTTGCTGTTCCAACAACTTCTTCTCCTTCTCAGCTGCTTCTCTTTTCACCTGTTCAACTGTTTGATTGAATAGAAAATATAGAAGATTAAATCAGGAGAGGCTAGTTTTCATCTCTTCCCAGTTAGTCAACAAGCATTTCTTAAGTGCTTACTAGAGGCCACTTGAGAGACCAGACAAAAAGAGGTTAAAAATAATTCCTGCCCTCAAGGAGATGATATCCTAAGGGAAGAAACAGAATCCAAATAATTGTGCAGATTCAATGAATAAAGGGCAAATGAAGTGGAAGGCGGGAAGGTATGTTAAAAGCTGGAGGGACAAGAAAGACCTTCTGAAGAAGGTGGGATTTTAGGTGAGGCTGTAAGGGAGCCAAGGGCTGAGTGTGAGGGAAAGCATTAATGGATTTAGAGACAAGGAGCCGAAAGTCCTGGAGATCAGAGATGGTTTGTTGTGTCTGAGGAACTGAAAGTAATCAGTGCCCCTGAAACAGCATGTGTAGAGGGCAGTAAGACATAAGAAGCAGTAAAAGGAGGAAAGGGTCAACTTATGAAGGATTTTTTATGTTGAATGGGTGAGTTTATATATGATCCTAGAAGTAAGAGGGAGTCACTGACTATGAGAAACAGACTGGGAATTCCTAAATTTCTTTTTCCTTGATTAGACCAAGAGAAACAGAGTTGAGGAAGTCTAGGGGAGCAGCTTCTCTGACCTGCTGGTAGTGGTCACAGTTGCTGTTTACAAATCCAGCAAGGTCTGGAATGGTAGAGAAGAAGGAATCTCAGGCATTTCAGCAAAATCTTCATGTCACAATGAGGCCCTTAGGGAGAATTTTGTTCCAAACCCATCAAATCCCCTCCATGACCAGATCATCAGATCCCAGCTCCCTGTACCTTCCAAGGCCTTCTCTTGTTCAGTGAGAGCTTGATCTGTCTGCAGGATGGCTTCTTCTGTCATTGCTAGTGACTGTAGAAACTTTTGGAGGACCTCATCTGCCTGGACAAACACATAAGACAGACACATAATTTCCCCCAGGCTGAGTCAGATGCTGAGAAGGGCAAGCACTCTGTAGTAGGAGCAATATCTGCTATATAGGCTACAATATTCTTTTTCTTAAAAGGTATTGACAACATTTTGGGGACCAGAGTGACTCAGAAGACTAAATACAAAGGCCATTAATGTGACTTATTTGTCAATACCAAATGTACCAAAATCCCAGAGCACAAAAAGGTACAGTTATGAGTGTACCATTTCATTCCAACCTTGAACCTGAAATACTAGGACAACCTGCACCAAGCCTGGAATGCTGTGATCCTCATATGGCCCAACTTCCTATATTCCATAGCACCTTTTCTAGGAAGAAAGAAGGGATTTCTATCAAGAACTTCCAGGTGAGATGTGAACTAAAAAGGCAACAGTATTCAGATATTCTCCTCTTGGGTGGTTATTGGATAAAGAAAGTCAATACTCAAATACCCAGTGGGATCAGTGGGGCCTTCCTTGCAGTGTCACCACTGCTGGCCTCCACGTCTTTGCTCACCTTTACCCCTTTCCTGGGAAGTTGGTGATAATCGTTCATTATTTTCTCTCTTTCTTTCCTGTAGAGCTGGTAACCCCCTGGCACAGAGTATGTGCCTTGAGAAATGGCTAAAATCAGGGTCTGTGAGAGGTTCTCAAGCTTAGACTGGCAATATTTGGTTGATTCTTCCTCATTTTGACAAATGAAATCATCCTTCTTGGATTCTAAGTTTTCCTGCCAGTGAAATAGAAAGAGAGAAAGGCAATGGGAAAAGGAAGAGATATAATAGCAGTAGTTACAATAGATGAGATGGATATGATGCCTCAAACACTATCAAAGTTCCCTATTACATTGTGAAGGGAGGGAGATGCTAAAGAAACTGTTGAGAGAAAGTCTACCTGCATTTGTTTTTCTGGAAAGATGTATAGTGTGACAGAATAAATTTAAAATTCTGACCTGAGAGCTGAGAGGGCTGGGTTTTAAATCTGCTACTCTCTATCTAGGTCACCATGGATGAATCACCTATCCTGTTTGGGGACCAAAGTGCCCACTCTCCAAACGATCCTCCATGTCCCTGTCACTCTTGAAAGTCTATAATATTGATTCTGCCTTGGGTGTTGGCCAAGTGAATGTTACCAGGCTAAGTAAGACTGAGCAGGCATTTGAGCTGGCAGTAGATGCTCCTAGAAGGAATCCAAGGGTGCTGGGCGTGGGAAGGTGCATAGAGATTAGCGAGTCTGTGAGCTTGAGAAAAACTGCAGTGTGTTCTCAGAGACCATGACTCCATCTATTCAACAATTACGTGAGTGGGTGGTATTTTGTCCTCTAAGAAGTAACTGATTTCAATGTGTCACAAAGAGGGAGCATCTTTTCATGGCAAGTGAGATTTAGGTCTTCCTGCTTCTTGGTCTCTAGAGAAATCAGTTTCTTCTCTTATGAGCTGGGGATACAGGCCCCAAGGTCAAAAAAATTGTAAAGACTCTGACAAGTCACTAGGCTTCACTCAGAAAAGAGAAGTGGAGAAATATAACTGAGAGGACATACCACCAGTTCCTTCTTGAACTTATTTGTGTCATCCTTGAAAGAATGCTTCATGAAAATTGAGATGGCTTCTTTCTCACAGTCTGTATGTAGGTTTAGCAGGTCCTGGAGGGTTTCTGTGGGGAAGTCCACCCTTAGCTTCATCTGTTCTACATAATGGTTGGTAGCTTTTTGCACAGCCGCTGAGTTCTCAGTCTGAGCCAATGCCAACACTGCATTCTCAAGGCAGGGAATGTCTCCCCTGGAGATTGTCTTCACATAGGTCTCCAGCAGCTTTCCCAACCCTGATGGACAAGATGAAATGGAAGATTAGGTGGGGAGCAACCTTCATTCAATTTGTTCCAAGTTTCAATTATCTAGTTAGTACAACCCATGCCTTGCCAAGAATCTCTTTGACAGTAATCTTAGCCAGTGACTTCTAATCACAGCTGTGTAATTTTGATCTAAGGACAGAGCATGATGAGTCAAGCTAATCACTTCTATATTTTAACAATTTAAATGGTTAGGAATTCTCAAGTATTTATCAAACCAAAATATGCCTCTTGCAAATTCTATTCATTTCTCCTAATTTTGACTTTTGGGATGAAGGAAAAGCCTCCTTCCATGGGTCTGTTCTTGTGTGGACATCAGTCCTTTCATTGGCTTTAGTTGTGCTTTTCTGGAAATGTTTGACCTTGTCTATGTGTTTCCTAAAGTGAGGTGCCTAGAACTGAACACAGAATACCAGATGTGGCCTAATTGGATCCAAACACTTGGCTCATTCTTGGCAATGAAGGCACTGAATAACTTTGCATTTGAGACTACTGCAGATCTTTTCCCCAGGAACTATTTTCTGTCTCTATTTCCCCTATCCTCCAGGAAACTTGATTTTTATATGGAAAAGTTTGGAAAAAAGTTTATATGGAAAAGTTTGCATTTATTCTTACCAGGTTCTGTCATTTAGAATCATTATTTTATTCTGTCAGGATAACATTGTATCTCATTTCTTTCATTCAGCATATTAGTTCTTCTGAGCTCTATGCCATCTGCACGTAGGATCACCATTCCAATTGCATCATCTTTAACTTTGTCAACATTATTGAGAATATACTAAAAACTTGAGCCATGACATTATAGACTTCCCTTCAATTTGACCTCAAATTGTTAAGGGCTGTTTTGGAGGTCAGGTTATTCAATATGTTATGAATCTACCTAACACTATTACCATCTCTTTTAAATTTCTGTCTTGTTCATAATTATAGCATGACACACTGTTAAATATTCTGTTTATATCTATGTTAAGTTGTCACTATTTCTCTGACTTACAGCAATCCAGTTACAGTATCAACCAAGAAAATTGGCTTAATTTATGCAATTTTAGTGACCACTGCTTCTCTTTCTCAATGCTTATAAACTATCCCCTTAATAAGGTGCTCTTGAATACTGTCAGAAATAGAAGTCAAAGTCACTGGGTTATATTTTATTAAATCCACTCACTTAACTTTTGGAGAATTAAGGCAAGTGCCTTCCTCTACATCTGTGGTTCCTCTCTAATTTAATTTAATCTAATTTAATCTAATCCACCAAAGATCACTAACATTGTCTCAGAATGTATATTCCTAGGCATTTTAAACTGTAAGCTAGGGAAATGAGAACAATGAAAACCAAGTACATAAGGGCGTTAAAATAAAACTCTTACAATGCCTATCCATGTACAAAGAAAGAAAGAACACATATGCAGTCCGAATCAAGTATGCAATAGAGCATGTAAAACTCACGATTCCCATTGACCATGATTCCCCCACTAAGGGTCTTGGGTTTTGCATTGGAAAAGATGTAGGAGCAGAAGTTTTCTGCCTGATCCTTGAATGCAGGCTCCAGCTGGCTTTCTTGGACATCTTCAAGATGGGCTAAGATTGACCTATTATTTGTTGGACGGTCAAACGTAAAACACTTCCGTTTTGGAAAGAATTTTCTGATGCATTCTCGAGGAAGGTTGGCCATGTGAATTTTGGGATGCTCACCTGAGGGATAGGAAAACAGATCATGGTAAGATACAGGCCTGGGATAAGAGGGTGAAGAAGATGCTTAAGACTGGTAATTGCTGTATTCAAGTCTCCATGTATCCAATCCTAAGTTAGAATGATAGATACAGAATTTTAAAAATGGAACAAATTTAGGGAAAGATTAGTAGAAATCAAACATTTTCTTGTAAGTATAATGTATTGTGATATTGTGATAGGAAATGCCTAAAAACATGTAGAGAAACTAGATTTGCCCCAAATCTGAATGGAACTTCTCACAGATTCATAGTTGAGACATGATTAGATAAATTATAATTATGGCTCATTAAAATGAAAAGGCCCAAGAGCTGAAGGTTAAGATCAGGTTAACAGAAGGAAGTTCTACTTATATGAAGTTAAGAACAATTCTTCTTCTATGAACAGAATTATCTACAAACTAATTTTTATAATATTTGTAGAATTCCTCTACAAACCCAGGAAACTGTCTCAGAAGTCATTTTCAACACTTCTTTCTCACCCATATCCTTTATAACCAGTTAGTTGTATTGTAGTCCCATGTCAATTCTTGAATTCATTGCTTTCTATCTGCTTACACCCCACATTCCCCTGAATTCAGACCATCGTTATTTCTCACCCGGACTTTGCAGTAGCCTTCTAACTGGTATTCCAGCCTCTACTCCCTCCTCTCTCCTACTTATTGTACACACTTTGCCAAACTGATATAGAGATGAACAAATCTGATTATGGCACCATCTGACTCAAGAAGCTATCTACAGTGCTTAGCCAATGCCTCTGGAAACAAACACAAACCTGACTCTTTGCTGTTAAACTTTTCCCAGCCCAGTTCTAATCCCTCTAGATTGGATTCATATTATTCTCCTTGCATACTCTGTTTCGGTCACACTGGCCTCCTCGTTCTCTGGATATGATATCCCTTCACTCATTTGTGTGTTTCTGGCTAGGAAGTTCCTATGTCTGGACTTTTCTCCCTGTCACCTTTTCCTCTTGGATCCTGGAACTCTCTGCAGCCCTGTTTGGACAGTGCCTCCTCCAGAGATCTTTGATGATCCCTGTGATTCCTTAGTCCGTTCTACCTCCTTTGGTCCCCACATTTGTTCTTTATATTTTTTACTCATTTATCTTTCACGTTTTCCCCACCTAGCTTGTAACCTTTTTGAGGGCAGGCTTTTTTGTTGCTGTACACTGAGCAACTAGCACAGTTCCTTGGTTAGAGTAGATATTTATTGAATGCGTTTTTGACTAGAATTGAAGGAATTTATTGCCAAACATGAATTAAATATTTCCAATGAGATCAGCATCCCTGCCTGTATGCCATCAAGGATTTACCAGTCTACAATGAAAATAGTGCATGATTAAAGATATGTACAGTTAGATTTATATCCCCTTGTGAAGTGTCAGAAGAAAGGTTACTGGAGCAATAACAGAGCTGAATGGGAGCATCTGATGGTCACGCAGAAATCTTTAAGATAAGCAAGATGTATTTGAGAGAAACACAGCCAGTACTTCTCTAGAATTCTCAAGGGGAGAAGCCCTCTGTCCTCACTATCTAATGAATCTATAGCTAGAGGCTTTTTTGGACATCTTGGACTCTAAACTCTTTGTTTTACAAATGAGAAAACTGAGACTCAGAGACATTAAATGACTTACCCAAAGTAACATGTGCAGCAAGCACCAGAGATTTAATTTGAATTCAGGGCTTCTGACTCCAAATGTCATTCCCATTTTATGCACAATGTGCCTTCTCAAGGATATGACTATCTATCTCTTGTTATGAATAAGGTCTATGCTGTTACTAGAGAGGAATAATTCCTCAGACTGTTCCCTGGACTGAATGAAATAATCCTTAAAATCAAATCATTCTCTTGAATTCAAATTCCATGTTTGCAAACCAACTGCAGGACATAAAGAACATCAATTCCCCTTTGTAAGTCTATAAGATACAAATCCATCACAGAAGTTGGCAAAAATCAGTTATCTCAGGAACTACCCCCACCTTGGAAGAGGTCAGTAAATGATGAAATTTCTGGAGCTACAAAAAAAGAGATTACCTGACCCTCAACAAAGCCATGAGAACCTTGATAGTTTTCAACCTTGATTTCTATAGTCTTTGTATGAAATTCAAAAGAATAGACCCAGGAATAAACAGCTAAGCTCCAAAGAAGAGGAAAAATATTGGTGTCACTTTCCCCTTTATTGCCAAGAGCCACTCATAGGCCAGTCTTAACTCCTAAAAAATTACCTTTACTGAGTTTCAAGGCATTTTCCAGGTACTCATCTGGGGTGATGGGACGGCCATCTAGCTCAAGCTCCAATGTAAAATCTCGCACAGTCCACACAAAGTCTGGGAAGAAGCCCACAAACTCTGCTGAGTCTTCTCCAACAACATTAGGTGAGGATTTGACCTTAATTAGCTCTGTCAGCTCTTTCACATATCTAAGATCATGGATAAGGAAAAGGAAATACCCACCAATATCATAAATTCAGTTATTACTTCTGGGATCTTCCCTTCCCTGCAGTGAATCTTACAAATTCTCTCCTCCACCTTTCCTTTTGTACTCATAGGATTTAAATGTAAATTCATACATTTGCAGATGTAAAAGGGCTGAAAAACAAGAGCTTTTCAGGACAGTCCCTGATCAGCTTGATATTTGTTCCAGTCTTATTGAGGTCTCATTATGATTCCTGATTGCTTTACTATTTGAACACAAGTTCTTGTACTGAACCAGCCAGTCAGGAAGCATTTCTTAAATGTTCACTATGCATCAGGCAGTGTTCTAAGTGCTAGGCATATAAAAATAAAGGCAAAAACATGGTCTCTGCTCTCAAGGAGCTCAAGAACTTGACCCACAATGACAAAAACTGCAGAGGCAAGAAGAATAAGGATTGAGAAAAGACCAGTAGACATGACAATTTAGAGATTATTGGTAACTTTAAACAGAGAAGATTCAGTTGAATGATGAGGTCAGAGGGGATAGAAGAGAGTCAGAGGAAGGGAAGCAGAACAACCCTATCAGTGAGTTTCATTAGGAAGGAAAGTAGAGAAATAGGATTGTAGTGTTTTATGATAGCTGATAGCATTAAGCGAAGGATTTTTAAGGATGATGGAAACACCATTGACTTTGCAGATGACAGAGAAGCAGTCAATAGATAGGGAGAGATTGAAAATTAGTGAAAGAGCAAGGATGATAGAAAGAAATACCTGTTAGAAACGACAGGATGAGATGCAATCAAGAGCATATGCAAGGCCCTTGCTTTTGCAAGGAGAGGGGCCTCCTCTTTATGTGAGACAGAGGCGAAGGATGGGATGTAGAGGAGGATGAGTGAAGTGAGATGAGGAAGAGGAGTGAAGAAGAGACTTGGCAGTAACAAGACAGAAGGAAAAATGGAATGATTAACATTTCAGAGTTCTTGAAGATGGAAGTGGAATCCTGATGTCTAATGGCAAGCTCAACCAAGGTCTATCCAAAGCTTTACTTATGCTCCTGGTGCCAGACTGTCATACAAGGATCAACCAGTCTGGTTTGGGGACATTGACCCCAAAAGATTGGCCACTTAGTGACAGGTATTTCTGCGCAAAATAGCTCGTGATGGTGGCTCCTAAAGTGTGGATAGTTTATCAAATATCCTGGTGAAGGATAATTAGCAATGAAGATGTCATGGATGTTCTGACGTTCTGAAAGGATACTGCATCTGTTCCAAGGCCTGGTGGTTGATGGTATTCATGCTGTTGTAGACAAAAGTGCTGCTGAGCAGGATGGCCAGGGCAAAGATCCAGGAGTCATTCTTGGAGTCACCCTACAAAACAGATTATGTAAGTTAGCCTAGTATTCAGATCTTCATGGGTGACACTGCATCACTTGTAGAGTCAGTGATCAGTTCCACTGGAGTCAGGGAATACACATTTGTTCAAGATTTGATGTCTTAGGGTTGGGGCCTGAGATTTACTCTAAGTCATTGCCTGGAATCTATGACTAAAATATTATCTATCTATCTATCTATCAATCTATCTATCTATCTATCTATCTATCTATCTATCTATCTATCATCCACCTATCTTTATATCCATCTTTTTGTCTGTCACTCTATATTTTATCCATTTGACTTTCTAATCTAGCCAATCAGAGAAAGATCGAGGCTGGCAAACCTGGAGCCTATTTTTGCATTTACTTTTTTTCAAATCATATTTCATTTTTCCCTTAATTGCCTCTCCCCTCTGATTGGAGGACTGTTGTGTACAGCAGTAAATGCCTCCCAAAACCTTCTTTTAGAGGGGACTCAGATCACACCTTTCCAGGTAATTCTCCATTTTCTATCAGCAGCTCTGCTTGGTTTAGACTTCATGCAATATCCTGCCCCTGCACAGGATTTCCCCTTTCCCCTTCCCCCATTTTCAGCTTCCTTTTGTCTTCCTCCATTAGTTTGCAAGCTTCTTTTTTCTTTCTTTCCTTTTCTTATTTGTATCCTTAGGATGGTGCCTGATGCATACTAGTTACTTAATATGTTTTTCATTGACTTGGCATGGTCATAGCCTTCTTGAGGAACACAAAAATAGGACTTTTGCTCTTAAGACTTCACAATTTCCCCTTGAGATTGTGCCCGTGAATGTGTACCTTGATGGGGATAAGGCAAACTTGGGAAGGAATTCAATGCTAAAGAATATGGGGCTTCAGCAGGCCAGCATAGCCACATATAGAGATGGCTCTACTCAGGTGCCCGTACTCTAGCCAGTAATATCAGCTCTTTTACCTCACAGAACAAGGGTGGGGCTCTAGCAGTTGCAAAAACCCTAAAGAGCAAGAATTTCTACGTGAAATAAAGCAACCACTAATCAGTTGTTATAGAATGCATTGTGGGATCAACAGTTTCCCTGACTTTTATATACAGCCTGCCAATACCTGACAGTTGTGCATCTGCTTTGCATTTTTATAAGCTTTGCAAAGGATTTTATACAGATTATCTCATTTGAGTCAAATAATAATCCTAGGATGTAGGTGCTTTTATTATCTTCATTTTACAAATAAGGAAACTGAGTTAGAGAGGGTTCAAGTGACTTTTCCGGCTTACATGGCGTATGACTCTCTGAGGTAGAATTCAAAGTCAGATTCTTATGACCCCAAGCCCAGCACTCTGGCCACTCTGTTCCCTGGCTGCTCCTTGAAGGCAGGAGCTGAGTGACTGATATTTTTGTTCCCTGAGCCCATCAGAGAGTAGGTTCTTAGCAACTGCTAACTACAGCAGACTGCTCTTTTTATTCTCTGGAGAATTTACAGCCTTGAAGAACAATTTCAGAAGTAGGTTTTCAGAGGCCTTTTAAAGAAATGAAAACCATCTGAAAGAAATGGGATTCCCAGAGAGTCAGTCTGAACTGAGGTCCAGCGCCAGCCTCATCCTAGGGTTTTGGTCACTTCCTCTTGTGGCCCATCTTTTTCTGCAGCTCGAACTTTTGGGAAATCCTTGATACAAGGAGAGTAGTAGGACCCTGTGATGGGTCCTTTATCTTTACTAGACAAGGCTTTCTTATTCAACATGATGGCAGCATCCCAGGGCCCATCCAGCTTGATCACCCCACAGACACATTACACAAGCATCCCCTAGCAATAGTTTGTTGTACCCCCCCTCCCCCCCCCCCACACACAGGCCTGCCAGATATAAGAGGTCATTCCTTCTTGGATTAGGCAGAGTTAGGAAGGGAAACTGAGTGAACAGAATGTCACTGATTCATTTACCTTTTCCACATCTCCAAGGCCCTCAGTATCAAGCAGAACTAAGGTATGGTCAGATTTTATGGGGTGAGGGACGCACCACATCCAGATGCCCTTTGTGTGAGACTGCACAGTAGAGCCAAGGGAGAAGCCTGCAAGGGAAGGGTGAGACATGAGGGTCCATTGGAGGCAGGAAGCCAAAAGGCTGAGACAGCCAAACTCCTTGGTCCTAAATGGAGAGGATGACAAGCTCCTCAGTGGGGAAAGAAAAAGAACAAGGATTAAAGGTAGCATTTATCTGGCACATTTTGTTTGTGTTCTCTCCTTCTGTCTTCGCAGTAATGCTGTGAACTACGTGTTTCTTTTATGACTGAACTGAGACTGAGGGTGGTAAATTACCAGGTCTGGGTCACACAGCCAGGGAGCAGTTGAGGCAGCTTTCACAGTCAGGTCTTGCTGGTTCCCAATCCCACATTTTCCAACATCAGCAACTTGGGACAGGGGAATGCATGCATTCAGTTTACCCAGAGCACTTTTATTAGACTTATGGGGTAAGATTTATGGTAAAGGTGGCAAACAAGATGGATGAGACCTTCAGGTGTGTCTGGAGACATCACCTTTCTTAACACTATCAACCACACCCACGGCTGTAAAAAGTTTAGACTAACTCCAGAATCCTGAGCTTAGAGAAGGAAGAGCAGTCCAGAGGAGAGCATCATGGGAGTGTTGGTAGAGAGCAAGGAAGGACACAGGACAGCTGTGGGACCCTGGGCAAGTCACCGAATCTCTGTGTACTCCTCTCTCATGCAGCTCTCAGCAAACTTTCTAAGACCTGAAGTGACAGGGAAAGAACTGATCTACAAGAGAAGCCAAAGTCTCTACTCAACAGGACCCACCAGCCAGTTGCATCCACACACATAGAGCACAGCACAGCACAGCTATGAGGTGACTTCCTAGAATCAAGTCAGCTTCACTGGGATTCTGACTTTGTAAGCTGTTACTGAAAAACTGTCCTTATATGAATCCATAACATCTTTCTTTAATGGGAAGAAGGAAGCAAAGGAAACAGGCATTTCTTAAATGCCCACAGCGTACCATGCACTGTGCTAACAATTCACAAATACCTCATTTGATTTTGATAACAACCCTGCAGCATAGATGCTCTAGTTATATCCATTTTACAGTTGAGGAAAACGAGACAAACCAAGATCAAGTGACCTGCCCAGGATCACGCTGTGTCAGTCAGTGACTACGCCTGTTAAGTGAACTTAGGGTTCGCTTGAGGTTCAGCATTCTGTCCACTTTGAAGGCTTGTCCAGAATGCCCATAAACCCAAGTCTGCATGAAGAGGGTACTTCTCCATGACTCCTTTATAGCCCCCAAAGCTTTCCTCTTGAGGAAAATTTGCTTTCTTTTTTTCACTGGTTTCTATCATTTAATTTTTGGTAGTATTGTTTTTATTACTGTTATTTGTATTGTTTTAAAATATTGTTTGAGGTCTCTATTTTCTGTGCTCACTGAGTGGCCAAGTGACCTTTGCCCATAGTAAAGCAGGGTGAGCTTAGAGGAGCCTTGCACAATTATCTGTTAGATTTGAGTGTGAGCACCAGAGGTACCGGCTATTGTAGGTTTGAACCCTGACAAAGGATGCTGGTGTAAGAATGTGTAGCTACTATGTGAAGGAACCACTGAAAGCTCTTCAAATAAACCATGAGCCACTTTAGAGGGGCTTGAGGTATTGGAGAGTTTCTTGGAAAGAAAACTGCATCTTGGGATCTGTGAGAGTTTCCTGACAGAAGGGAACTTTGTCAGATTCCCAGAGATAAAGCTAGGAAGGAGAAAGCAGACTGGTGTGACTGATGACACCGTGCTATGATATCCTGGGACTCTGCAGTTTTACTTGGGGGGTTGGTATGGAGGCTTATAGAAGGTTAACCCATGGGGAGCCTTTTAATGATTATCTTCTTCTTATCTAGGTTGATGAAGTGATAGATAGAGGCCATTTTGGCAATGAAAATAGTCAGTGCTAAATGTACCCAGATTTGATATGTTATGAAGGCTCTTAGTCCTTCGTGTACCTCCCTTGAGTAGGAGACCTGCTTAAACATCTTGTAACCCTGAGTATTTTCTCTTTTTGGGTGGAACCTCAGTAAAAATGAAATCCCCACCAGAGAGGGATACCAAAGTTGTGACAAATTGAGACTTATTGCAGTATATTATACACCACTGGTTTCCAAATCGATCAATGATTTAAATAGTTTCAAAGCTTGAATCATGAAAAATTGACAATGGATGGAAAGTTATATTTTCACAGCTGTTGACAGAAGAAAAGTTTCATGTCTCAGAAAATTATAAGGCAAAATATAAAAACAAATAAAAATGGTGAGTAACAAAACCAGTCAATGAGAATGATTAATGAGATTTTGCCCAGTTCAGAACTAATCCATTTAGTCCCTGAGTTGTGGCCCTCAATCAAGGGTTATCTGTATATACTTTAATTTACATGTAAGATCCTGGAACTCTGGGACTTTGTCCTGCTTCACAATGAAATGAAGGGGCCTTTTGTCTTAGCTACCACCACCACAACTGCTGACCAGCTGTCATGTGGACAGGAGGTATGTGAACAGCAGTGTGCCTCAGACCAGCAGCCTTCCTGGCAGTCTGGCCCACAAATCTAAAATGAGGAAGGCAACTCTCACAAGGGGCCCTCCATCCTTACTGCAGTGAACAAAGCTGATGACCAATTGGCTGTGTGGGATGACCTCCTTAATAAAATTACAGTCTTGACCAAAGGAGTAAAAAGGGAAGATATTTATTCAGCTTTCTTGAGAAAGGGCACTCCTGCCTATGTTCAAGATGGCTGAGGAGGGTGAGGGTGTGCCCTGAACAGCAGTTTTTATAGATCCTGATACAATACCCCCACCTTAACCCCTTCCTCTTAGCCCATTGGCTGACCTTTGAGGGTACAATCTATTCATGGAAAATCTATCCCGGGGGGGCGGAGCCCAGATGGCGGAGTAGAAACACACACATAAGCTAGCTCTGAACCCACCACCCATAAAATATCTGTAAAAAAGATTCTGGAACAATAAATTCTGGAGCAGCAGAAGCCATAGAACAATGGAGCAGACAAGATTTCTGTTCCAGAGAGACCTGACGCGAAAAGTCTGTCGCACCCTAGACTGGGAGATGAGCCCAGCCCTGTCTTGGCTGGCACCAAGAGGAGCAGATCCAAGCAGGCTTCAGGGAAGGAATCTCCAGCAGCCACATGGGTCCTTGCACCCACGGGGCCCAAAGGTTGATGAGAGTGTCTTCTAGGCTTGCCGAGAGGGGAGTGGGTACCCCCATAATTCAGGCCCCCTCAGGAGGCAGCAGCAGAGGCAGAAGCAGACCAGGGCTCCTCAAGCAGGCAGGAGCCTGGATCCATTGTTGAAGGTGTCTGCATAAACCCCCTGAGGGAACTGAGCCTGTGAGGCGGCCTTGCCCCTACCTGAGCACCTGAACTTAATCTCACACTGAATAGCAGCCCTGCCCCCTCCAAAGCCCTGAGGCTGGGAAGCAGCATTTGAATCTCAGACCCCAAGTGCTGGCTGGGCGGATCTGGAGGCGTGGTGAGGGTGGAAAGAAAACTCAGATGTCAAGTCACTGGCTGGGAAAATGCCCAGAAAAGGGAAAAAAAATAATACTATAGAAGGTTACTTTCTTGGTGAACAGATAATTCCTCCCTTCCTTTCTGATGAGGGAAAACAATGCTTACCATCAGGGAAAGACACAGAAGTCAAGGCTTCTGTATCACAGCCCACTCAATGGGCTCAGGCCATGGAAGAGCTCAAAAAGGATTTTGAAAATCAAGTTAGAGAGGTGGAGGAAAAACTGGGAAGAGTAATGAGAGACATGAAAGAACAGCATGAAAAACAGGTAAACACCCTGCTAAAGGAGACCCAAAAAAATGCTGAAGAAAATAACACCTTGAAAAATAGGCTAACTCAATTGGCAAAAGAGGTTCAAAAAGCCAATGACGAGAAGAATGCTTTCAAAAGCAGAATTAGCCAAATGGAAAAGGAGATTCAAAAGCTCACTGAAGAAAATAGTTCTTTCAAAATTAGAATGGAACAGATGGAGGCCAATGACTTTATGAGAAACCAAGAAATCACAAAACAAATGAAAAGAATGAAAAAATGGAAGATAATGTGAAATATCTCATTGGAAAAACAAGTGACCTGGAAAATAGATCCAGGAGAGACAATTTAAAAATTATGGGCCTACCTGAAAGCCATGATCAAAAAAAGAGCCTAGACATCATCTTTCATGAAATTATCAAGGAAAACAGCCCTGAGATTCTAGAACCAGAGGGCAAAAGAAGTATTCAAGGAATCCACACAACACCACCTGAAAGAGATCCAAAAAGAGAAACTCCTAGGAACATTGTGGCCAAATTCCAGAGTTCCCAGGTCAAGGAGAAAATATTGCAAGCAGCTAGAAAGAAACAATTCAAGTACTGTGGAAATACAATCAGGATAACACAAGATCTAGCAGCTTCTACATTAAGGGATCGAAGGGCGTGGAATAGGATATTCCAGAAGTCAAAGGAACTAGGACTAAAACCAAGAACCACCTACCCAGCAAAACTGAGTATAATACTTCAGGGGAAAAATTGGTCTTTCAATTACCTTGTAACACAAAAAGAATTTTAAGAAAAACAGAGTCTTTATTGCTTGGTTTCTCAGGGCCAGGTGAGACAAACAGGGCTGACACAAAGGGCCCCTGAAGGGTCTTCACTAAATATACCTGTTCTACTCACGGTTCTCATAGGACTGGAAATTCAGCCTCACTGGATCTGTTAATTATCCTGAGCTGAATTCAACCTACAGCAGGAGGATCAAATCACTGACTCCATCTTGATCATTCCCTCCCCTCAGATCTTGAAGAGATAGCTCAGATTCTTTCTTCTGAAACCCCTAAGAAGAGGAGCACCCTTAATCTCTAACCCTGATTGTCCACCTTGCTTCTAGCCTGGCCACTGCAACCATTGTTCTGGGGAATAGTACCCTTGAGACAGGGGAATCTGTCCCTGCCACCACCAACAGCTGACCAACAGTCACTTTTGGGCATCACCTTTTGGCAGCAGGTAAGTCTCAGAACCCTGAAAACAACAGCATCCCCTTCACCCTGGCCAACAGTTCTGAATCCAGCCCATTTCTATCAGAACTGCTGATGGCATCTCAGGCAACTCTGGTCCAGGGGGCCATCCCTTAGATCTGCCTATTGACTCTGCAAATGCTGTAACCCCTATTTCTTCAGTAGCCACAGCAAGCAAAGACCCCCCAAGACAATCCTTGGTATTGACCAATGGTTCTACAAGGGTGGTTTTAATCAACAGAAGAGACAAAGAAGATGCATTACTATCAGATTTCTTGCTGAACCCTTAGGCTCAATGGGTCTTTCCATGACTTCAAGCTGAACCCTTCTGTGTATTTTCTCCTCATTATGATGACTTTCTTGAGAACAGGGGCTATCTTGATTTCATACTGGCATTGTCAGTACTTAGAACATTAGATGGCATGTAGTGCTTAATAAATTCATTCCTTCATCAGGGGAAGAAAGGGGAGGGGGGAAGATTCTAAAGGTAAACATGTTGATACTCTCCAGGGCTCAGTTTGAATATGCAACAAACTAAGTAAGCTCTAAATACATTTCAAAACATAAAGCCACAATGTAGTATAGTGCAGACAGCCCTGACTGGAGCCCTGACCTGGGTTCAAATCTTGCCTCTCTTGTTTGCTACCTGTGAACAATAATAAGTAGTCCTCTCTGGGGCTCAGTTTCCTCAATCATTTGCTGTGGAGTGATTTAATTCACAAGTATTACAGCCTATGATCTAAGCCTTTGATGGACACTCCTTCACCTGACTCAGTCTCTCCTGCCTGGAATGCTCCCCTCTCATCTCTGCCTTTTGGCTTCTCTGTTTTCTTTCCATTCTCAGGAAAACTTTAGTGAGAATCTTTCCTGGCTCCCTTAGTGCTAGTGCCTTTCCTCTAATGATTATCTCCAGTGTATCTTGTATAGATCTCATTTGTACACACTTGTTTGCATGTTGTCTCCCCCTTTAGACTGTGATCTCCTTGAGAGCAGGGATTGAATTTTCCTTTCTTTGTCTCCTAAGAATTTAGCAAAGTTTCTACCACATAGTAGACACTTAGCAAATGCTTGTTGACTGACTGGAAGACAACAGTAAACCAGAAGTCAACTTTTAAACCTTCATTAGGTCTTAGACATTTCTTGTAGCAACTGTAACCCTGTGGCACAATGTTCCCCAAATTCAGACTCCTGGAGGCCAAGACTCCACTTACCTTTGTTCTTTCCTGCCAACTTGTTCATCAGGTAGGATTTTCCAGTACGATACATGCCAACTATAGCTACCACCACCACTGGCTTGGTAATGGAAGTAAGAATCTGTAGGCCTTGTTGGTTTACGATCAGCTCTCCATTACTGTTTTCTACCAGACATATGGGTGCCTCCATGGGCACTGTTGATGCCATGGTCACCTGCAAATTCAGAAGATCCCCTTAGATAGAAATCAAGATGCAGAATTCACACAATCCTCAATCAAGATTGCCTAGGTGAGTCAGATATTAGTAACAGCCAAAGAGAGGATGCTCTGTCCTTCTGGAATTCTAGTTTTAGGACCACAGAACTGCTGATGGCAGCTAATAAAGATGTTGATAATAATGCCAGGTAATGTAATAATTACCTTTATGTAATGCTTTAAGTGTTATAAAGTACTTTTTAAATATTACCTCATAATAAGTCTGGGAGTTATGTGCAATTACTATCCCCATTCTTACAGAAGAAGAAATTGAGGCAATCGTCAGGGCTTAAACACAGATCTTTATGACTCCTGTCCCAGCTCTGTATCCACTGCACCACTGAGCTGCCTTAACTAGCTGTCCTGTGAGGTTGTTCTTGATACCTAGTGCTGTCACCTAGGGAAAATATTCCCAATCTTTGAAAGTCCTGCCCTGGAAATTTCTGCCTGGTACAGCAATTACATCCCTTTGTATTATGCTAGTCCAGGTCCACTGTGGCCATGACCATGAGTTTGTGTGAGGGAGGGATAATATGGGACAGTGTCTGCGGTAAATATGTTGAGATAAATAGGGTTTTTTAACTACTGCTTGGTGCTAGTGCCTTCTCAATGTTGGCTGATCTGCTATAGAGTGATTTCTGCGCATCGCTCCCTTCCCCCACTCCACCCAGATTTCTGATTATTGCTTCAGTTTCTATTTACTGACTTCTGTTTTTCCTTCTGAATTTGTGGAAACCAAGGGGCTCTTTTGTTGGACTGTGGAAGGGCACTGTTCTTAATCATTGGCATCATGGAAGAGTGGATAGAGAGTTGGTTTGGGAGTCAGGAAGACATAGGTGAAATACTGTCTCCTACATAACCTGAGTGTGTGACCCTACTTAAGTCACACAACTTGCCAATGATCCTTGGATCTCTTTAAGTCTATTGCAAAACATTTGTAGGGCCTTTATAGGGAGAGGAAATTTCATTCCTAAGGACATTATTACACCAGAGAAACTTTAGGTCCACACCAAAAAAAATCACTTGTGGAAGTCACCCGACTTCTAAATAGGGAATAAGGACCCCAAATTCTGATCTCATGATAGGAATCTAGAAACAGCCCCTCAGTGGCTGCTCAGATAAGACTGAACCGCTGTCCACCTCAGTCCCTTTCAGTGAGGTCTCAGAGCCCCAGGTCCAGAGCCCCAGTTGAACCCAACCCTTACAGACGTAGTAAAATTGTAAAGAACTTTGTGGTCCTTTTTGGGGTCCAGTATATAAGGCCAGGAGAGAGGACAGTCACTGTCCCTGCCTCATAGGATCACCAGGGATTCTTTCTTCCTGGTTTATAGATGATTTCCCTGAGTTTCTCATCCAAAACAGATAACCAGTGGATCTTTACTCCTGGGAACATCTCCAGAGCTTGGAACAAGGCAACCTTCACTGGGTCATAAAGAGAGGGTAGGCTGCCTTCTGTATGAACCTTGACCTCATAAGTTATAGTGCCTATTAGGTAATGGGGAGCAGTGCAAGTACACTTTCCCCATTTCTCTTGGATTGGAAATAGTCCCTATCTCGATACTCTGGGTCAGGAGAGGACAATGAAAAGTGACATGATATGCCATTCCCTAACATGAGACTTGTTGAGGCCATGGGGCAAGTTGGATAAAGGGCTAGACCAGGAGACAGGAGGAGCTGGGCTCCCATCCTGTCAGCCACTCATCCCAGCTGGGTCCCCATGGACTTAATGTCTGCACCTCAGGCTCCTCATCTGCGTGTTCGTCCTTCGTTGCCGAAGAAGACCATGCCATCAGAGAAATAATCACATGACTTGCCCTCAATTTTGCTTTGAGGGAGGGAGGGTTGATTCTCATCTGTGCAATGGGCACAATAGCAAAGTGCTTACTTCACTGGGTTGTTGTGTGACTTCAATGAGATACTTTCTCTAAAGCACCTAGTGGACCACGTGTTATTCCCCTTTGTGCTTTCTCTACAAATTCTTTTAAGGTTCATCTTGAACTGCTCCTAATTCATTAGCTCAATCTAGTCTTTGCCTCCTGGATCACTGCCTTGTGCTGGTGATAGTGATCACTGGCTGACAATAGATGATCCACTAGAGAAGGAAGTGGCAATGCAGTCTAGTAACTTTGCCTTAAAGCCCTATGATCTATGGGGTCATGGAGAGTTGCAACAACAGTGCTTGCTCAATCAGCATTTTCCCCATGTAGAATCCAATCTTTGGATGGAGCCAAGTCCTGGCAGTCCTCCCAGCATTCCCCTAGCAGCCTGCTGAATAGCAGTGAGCACCTAGAGTCAAGGGGCCCCAGAGCAAGGGCCGTGCCTGCTGTTCCTGCCCCAGGATCTACCTAGGAGGAGCAGGGCCATCCTCAGAGAGGTCCATCCAGCACTGGGGGTAAAGAGCATGTGTTGCACTCCCTCTATACTGTCTCCAGGCTGACAACTATAACCCCACACTCCCAGAGTATTCTGGGAACTCACATTGCCCTACTCCTGAATAGTACACTTCCAGACTGATATAGATTCACAGAGTTTTACAAACTTTATAGATTTGGTCTTCTCCCAGCAAAAACAAATGCATGCCCCTACCACTGAGATTGCCTAAGTGGCAGAAGATCAAGCCCTACATGGTTAAAATCCAATTTTAGTGTGGTTTCACTCTGCTAGGCTGAGAGTCATCAATTTCACATCTTTTACAGACCTTAAGCAATCATGTGGTCCCATTCCCTGCCTGTACACACTTATGATTTCATCCTGTGACTTACAGAGGTTAAAGGATTTAGCCTGGATCAGGAAACTAGATGAGCCAAGGCTAGAACCAGATGCCAGATCTCCCATATTGTGGCTACATCCTTTTTCCTTTAAGCTTGTCTTGCTCTGTTTTCTGAGCAGTGACATCTGTAGAATGAGCCTGTCCCCCTCAGCACTTCCAACTGCCTGAGAGGGGATGAGTTGCAGTGTCTCCAGAATACAAAGCCAGGGACCAGTGTTGGGCTTCTGACTAAGTAGCTAAGGCCAGAGGAAGTTGTTTGGATGAATCAGTGCCAACCAAACATGTATTATTCAAGCTGCCGCTTGTCCCTTCTCACTCGGTTTTAATCCTGAGATAAGCCTTCAAGCTCCAAGGAGAAGATGCAAGGAGGATGGAAGAAAATTTGGAAATTGCCCTTACCTACTTGAGGAGGCTTCAGGCCAAACAATTGACGAATGCTCTCAAGTTTTCTCTCTCTCACCTCTTCCCTTATTTGCTCTTCTTTCTCCTCTCCTCCCTTCTCTCTGTTGCTTGTCAAAATGCTTCTATTATTTATAGTAAGAAGGAAAGTATGGGAGGGGCAAGTGAAGTTGAAACCGAAAGCAGATCTTTCTGTTCCTAACTCCCTAAGCCTAGAATGAGAGACTAAAGTGCATGTATGGGTGTGCTTGAGAAATGCAAGAAATGCCTAATTATTCACCAGATGTGAGAGATTCAACAAAAGTATTTTCTATTGCTAACCTCAAAAACATCTACACATCCTTTATACCTACCATGATAAACAGAGCCCAGGGCCTCACAGCACACATTCTTTAGGTAGATGACCTAGGTCCCTGACTGCTGGCATTAAAGTATTAAAATTTTGAAACCTCTTATCCACTGACATTTATTTTAATCCCATGTAGGGCATTAAAGGGCAGCTATGTGGATAGAGTGCTAGGCTTGGGGTAAGAAAAACTCATCTTCCTGAGTTCACATCTGGCCAGAGACATTTACTAGCTGCATGACCCAGGGCAAATCTCCTAACCCTGCTTGCCTCATTTTCCTCATCTGTAAACTGAGCTAAAGAATGAAATGGCAAACCACTTCAGTATCTTTGCCAAGAAAATCCTAACTGGAGTCACAAAGAGCCAGACATGACTGAAACACAACAACAAATTTCAAGGAAAATCAGAGATATTTAATGCAAGGGTTTCTCCTTCAATTTGTTTCTCTTCTTGTACTATTAGTTGATTTTTAAGTATAAAAGCGTTTCAGTTTCAGACAATCAGATTACTTATTTCACTCTTTATAATCACTGTGTCCCTTATTTGGCGAAGAATTTTTCCATAGACATATCTATGAAAGGTCCCCACCTTGGTTGACTTCGAATTTTTTTTTCTTACTCATATCCATTTTTACTTTATTGTAGAATAAAATACAAGTTGTTGATATAAACTGGATTTCTTCCCAGCTCTGCCGTGCTTCCCTTTTCCTGACTGTCCAAATCTGCACATAAGAGTCTCTGACCTGCTTTATGGGTGCCTAGCACATAGTAATCGGTTAATAAATTTCAAATAATTGGCTAAATGATAGTACAAAGGATATAAATCTATCTCCAATAAATATCATTTGTAAATGCCATTTTCATTATTAAAAAGCTTTCACCCTTGTTTCTTTACAATTTACAAAACTATTCTGAAAACTGCATGTGTGTTCTGAGGTTCTTGAAAGAATGCACTTTTGAATAGGATAAATGCTTTACAAGAATTCAAGGGCCGTTTGCTATCATGTCTTTATATCCATCATCACTTTTTAAAATCATAAACTATTGTGATGTTAGCCTTCCTTACATGACACTAAACAAGAAAAATTTTACATTGAGTTAAAAGTAAGGAAGGACTATACCTGCTAGAAAAAATGAGAAGAAAGTTGTAATAATTTTGAGATTTTAGTATCCCAAAGAGTGAAAACTATATCTTTTCAAGGCCTAGGCTGGGACACCATTTAGAATATGAGTATTCAGATCTTTAGTGGACTGTTAAGTGCTCCAGCTGCATAATTCATTGAACTGTCTTGTGTTTGGTTTGACTGAGAATAACTTAAAAACAAAGAGTTCATATGCATTCCATTCTTCTGAAGCTCTGTGATAGTATTTAGTAGCACCCCAAAAGGATGTCTTCCTGGAGTTGTATTATAGTATTTCTTCAAGTCATTGCTAAAAGATGTGGAGTCTAATTCTCCTATAATACTCATGCCCATTTTATCTAGGTGTTTAATGAATCTATAAAATCTCCTCCTGGGTTTCATCATATTAATTCTAATACAACCTTTGACCTCCAATGTCAGAAATCAGAAGAAACCACAAAGAGATTACTAGACTCAGCTACGTATTTACTGAAGAGTTTTCTGAACAAATTGTGGTATATGAATGTAATAGAACACTATTGTATTATAAGAAATGATAAGCAGGAAGACTTCAGAGAGGCCTGGAAGGACTTACATGACCTCATGCTGACTGAAAGGAGCAGAACCAGGAGAACTTTATACACAGTATGTGAGGAATTTTTCTGGTAGACTTAGCCCTTCACAGCAATGCAAGAACATTCCCAATGGACTCTTGAGGCAAAATGCCTTCCACATCCAGAAAAAGAGCTATGGAATTGGATCACAGAATGAAGCAGAATATCTTCTCTTGTGCTATGTTTTGTTTCATTTTGGTTTTTCTCATGGGTTCTCCCATTCATTTTAATTCTTCTATGCAACATGAGTAAGGTGAAAAATTGTTTAATAAGAATGCATGTGTAGAACCTATACAAGATTGCATACCATCTCGGGGAGGGAGGGAGGGGGCGAAAATCTAAGACCTATGAAGTGAATGTAGAAAACTGAAAACAAATAAATTAGTAAATAAAAAAAAAGAGTTTTCTGAATTTCTGTTCTTTTGACTCACTCGGAGCTTCAACCAATACAGGGATAATGGTAACTTCATCTCTTTGACTTTCCATAACTTTAGGCATGTAATGCAAATTCAATAGAAGTATCAACTTGTGTGTAAGCAGGAGCATCACAAGACTCACAGTAAGTATGCCTTGTATGGAGGTAAATAATGGCTCTAGCAGGTGTTCTTGTGCTTGTAAAAGTCAGCCTTCTAATTATGCAGTCATTTGAGGACCTGAGGCTGTGTGCCCACTGTCAGCCTGACTTCCTTGATTGAACATCTTGGAACCAGTGCTGTCTGTGGTTTGGAAGGATGAAAGAGGTGGAAATGACTTTAGCAGGTGTAGGAATTGCTCAGGGAGGGGACAAGAGTTTGGAGCCTAGCTCAGAAGGTGGTGGCTGCCATTATTTCCAGTGGAATTTCTCTTTTTCTTTCTTCCTACTGAGTTTTGTTGGTAGTCTATAAAATGCAGGTGGCTTATGTGAGCTTATTTTATATCCTACAACTTTGCTCAAATTGTTCATTGTTTCAGCTAATTTTTAATTGATTCTCTAGGATTCTCTAAATATATCATCCTGTCTGCAAAGAACGATAGCTTTGCTTCCTCATTGCCTTTTCTTATGCTTTCAATTCCTTTTTCTGATCTTGCTCCTATAGCTAGCAGTTCCAAAACAAAACTAAATAATAGTGATAATAGATATCCTGCCTTCACCTTGACCTTATGAGGAAAGCTTCTAGTTTATGCCCATTACAGATTATGTTTGTTTTTGGTTTAGATAGAGACTACTCATTATTTTAAGAAATGCTCATTTATTACTATGCTTTTCGGGATTTTTAATAGGAATCGGTGTTATATTTTGTCAAAAGCTTTTGAAAATTGCTGTCCAACTCCATAAAGGGAACTGATAAAATTCTGAGCACAGATTTACACTTACCTTCATTTATTTTTATTGCATTTTTCAAGCGTGAGTTTTCTTTTGCATCATGACTAATATGGAAATATGTTTTGCATGACTTTATATGTATAATGAATATTGTATATATGTACATATATATGCATATATATTTAGCACTCATTTGAAAAAGTTGAGTTCCAAATTCTCTCCCTCCCTTGTGCTTCTCCTCAGTTTATTAAGAGGACAAATCATAGGATAATAGTTATTCATGTGAAATCATACAAAAAATATTTCATGTTACTATGTTAATTATTAACATATTAAATATTAACATGTTGCAAAACAAAGCAAGAAAAATAAAGTGAAAAAACTGTGCTTCAGTCTGCACCCAAAGTTCATCAGTTCTCTCTCTGGAGGTGGATAGCATTTTTCATCCTGGGTACTCTGGAATTGTCTTGTATCATTGTACAAACTAGAGTAGCTAAGTCTTTCATACTTACCCCCCCCCCACCTTTGCATCATTATTCTACTTAGCACAGTGCCTGGCACATAGTAGGCACTTAATAAATGCTTATTTCCTTTCTTCTTTTCTTCCCCCCATGGAAAAAAAAAAGAAAAACAAAATTCTTGTAACAAGCATATGGAGTCAAACAAGACAAAATCCCACATTGACCTTGTCCAAAATGGGCTACAGTTCTAGAGGGCACCTCTTTTGTGGTCCTCTCTTCTATTCTTTCTCCTTCCCTGGATTCAAGATAATCTCATCCATGTCCAGCTGCCCAGTCTGCTGAGAGAAGGAAGGCTCTGGGGAGCCTTCAGAAGGCAAGGAAGCAATCTACCAGAACCAGTTCTAGTTGGAGGTGTAGTGGGAGTGGACTTTCTTCTCCTTGGTGGTGATCCCAAAGGAGAGAGAAATAATGCTATTAGGAGAAAGCCTCAGTTCCGTTGCTTCTACATGTGTGCTTTTGTCTCAGGTGTAAGAGATTATAGCGTATGATATTGTGAATTTCAAAAGGGCAGGAGATTGGGACACCAGAATATCCAGGTATATATCATCCATCATGGGGTTTGGAGCCAACTTGTTCAGTTTTGAGAGCCCTTGGAGTGAAGAGTGGTCTTCAGGACACAGCCCAGCAGTAGCTGAGACCAGAACTCACCTCATACTCATGCCATATTTGGGCATGAATTTGGTAGGACCAATACTTTGTGGAAAAAGTGTGAAATCTGAGCCCACTCCTGAAAGATTGAGGTAGTAAAGGGGATATTGTGACTCTGAGATCTTGGGGGTGAATGGGAAATGTTTGTATTTCCATTTCTGTCATATCTTAGATGGAAATGTCTCTTTGTGAAAGCCAATTTTAAAAATTAAGTTAATTGGAACTGGTGTGCTAGTCACTGCTGGCTAACAGTGGAGAGACCACATCAAAATGGTTCATGGGATCCCTAGAATCCTGAGGGGGAGATATAACTGGCCTTGTTCTAGGAGAATGAGGCTACATGTTTTGGAAAAAGCTTTAAAAATGAGGGGAAGAAAGCAGTTGCACAAAAGTGACAGCATGTGAAATATTCCCCACATATTCAATCTCTCTCCTCCTCACCTCCCCTAACCTTTTCTAGGGCCAAGCTTGGCTCTCATTCACCTTCTCCTTCCTTCTAACCTATGACTCTTAAAGAAGGAGGAGAGATTCTTACAGAAGACAAGAAAACTGCTTTGGAAGAGAAAACCAGGAAAGTTCTAACTGGCTCTTGCTCACTTCAAAGTGAATGTTTCTGTGTTGCCAGTGATCTGGTCTTCCTCCCCACCCCACACCACACCACCCCCATCCCTCTTGGTTTTTGGTTATTCTTCCTTGATTACTCTTTTCACTAGAGCAGCTAGGTGGTGCAGTGGATAGAGCACCAAGTACAGGAGTCAGGAGGACCTGAGTTCAAATCTCACCTCAGATACTTGACACTCACTAGCTGTGTGACCTTGGACAAGTCACTTAACCCTAGTTGCCTCATCCTGGGTCATCTCCAGTCATCCTGATGAATATCTGGTCACTGGATTCAGATGGCTCTAGAGGAGAAGTGAGGCTGGTGACCTGCACAGCCCTCCCTCACTCAAAACAAGATCAAGTGCAAGTCATGTCATCATTTCTCTGATGGCATGGTCTTCTTCGGCAACAAAGGATGAACACACACCATTTTAACTGCTCAGTCAGCTCTAATATTCTTGTCTTTGTTCCTAAGGCCTGGAGTTTTCCAGATTTCCATAAGAGATCTGATAATTTAAAAAATCCCAGACAAACTCCAGCCACCAGTATGAACCAAATAACTTCTTTAAGGAGGTAAGGCAAACTCAAAGTAACATTCTTTATCGCATAACTCAGTGACTCACTCACAGAAGCCACAAAAGGAATTGCCTAATGACAGTGCTAAAAGAGGACTGCTTGGTGGAGAGAATTAAGCAGACTCTCAATAATTTACATCCTCCAAGCACTGTCCTCAGTTTTCTTCTCTTCCCTTTCTCTTTCATGATTTCCTCACCTCCCATGGATCCAATGATCATATCTATGAATTTGGCATCCAAGTTTAAATATCTAGCCTCAATCTATGTTCTGAACTCTGATTTCAATTTACCAGCTACTTTCTGGAAATCTTCACAAAGGTAACTCACATTTAATCTATCTGAAATGGAACTCATTATATTCCTCTTTAAACTAATCCCATCTCCAAATTTCCTCATTTTTCTTGAGAGTATTGCCTTTTTTCTAGTTACCCAGGTTTACAACTTTGGCGTAATCTTTGACTTTCTCCTATCTTTTACCATGTCATATGTAGTTCCCAAGTCCTTCTGATTCTATCTTTACTTCTCTCAAATGCTTTATCTTCTTTCTCCTCAGAAAGCCTCTTCCCTAGTTCAGATTGCCACAATCTCTAGTAAAGATTGCTGTGGTGGCTCCTAATTGTGCTCCCCATCTCCTTGTCTTGACCTTCTAATCCTTCTTCCATGCAGCTGCCCAACTGACATTTTAAAACACAGATCTCACTTGGTCACTCCTAGTCAAAAATTTTCAGTCAGTCTCTAGAATTACCAGGAGAAAATAGAAAAAAAACTTCAATTTCCATTTCCAGCCTTCTACAATATGGTACCCACCTATCTTTCCAGGCTTAATTTATTATCATTCTCTTTCATGCACTGTTCATTCCAATCAAACTTGTCAATAGAGGCTCTCCATAAATGGCATACATCTCCCACGTGTGTGCATTCACTCATGTCTGCAAAGCATTCTCTCTACTCCATCTCTTGGAACACCCAACTTCCTGCCAAACACAGCTCAGCTGCCACCTATCATATGCAACTTTTCCTAGTTCCCCCAGCTGTTAGTACTTGCTACCTTCTGAAATATATGCTCTATCCCGTTTCTAGAGTGGAAACTCCTTGAGGGCATGCTCTATTTAATTATTGTTTTTGTATCTATCATCCTGTAAGGAGGAGGAAGCATGTCACCTTCTGGATGTGGGTGCCCAGCCAATCCATGCTTATTCTCACTTCTCTTCTGTCATACTCCTGCACAGAAAGGAGGCCTGAGTTCACATCCTACTTCAGATGTCTATAAATTATGTGACCATGGGTAAAGTCAGCCAGACTGTCAGACCTGCTCCTGCATCTTTGCTCCCACCCCTTCAAATGGGAATGGCCATCTGTAGTACACTTCACAGGAAAGAACTCTGAAACTTCTAAGTGACCTCTCTGGCTACTGTTGTTACTTCTTCGGTCACTGACTAGTAACTGCGGGTCTGAATTTCTTGTCTTTTCATTTAAATCACTGGATTTCCTGTTTCTGTGAGCTAAATGAGAGCTGAGTTCCGGATAGGTGTAGCCTTTCTGGGAAGTCCTGCCTGATTTTTCTTTGTTAATGTTGAAGGAGAAAGGAAGTGGTTTATTTTGATTTTGTAAGTAAAGCTTTTACTTGTATTTTATGATTCCCCAAATGTCTCTTCATGAATTTTTAACCCTTGAGCTTGAATTACTAGACTGGTTTAGAATAAACTTAAATGAGCCACTATCTTTGGCCTGGAGATGACCTTCTCCCCCTCTATATGATAGGGGCAGCCAAATGACCCAGTGAATGGAATGCTGGGTCTGGAGTCAGGAAGACCAGAGTAACTAGGTGTGTGATCCTGGGCAAGTCACTTAACCTCTGCCAGGCAGTCAGTGAGTCCATAAACATTTATTAAGCATCTACAATGTGCCAGGCTCTGTGCTAAATGCTAGTGTCTGCCCCAGTTTCCTTAGTTGTAAACAAGGGAAATGACAGTACGTCCATCCTTGGGTTGTTGTGAGGATCGAATGAAATAGTATTTGTGAAGTGCTTTGCAAACCCTAAACACTACAAAGAGGCTATTATTATTAAATATTATTATCTGACTAGAGAGGGAAATGACTATCACAGAATATCTGGTTCTGGGAGAAAAGTATAAGATCTTTCCCAAAGTAAATCCTCCACACCAAGAAGGGCTTTAATTTGATAAAGATCTCTTCTTTCTCTGGATAGTTGAACTTTTTTTCTTCTCCCAAATCCCACTTGCCCTGCCTTCAGGAATTGGTACCTCCCTCCCTCTGCCTTGGAGGTCTTCGTATTCGGGGCCATTGGAAACTGCTTTTCCTGTTGTCGCCTTGCCTTTTTGTTACTAATCTCATAAGCAAATGCTAGGTTATAGGAGCTAGGCCAACCTTCTGGGCTGGTCACTAGGCTTGTAGCTCTCACTATCTATGTCTCCTTATTTCAGAAAAAGTTCTGTTTAAGTTGCTTCCAAGTGGGTCTGTCCTTAGCTTCCCTACTGGTGTCTAAGTTAAACTGAAGGATAAATAGAAAAGGTGAATAAATGTCAGGGAAAAGACACTAGCTATTGGAGTGTGGAGAGGAGGGGAAAGGAGGAAAAGCTTTCTGAAGAAGGTGGGATTGTATTTTAGTTTCAAAGAAAGCCAGATCATATGTAGGAGACAGAAACAAGAAAGGAGAGTACTGTGTGCCTGGGAAAAAGCCTGTGAAATGGGTATTGAGTTAGGAGATGGAGGGTCACATATGAGGAATAAGGCCATTGTTGCTGGATTATAGACTACACAGAGGTGAACTGACTAGAAAAGTAGAAGGGGATCCAGACTATAAAAGTCTTTAAAAACCAAACAGATGATTTTATGTTTTATATTAGAGGCAATAGGCAGCCTCTGGAGTTTGAGTAAGAAAATGACATGGTCACACTGGGATTTAGGAAGATCTGTTTGGTAACTGAGGGGGAGATAACCTGGAGTGGAGAAATACTTGAAGCAGAGAGACCAAGCACCAGGCTATGGAATCATAATGATGTGAGGTGATGGAGCTGAGTGAAATGAGGACGTTGTGAAGACTTCTCATAATAAAATATGGGGAATGTTGTATTTTCTAAATAAAATTCCTTTTCCATAAGGCCTCTCTCTCTGGATCCCTGATTTCCAGGAATCCAGTGCTTGTGGGCAGTTAGGGCCCTTCCCCTCCCTTCTCTCTGTGAGAGTGCTATCTGAGCACTGGTATTTTTAGCACATGAGGACATAATGGACTAGCCAAAACTTGGAAGTTAATGAAATCTCTCTTTGTTTGATACTATGGCCACATCTGCTAAGCTCCCTCTCCTCCCCACCCCTCCCCTCTTTTTTACTTTAGTTGTAGAATAGCCATATCAGCAGTTAGTTAAGTATTAAATAAGGAAGTGTGTTTGGATAGGTGGATCCTTCCCATGTCTTGTCTAGTTTTTCCATGCTTACATTTTAAGTCCACTTCCCAGCCAATGGAGAGGTGGGATAGTGGTGGGAGGGATGGGATTCTCTGAGTGAGGATATATGATGGTATTTTATTCTCTGTAAGCTGCCTCCTTCCATTAGCCCCATCCTGGTGGAGGGACACCCCTTTCTTGTGAGAATTGAATAAAACCTTTTCTGTTCTTACCTTGAGAAGTCTCTTAATTTATTAAAAATTTTGGGTCAGGGTCTTGTAACCCACACAGAGCCTTATACCGGGTGGTGGCTGTGTGCAAAATATCTATGAGTTGTTATGAAGGTAAAATCAACAGACCTTGACCACAAATTAGACATGAAGGTTAGTGAATGTAAGGAGTTGAAGATGACACCTAATTTGTGATCTTGGGTGACTGGCAGAATGGTGGTGTCCTCCATAGTAATAGGGAAGTTTAGAAGAGGTCAAGATTTAGTGGGAAAGATATTGAGTTCAGTTTTAGATAGAGTTTAAGATGTCTGTGGGACATCCTGTTTGAGAGAGCCATTAATAATTTGGTGATGGAAGACCAGAGATGACTGCTTCCTCTGCACTAAATGTATGAAGAAGAGAGGCCTTTGTGATTGGTTGCTGAGCTAGAACAGAGTGCAATGAAAAATGGCAGTAACCGGTTCAACTGGCCTCTCTCTCCTAGTGCTAAGGATGATTGAAGTCTCTGAGTGAGGAGAGAGATTGTGCCAGTGGCCAATTCTACCCACCTGAACTCATCCAAGGCTGGGAATACAAGGTACCTTTATTTTTTTCTAGATAAGGAGGCAGTATTTCTCTGTGCTGTTAACAGCTTCCTTGTTGGTATATCTGCTTATGTTCAAGGTCTTTGAGTTTTCTTTTTCCTGAGATCTTTGGCAATTGCAGTCTTCCCCCCACCCCTTATTGCTGACTTTCTGACACTCTCCTCCAGTTTCCCTTGGAGATGAATTTCAAAGTGTCTCAGCCTACTCCCATCCTGGGCAATTCACACTTGACCCTCCTAGGTTACTGCAGTAAGTGGCATGGGGAGGGGGACCAGAAGAACTGGTTCTGGCTCTTCCCTTAGTCCTATCCAAATGTCACACAGTTCCATATGGAGCTCATTCAATCTTTTCCTCAGTTGTCTGGTCCATGGCTCAGTGCTGCCCTGCTACTATCAGAACCTGATCAAGTATCTGCTCTTTAGAATTAGGATCTTTGGGCACTGGGAGTCAGTGGCAGTTGGACTGTGGAGTTGTGTTCTATTGTAAGTGTTGGTTGGCTCCTGCAGCCTTAGTGGGCAGTGTGGGAGAGCAGGCTGAATGGGTATTCTTTTAAGCATAGGGAATATTGGCCTTCTCTGCTATTGGTTTATTGAGTTTCAAACCTGTTTGGGTTCTTAATGTTCTAGTTCATGGAGAGAGCTGAAGTAATTTTTTCTCTGGTGAATAATTCCTAATTTGGAGAAAACTGAAAAGTTATGAGAATTGCAGAAATTAGCTAGTCCTCCATCCTGTTGGTCATGTGAACATGCTTCCTTGGTATCTTCTAGGCCCCAACTAAATCTTGCCTTTTATACTAAGCCTTCCTTGATCACTCTTAATTCTAGTACTTTCCCTCTGTGGATAACTACAATTTCCCGTAGTTCACACGTATAGGTAAAGCACCCTATTTCTGACTTTCAGCCCTTTGAAAGCAAGACTTTTCTCTCATATTCATTTTTATCTTCCTAAAGCTTAGGCCTGATCTTGTCACATAACTCTCCCCTTTTCCCATTCCATAAACTCCAGTGACTCTTTATTTCCTCCAGGATCAAATATAAAATTCTCTTCCTGGCTTTTAAAATCCATCATAACCCACTTCCTTCCTTCATTTTTTGTTGTAAGATGTGTGACTTGTCTGGTCCCAGAATGGCTGATCATTCTCTTCACCACTGAGTAGGGTGTTATGTGAATGCAAATCTTGAGCCCTGAGTCACACCAATCTTATCTATCAGGTGTTATATGAAGGAAAAATAGGGCATGTAACTAGAAGTTGGGGAATTTGAACATGGTGTGCATGTGTGTAATGGAAGAAAGTTGCTTTCTCATAGGACCATAAATGTGGAACTAGAAAGTCTCTGAAAGACCATTGTCTTAATTTCTACATTTGAATCTAAAGAAAATTTCAAAGTTTCTCCAGAAATCAGTTTTTAATACAAAGCTAAAGGGGAAGGAAATTGTGACATTCCACCAAAAAAATATAGTGGTCCAGGGGAGGACATCTCACTAGAGTAGAAAGGTATAGCACTGGATATTAGCTTTTTAATTCAATTAAAAAATTCATTAACATCTGGTACATACAAGGCTACCTTAGACCCTGGGAATACAAAGGTGGGGAAGAATGATGATCTTTGCCCTCAGAGTTTGCACCCTAATCCCTTGGCCTTAAAGAAGGCTTCAAAGTTAGGATAGTTCACCCACCTTCCAACCTCCTTTCACAATCCTGAGCCTAAAGGACTTGTTAAATTGGTTCATTTACCTAGGAGCTCAAGGTAACTTTTAACTGCCCCACTGGCTACTTAGTCATAAATACAGTGTTTTGATTTCAATCTACTACTTCTACTGACAAAAATGGGAAAATCTGGAGTAGCTTTCGCCTGACCTTCTAGAATGGATTTTGAGAGGAAGAGGAGGAGGAGGGGGGCAAAAAGAGGAGGTAAGAAAGGGAAGGGGAAGGAGAAGAGGACAAAGAAGAAAACATAGAGAGGAGGAGGGGAAGAAGAAAGAGGACAAAGGCTTGGGAGACCCCCTTCTCCCATGGCCCTCCCCTTCACATCCCCAAATCTCTAAGAACTGTAGGTGTGGCTCCAGTGACAACTGCTAATGCCCATAGGGACAGCTCTGGAAGAGCAGTTGGCACTTTCTTAGGGATGGACGGGACAGGAACTACAGCTGCTATTCCCACCTTAATGAAGCCCAGTTCAACCTTCCCTTTCAGGTCTACCTCTAGGTCCCAACCTCCTCTGCTTTCAGAAACCCCAGCAAAAGCAGAATCATTTTCCAACTCTAACCCTTGCCCAGCCTGCTGCCCCTGAGGTGTGACTCTTTGTGTTTATCCATTGATTAGGCACACATCTTTCACCTCCTCACCTAGTTAGTGACTCAGCCTCTGTCTCCACTACTCAGACACACTTAAGCTCAAGTCCTGCGGTGACAACCCAACTACAAATGCAGGTATAGTAGTCTTTAGCAACCACTGATTAATTGACATTTATTGATTTATTGACATTTATTGACTGAGGGAGGACAGCACTTGCACAGTTTCCTATAAGCATAATGAAAAAAGAACTAAAGAGACCCTTCATGGGAAAGAGTGGCAGCAGCAAACATCTTGCTGGCTGTGCTTTAACCCACCAAATGTTCCTTTCTTCCTCTTTCTTCTTCTCTTCTTTTCCAGTTAGTTTCATGATATTTGCCATCAAATAGATGAAAGGTTGTCACGAGGAAGGAAGGATTAGACAAGGTGAGGTCATTCACAGGGAGTAGAGTTACAAGACATTTGCAGGGAAGTCTCCTGTTCCTGCTAAGGAAAGATCCCTGAACAGAGGGCTGACCAAAAATGGAATGGGATACCTGGACTACAAAGAGAGTGAACTATCCATCCTTGCGGGGCTTTGAGCTGAGGATCAACGACCACTTACTTTTCATGGATATTGTCCAAAGAAGACACATCCTTTGGGCCAGGGTTTGACAGATGCTTTCTGAGATACGTTTGTATAATTGTATAATTATGTAATTATTGCATAATTCTCTTACTGTTTCAGTAGCTGAGTCTCTTGTGCTTTGTCCAAAGGAAAAGCATTTCTCATTTAGCTGTATATAGTGGCATGGTGAAACTCTTATCTTCACGATATAAGACAGCCACTTTTTGTTTTATGAGCATAAGCCCCCTGTTCCTGAAGCAGGTGCTGAGAAGCCATCATCCTCCTTTGTTGATACTCATATAATTGTGCTTGTTCCTGCAGAGAAATAAGAACAGAAAGGCATCCAACAGACAAAGTGCAGGTGAAATCAGAGGGGCCCCTCTCTTAGGTTTGGCAATACAATTTAACACAAAGAAGTACTACCACTAGGTTCTAGGTGATGGCATACAAAGGCAAAAACAGGAAAAGTCCCTGCCTTCAGAGAGGTCACGTTCTATTTGGTTTTTTAGTGATTGCTAGCCTTAAGTTCTGTCTGTTTACCAACTTTCATTTGTGAATATATGAACATACACAGTACTTTGCTAAGTTTTGAGGAGAATACCAAGAAATATAAAATCTGATCCTTACCTTGGGGGAGTTTACAATCAAGTTAGAGATACAACATGAACACATATAAAGAAAACTTAGAATACAAGGCATTATAACTAATTGTTCAAGAAGTGGTACCCTAAAAGTTCAGAAATATTCAATAACTCTTTGAATATTTTGAATTTTCCCTTCCCTTTCCTCTCTCCTTCCCTTTTCTCTCTCCTTCCCTTCCTCTCTCACTCCTTCTTCCCTCCATCCCTCCCTTCTTTCTTTCTTCTCTTCCTCCCTCCCTTTATCCTTCCCTCTCATCCTTTCTTCCCTCCCTTCTTTCTTCCCTTTCCTCTTTTTTTCTCCCTTCCTTCTTGACTTTTTCCCTTTCTTCCTCTTTCCCTTCCTCCTTCCTTAATTCCTCTTTCCCTCCCTGTTCCTCCTTCCCGTGCTTTTTTTCTTCCTTCCTTTCTTCCTTCCCTACTTCCTTCTCTTCTTCTGTCCTTTTCTTCCTCACACTTTTCTTTTATGTCTTTTCCCGCTTATCTTCAGAGGCTGACGTAATGACTGTACAGAGTAGGCATGTAATAAATGTTTACAAAATAGACTAATAAAAAGAGAGAGGAAATGTTGTCCTGGAATATACTGGTCTTCCTTTAGAACCAAAAATTTTCACCATTCAAGGATTGTAACTGTATGATCTCCAGTGATATAAGTAATTAAGGGGAATGGGGAAGAGGACATATGTTGAACTGGGACAGTGTAATACCTGTAGTCTCCTAGCCTGCTCTCTCTCTTCCTCTGCCAACAATTGCCTCCTGTGGGCTTCCATATTTGCAGCCATTTGCCTTAGTTGCTCTTGATGTCTCCTTTCATTTGCCAACATTATCTGTTCCTGTCTTCTTCGCTGTATTCCCAACTCTCCTGCAGCAGCTGCTGCAGCTTGTACATTCCTCTCTTGCTCTGAGAAGGAAAAAGAATTATAGAAATTTAGCTAGAGGTAGAAAGGGCATCTGGGTGGTGCAGTGGATTGAGAGCCAGGCCTGGAATCAGGAAGATCTGAGTTCATATTTGGCTCCAGATGCTCACTAGCTGTGTGACCATGGGCAAGTTGCTTAATTCTATTTGTCTCAGTTTCCTCATCTGTAGAAAGAGTTGGAGAAGGAAATGGAAAATCACTCTAATATCTTTGCTATGAAAACTCCAACTGGGGTCACAAAGAAGGGACATGACTAAAATGAATGAACAAAGACAATAACTAGAGGTACTAGGCTGATCACTTCTCCAACCTTTCCCTCACCTTCCTTCTTTCCTAGTTCACTCTGAAGCTCATACATTCCACCACAGTGGGTCCCTGGTCAAGCTCCACTTAATAGCTGTATTTTGGGCCCTCCTGTCTTTGAGTGAATTTAGAATGAATGTCAGTGTTAACTGTTTCTCTTTGGAACAGCAACCCTGAGGCTCTTCTCCTCCCAGCTTGATTTTAATTTTTTTGTTTTGTTTTCTTCTTATGTAAAGGGGCCAACCCTTAACTCAGTTCTTAAAGAGGCAAGTCCTATTCCCTAAAGGGGCATTAGCTCAGTCTGAGTACCTGAAAAGACCTTAGCCTAAAAGGGCAAGGGTCTCCCATTGCATCCTGGGCCATCTCCAGTCATCCTGATGAATATCTGGTCACTGGATCCAGATGGCTGAGGAGGAGAAAGTGAGGCTGGTGACCTTGCACACTCTCCCTCATTCAAATCAAAGTCAATTGCATGTCATGTCATCATGTCCCTGATGTCATGGTCCTCTTCAAAAATGCATGACCAACACAACTCACCTGTTTACTATTGACTTGATTTCAAAGAACAAATATATTAGATCTCTTTACTAGGGTAAATAGTATTTGTTTAGAGAGAGAAATATTTAGAAAGCACAAAAGAAGTCTTTGTTGAATTCAAATGCTCTCAAGGACATCAAGTCATCTTAAATAACATTTCTGAAGGCAGAGGGCACAATTCTCAGCACTCCTCAGGTTAGAGTCTCTTTCATGTATTTTTCACCTTCCATCACTTTTTCTTTGGAAGTTAGTGTTTTGTCTGTCTATTTAACTGCATCAGCTACAGTTTCCTTTGACTTCAAGTGTTCTTCCACAGTCTTTTCTGCCTGGAAGATAGGGAGACAGTGAATTGAACACAGGAAATAGTGATGTGAGGGTAAAGCCAAGACTTGTTCATTCATCTGAGCAGAGTTTCCCTGTGGGTCACTCCAGCTGATAATACTATTAATTATTCACCTTGAGGCTTGGAAAAGACCCTTAAAGTTTCCTGGTTCCCATTAATATGCAACCCTGAACCTGTGCCCAAAGGGAAGATTACCTGCATCCCCTTCTTGGGCTGCTGTACTTATATATGAGCTCTTCCTCCTTCTGAAGAAAGATGCCGTAGTCCCCTGGTTTGGAGAAAGCCTTCTACTTCACTGTATCACAGAAAGTTTAAGTGACTGCCCCAAGTCACACAGCCAAGACATAGAAGAGATTGGTTTCACACCCAGGTCTCCAATTCTAGAGCCTCTTCTGCTCAGGATCTTAGATTTAGAACTGGGAGGGACCTTAGTCATCTGCTTGTTCAATGAAGAGGAAGCTGAGACTCATAGAGGTTTAGCTCTTTGCCCCAAGTCAGAGAGGTCATTAGTAACAAAGGTGGGATTTGAACTCACATCCTCTGACTCTAAAATGCAGTGTTTTCTTGGTAGTACCATACTCCACCTACCTTTAAGGGGATATATTCACAAACTGTGATACTTCTTTGGGATTCTTGTGCTCCTTCCTGCATGGCACTGGGAGACCCCTAGCTAGTCTGCTTCCAGCTTTCTAATTATTGGAACTTATATATGCTACCTGAAGTTATGATACTTCAATATTTCAAGGAGTCCTCATTCTTGTTTTATTCACATGTTCCACTCAGTTGCCAAACCTTGAGATTTCTATCTCCACAATATTTCTCATATGTGTATATGTAGGTATATATAATATATGTATTTATGTATGTATATATGTATGTATGTATATCTCCCCTTCTGTCAAGTCACATAACAACCATCCTAGTTCAGACCCTCATCATCTCTTGTTTGGAATATTGCAATAGTTTCCTAATTCATTTCTCTGTCTGAAGTCCCTTCTTCCAAATCATTCTCTTTAAACCTGACAAAGAGGTTTTCCTAAAATGCAAGTCTAGCCATGTCATTGCCTCATTCAAAATTCCTGTAGTTCTGTATTACAGAGCCACAACAGTACAAATTTTGAAAGCTAGAAATCCAACCCATACCCCAAAAGCATCCCCACTATATCATGCTAAACAAATGATCACCTGTTCCTATAACATTTTAGTTCATAGGATTCTATGTATCTTTCCTCTGAATCCTTTGAAATGTGCTTTTTAAAATCTAGGGTGCAGCATGCCTATATTTTCTCTCCTCTATCATTCTCTCAGAAGGAAATGTCACTTCCTCCCAGGGTTCTCATCATTTCCACCCCAGAAATCAGTTCTTCCTTGTTATTGAGAATCAGTTCCAGAATAAAATTCTCCCATGTTGGTTGGTGATTCCTCGACTTGACAGCTGAAATTATGAGTAAGGTTAAGTCACAAAGTTGTGAGCTAGTTTTTGGGGAAGAGAGATCTCTCTCTGTCTGGACAACTGAAATCTCCCATTATCACTATGCTGAGTTTCCCTGCCTGATTAGTAAGTTATTTTCCAAACTTCACATCTAGTTTCTCTTTCTGTCTAGGTCAGTAGTATATTCCCATGATAAAATCACTACTTTTTATCTTTCTTTTGAAATTAATGCAAATTGGTGATGCTGAATGGCCCCTTGGCAGCTTTGCTGGGGAGATACCTCAGGGTAGTTTTCTGTGTGTGACCAAGCCTGAAAGCTCATGGAGGCTTAACACCTGGAGAACTCATCCCAGCAGTGGCTACTGACTGATACAACTCTTCCCTCTTTTGGTCAGTGTCTTTTTCATTCAGTTTTCTTCAAAGTGCTTTTTCTGCTTCCTCCTCCTACCTGCCTGACTTCTCAGTCCCCTTTCCTAGATCATCATCCATGCCATACTTCCCAAGCATGGATGTCTCCCAGGACTCTATCTATCCTGGGGCCTTCTTCCATTTTCCTTTTGTCTCCCATGTCTGAAACTCTCCCCCTCCCATTCTAGGCCTCTTGGCTTCCCTGGTTTCCTTCAAGTCTCACTTAAAATTTCCCTTTCTCCAGGACGCCTTTCCTGCAGTCTCCCTTAATGCTAGGAAAGTACCTTCTCTCTGCTGATTATCTCCAAATTGTCCTGTATGTAACTTGATTGGACATAGTTATTTACATTTTGTTTTCCTCATTAAATTGTGAATTCCTTGAGGGCAGGGACTTGTTTTTTCCCCAGCACTTAGCATGGTGCTTAGCGCATAGTGGGTGCTTAATCAGTGCTTGTTGACTGACTAAGAAAATGTGGCTCCTGTGAGGCTTCTCAAAGAATCTTGTGTCTTTGGGTAGTAGGACTATAATCTAGAGCTTGAGAGACCATCTACTCAACCTTCCCACTGTACAGATAAGGAAACTGAGGCACAGAAAAGTTAAAGGACTTGCCTAAAGAGTTGCACACAAATAGTAGATGTCAGAGGTGGGATCTGACCTCAGGTCTTCTGACTCCAGAGCTCTTTTCTCTCTTCTAACTTTTCTCTATGTGAATCTATCAGTCTTTATTAAGGATCTCCTATGTGCCAGGCACTATGCTAGTCATTGGAGTTAAAAAGAGAAAATAGTCCTTCCCTTAAGAAGCTTACATTCTCTAGTGAAAGCAACAAATACATGTACAAGTACATACAGGATATATACAAAATAAACACAAGGTAAATTTGAAAATGAGATACCAGCAGCTGGAGCGATCAAGAAAGGAATCACGTAGATGATGATATCGGAGCTTAAATGACTCTTAGAGGAGCAAAGACTGTATGCTAGGCATTGGATTCAGCCTGTACAAGGATTCAGAGATGGGAAATGTGACTGTTGTCTGTAAGGATGAGCAAGAAAACCTGTGTGGTCAGGTCAAATTGATGTGCCATAGGGCTAGAATGGTAGTTTGAGCTAAGTTGTGAATGACTGTAAATGACTTTGAACTCTGGTAACAAATTGTAATAGTTTTCAGGTTGGCAAGTTCTTTTATATGCATCATCCTTTTGATTCCAGGTTGATTGGCTGAACAAAGTTTCATGGAGTCCCTACTAAGGAAGCAGATGTGAGGGTGGGATTCATTTGCACAGGCACCAAGTACACAAGTTTGACATCTACTACTTTACCCTTCCATTTGCTTCAACTCTGAAAGCCCCTCCTAGGGATAAACCATTGCTGGGGAGGAGGAAAAAAAAAAGAACCAGTTCCTGCCCTCAAGGAATTCAGTCTCTAATTGAGAAGAGGAGATTCTGTTTAATGGGCACAGGATACCAGGGTTTATTTATACTCTACATACTTGTTACAGCTCTTTGACCTGATCAGTTTTACAGGAATCAGTAGGCTCAGAGTTCTGTGACTGATGGACTATCCTTAGGTAAAGACACCACCCTCACCTGTTTAGGTTTCTTCCAGTCTTTTATATCTGGAGCCACACTGATTATTGATAAGGACATGATCCTAGAAAGACGGGCTAAACACTTCCATAATTTTCTCAATATTGATTAGTGATAAGGACATAATCCTAGAGAGATGGGCTGAACACTTCCATAGTATTTTCAACAGACCATCAGCAATCAATGCTCAGGCCATTGACCATATACCTCAGGTGGAAGTCAGTCCCTCCATAGCTACACTTCCAACTGAAGAAGAGGTTTTGAGGGCCATTAGGCTCCTTTCATGTGGCAAAGTACCTGGTGCCAATTCTATTCCAGCTGAGATTTACAAGGTAGGGAGACCATTGCTCATATAAAAGCTGACTGAAATTTTCCAGGTTATATGGCAAGATGACATTATCCCCCAGAAGTTCAAAGATGCCTGCATTGTACATCTCTATAAGAGTAAAGGGAATAGATTGTCCTGAGATAATCACAGGGGGGCTCTCTCTCTTAGTCATTGCTGGCACGGTTCTTGCTAGAGTCCTCCTTAGTAGACTGAATCTTCACCTGGAAGATGGTCATATACCTAAGAGCCAGTGTGGCTTCAGAAAAGCCTGAGGAACAGTTGATATAGTGGTTGCTGCCCAACAACAGGTGAAATGCCAGGAGCAGAACAGAGGTCTGCATATAACATTCATAGATCTGACCAAGGCCTTTGACACTGTTGGTTATGAGGGCTTATGGAAAATTATATCAAAATTTGGCTGCCCGGAGAAGTTCATCAGTATTGTATGTCAGTTTCACGAAGGCATGTTTGCCTGGATTCTGGATAGTGGCCCATGCTCTTGTGCCTTTCCAGTCCCCAATGGAGTGAAACAGGGCTGTGTGCTTGTTCCCATGCTTTTCGTGTAATGTTTCAACCATGTTGTCAAGTGCTTTCAATGAGAACGAACACGGCATCAAGGTGAACTACCATACTAAGGGTAAGTTCTTCAATTTGAAAAAGGCTACAAGCCAAGACCAAAGTGGAGGGAGTGTTGGTGCTTGATTTTCTGCTTGTAGATGATTGTGCCCTCAATGCAGCCTCTGAAGCTGAGATGAAACAAAGTATGGATCACTTCTCTGCTGCCTGTGCTAATTTTGGCCTAATAATGAACACTAAGAAAACACAGGTACTCCATCTGTCACCACCACACCATCCATATGTGGAACCATTGGTTCCAACAAATGGAGAACTTTTAAATGCTGTGGATAAGTTCACTTACCTTGGTAGTGTACTTTCCAGGGATGTACACATTGACAATGAGGTTATCACACACATTGCCAGAGCTAGTTCAGTGTTTGGGAGGCTCCAAAGAAAAGTTTAGGAGAGAAGACATATTAGACTGACTACCAAACTGAAGGTCTACATAGCCATTGTACTGAGCTAATTGTTGTATACCTGTGAAACATGGACAATCTGCCAGCACCAGGCCAGGAAACTGAATTGTTTCCATTAGAACTGTCTTAGAAAGATTCTGAGGATCACCTGGCAGGATAAGGTATCAGACACTGAGGTCCTTACTCAAACTAAACTGCCAAGCATTCAAACTATGCTTCAGAGAGCTCAACTCCAATGGGTTGGTCACGTTGTTCAAATGCAAAATATACACTTGCCAAAAGACTATTTTATGAAGAATTCACATGGGGCAGGTGATCACATGGTGGCCAGAAGAACTGATACAAGGACACCCTCAAAGCCTCTCTCAAGAACTTTGGATTTGATTGTGCAACATGGGAGAAACTGGCACAGAACTGCTCACCATGGCGTGCCCACATCAGAAAAGGTGCTGCACTCTATGAGCAAAGCAGAATTGAAACAGCACAAAGGAAATGTAGAATAAGCAAATTTGGAGTAACCACCCCAAATGTTAGCATGGACTTCATGTACCCAATCTATGGTAGAGCATTCTGAGCTCATGTGTGTCTGATCAGCCACAATTAAGCACACTGAAACTTTACTTTATCATGGTGATGTCATTTTGTCCCCTTCGAGAACGAAGGACAACAACCAACCAATGAACCAACCAATCTGTATGGGCGATGAGACCTGGATAGTGAATTTGGTGTAAATCACTGCATGATATCCCTGGATTCTATTGACTAGTTCCACAAAGACTGCTAGAACATGTAAGCAAGGAGTTGCACATTTAAGGAGTCAGAAACTCAAACAGTATGTGATGGACTGTTTTCTTATTATAGTTTCTATAAATGATCCAACTCCATTAAAAAA